>NC_084844.1:75486942-75830330 GCF_033115175.1 Lepus europaeus
ACCAAGCTCCACTGACCTTGGCCTGGGGTCCTGTGCTCCGGGAAGGAAGGTGGCCCTCAAATCTCCACAGAGGTCTGAGTCCCATCAGACTGTTCATAAAACCAGCTGTTGGACTTAGGGCTGGGGCTGCATGGGGGCTCCCTAGGAGTGAGAACCTGCCATACTCAAATTGAGGCTAGGTGGGCCTTTGGGTATTCAGGATGGTTAATGATTAAGCACAGTGACTTTAAAGATGGACATACGAGACAAACTGGCTCAAATTGCTTATGAATATCACACCCATGAATGTAAGCAATTAAGTATTTTATAAGCACCACTGAGGTGCCAATATCAGAAAATAGGACTTGCAGGTGACAGAGGCGGGATGGTCACTCCGTGTTTTCCTCGGGAGCTTCGCTCTCTTCACCTTCTGCCGAGGACTCTGGAGGGGGTGTCTTCTCAGCGGGGCCCTCGCTGAGCTCCCTGTGAGAAGAGAGCAGAGCAAGGCTTCCTCTCCTGCCGCTCTCCCTGCCTCCCCAAGCTCGGTACAGTGAAGTGGCCCTGTCACGTACCTTGTCGAAAAGCTCTTCCTTTACGGAAGGCTCCTTGTACAGGGGCAAGTCCTCGGCTTTCTTGCGTGTGCCACCGAAAGGACTGAGCAGACGCCTCAGCCAGAGTGGCCACCTCAGCCGGAAAAAGCCCTAGGAAAGAGAAAAAGACATGTGAATTGCGCATTTTCCCTGCTGTCTCTGGCCACACACTGCAGCCTCCTCCCATTTACCTGAGTCTCATCTTCCGAACACTTTTTAGGCTCTTGTTCGTGAAAGCTCCTTGGGGAAAAAACACACAAGACCATTAGGGACTAGTGCCATTGTTCACTTCTCACAGTGTGCATCTCCGGTCTTCCTGGGACGACACATGCAGCTCAGCCATCACTGCAGTGAGCAGTCACTACAAGCCGGGGTCTCAGACACAATTCCCAGGGCGCTGGGCTTCCAGGAGCCCTCTGTCTGCACAGACCTGCAGTGTCTCTGGGAAGACTTTTGTCTGTCGTCAGTCCCAGTGCCATTCTTAGCCAAGTATGCTTGTGCAGTGGACACACTGCACCACCACTCCGGGCAGAAGTATTTTCTCTCCCCAGAGGCATTTGACACCTGCCCCTTTAGGATTGAGCCTCACAAGCATCATTCACTGGGGTGTAGGGAGAACATGCTTGTGTTTCCATAGCTGCTCTAGTCGCCTATAAATTGAATCCTATGAAGCAATGCCCGAGTCCAATAGCAACGTTACCCAGCTCATAGATTTTTCTCACTGCAGGGTGTCTGTCACTGATGGAAGATGGAGTTGTGAAACCACTTTAAAGGACAAAACAAGCATGGAAATACAAGGTGCCCTTTTTGAATATGATTAAAACAGAAAAAGAGTGCATTGTTTTAGCAACTGCTTGTGTCTACAGAGTGTGTGGGTATGGATTTGCAATAGAAATTGTAGCGCACAGCCCAAGCTCACTATGACCAAGGGAGAAGTCCCTGACTGGGGAGGAACCATCCTCTCTGTGATACTCAGTGGCAGTGTGACTATGGGACTAGGTATTGTCCCTTTCTCCTTTTGTTTCCTTACCATAACAGGGAGAGACAAAAGGTCTGAGAAGGTGTGAATAAAAGGCATAGGCAGCGGGGGTCTGGAAACAGTAAGTTGACAAGGTAAGTTTTCCAGCCACCTCATATGTTTTACTCTCCAGCAGCCTTGAGGGTGACTGTCCCCCTTCCCCCAGTGTGATGTGACTTTCCATAGCCCTTCTCTGAGCCTCTGGGAAGGCCTCTGGACTGGCCAGATGCCCACCAGCAGCAGGAACAGCACAGCCAAAGCCCCTCCCTAGCTGCTGTGTCTCGGAAGGACCCCTGACAGCACATGTCTCCATGTGGGTCCCGTCTCCCCAGCCGTGGCTGAGGACCAGTTTTGCTGGAATCAGGCAAAACATTCGGATGGGTAGTCTTCTGCCTCTGGCAGCGTCCTCATTCTAAAGTGAGCAGGTTTAAATAGATGAGTTCTAAATACTCCTCTACTTCTAAAATTCTAATGTAACAATTGTCAGACTGATACTTACGTTGAAGCTTTTTCTATGTCTTCTGTTACTCTTCCTCTATGAGAGTAAATCTGTTTTGTAAGGAAAAGCAATCATTATTCACCATAATGATACTATCTCCAAATCGTTTACCTTCCCTTTCCTCCTCTAAAAGCCTTGCCTGCCCAATAAGATAACTTTTTTTGAGGACAGGCATTCTGTCTTGTTAATAGTTCTCACTCTTCCACAGTCCTTGGTCTTGAATGCCTCTGGGTCTTAATACATTCTATTGAGAGCCATTCATCAATGAGTCCTCTTAAAAGTGGAATGGGAGTGCAACGTCATGCATTTAATGTATACAAATTTGGGAACATGGAAGTTGTAGTCCTTAAACAAAATAAAAAAAATCTGGAAGAAAACAAAGTGGAGTAGAAGGAAACACCCTTAACCTGCTGAAAGTATGGCCCAGAAACCTAAACAATGGTGTTTTAAAGGCAAGAACAGGAGTAGGATACTTATTAGACTACTAATAGTCATCATTGTTGAAAAGGCTGAAATCAGTGCAATAAGAAAAATAGGTATAATTACTGCAAAGGAAGAGACAAAACTGTCAACATTTGCATAGGAGATGGTGGACAACCTAAAAAAAAGCCCAAGGTAATCAGCTGACATTTTGTTGGATGTAACATGTGGTTTTGGGGAGGTGACTAGGTGCTGAGTCAGGAGAGCAGTACAGTGGATCTCCTGTTTGTTTCGACCCACCAGTGACTAGAGGGAAAATGGAGTACAGAGCCCTTCTGTAATAGCAATAGAAAGTAATAAACTGTCTTGGAATAAACTCAACGAAAGTTCTATAAGATTTATGTGATGAGGATGCTCTTCTGAAGCCCATAAAATGTCATGTTTCTAGGGTAGCATAAAGAAGCCAGTTCTCAAATTAATCTACAAATTCAATGCAACTTAACTCAAACCCCAAGAAAACTTTTTACAAAAACCAAGAAGCTGCCATCCTTTAGGGAAAAATATATGAGAAAAACTACTAAATTTATGAAAAAGATTAGAGAGCAGGAGCTTGCCCTGCACTGAAACTGTGTAGTGTTAGGGTGGGCACTGCCCATGCTGGTCTCTTTCTCATCTCCTCTGTCCTGTTATCACTTACTTCTTGAGCCTAGACATGTCTTTTAAAAAACTTTCATTGAAGATATACAGATTTCATGGATACAGATTCAGGAACATAGTGATGCTTTCCACCTTACCCTCCCTCCCACCCACACTCCCATCCCTTATTCTTCCCCCTATTTCCATTCTTATTTTTTATGAAGATCTATTTTCAGTTAACATTATACTCCTAAGATTAACCCTACACTAAGTAAAATGTTCAACAAATAATATGAAGAAAAAAATTCACTGTTCTTCAACAGTCCAGACAAGGGCTATTTAAAATCATCACATGTCAGGGATTTTTCAATATGGTGGCATAGGGAAGCAGCTTGCTGCTCTAGTCTAGGGGTGGATAGTTAAAAAAAAGTGGAAGGAGTGCAATCTCAGGGAAGGTTTAGGGGGAAAATGGTAGAGGAAACTCCATGCAAATTGGATGGACACTGTGGACCTATGTGGAGGGTGTGGACTTGCACAGTTTGAGACCCTAGCAGCTGAGAGCCTCAGCACCCCTTTGGAATGAGGTGAGACCATACTGCAGCAGCTCAAGCCACTGGCAATAAAGCTGTGCGAAAAGCCTGGCATGGGTCTGGCTTGGAGCCCTGTGGGGGTGGTGTACCTGCCAACCTAGAGCAAAAAAAAAGGGGGGGCTCATGTTTCTCTCTCCCTGACCACAGGCACTGGCATGCTGTAACTAGCCGAGAGAGGCACCATTTTGGAGATACATAACAACTGCTCGAGCTACTGACCGCGAACCCAGCAACCAACCTAGAGGAGATGCTGGACTCTGGGAGAATTGACAGGGGGCTGGGTGCTTGTGACTGTGGGAGCCTTGTGTGGTGGGACTGTGAAAACACTGGGCTGTGTGGGAGGGTGCAGGCAACCTCCATGGAGGGAACATATTTAGAGTAGCTTGATGCAGGAATCAGCTGCAGTGCATCAGCTGAACTTATTTAGACAAAGTCTTAGACATTGGAGCAGTAGGATGCTACGTAGATCTAATGTTTCTGTAAGATAATGCTTTTGTCTTTTGGCTGCATCCATTCTCCCAAGGGCAGTGACAGTTCCTAATCTCATTGTTTCAGCAATGAGGAAAGAGTTCAGTGGTAGAAGAGAGTACATCAAATCCCTGACATAATTTTGGAGAACTTCTGCCACTTTACTCTGGCTTTCTTACACTTAACCTCTCCAAATGTCCAGTCCCTTGTTATCTTGGTTCCAGTTGCACAGAGATTTTCCATGAGTGGGGTTCCTATAAAAAATCTGTGGAATGTGCTTTTCAAGGAAAAGAATAAAGTGCATCTCAGTCTTGGTGACTAAAGAGGAAGGTCAGCTCGTGGTACGTGGAAAGTGGCTTTGATGTTCAGTCTGTGGATTCCGAATCTATTACAAAGGAAGGATGCACTCTGGAAATCTGAACGAGTCGTCCTTACCTTAATGAGACAGAGGATGATAACCAGCATCGTGAGCTCTGCCATCACAGGTATTGCCATGATGAGCTTGTTGTGACAGCCGTGATCTTGAGCTCCTTTTGCGAGCTAAGAAAGAGCACAGTTTAAAAAGACAGAATAAAGAACTAGAAAATATGAATGCTTAATATTCAGAACCCCCTTCTTCCAGGTGAGTGGCTTAAAAGATCTTAAAAGACCATACAAAATCTACTGTAATATTATAATCTTGGTATTACTCATTTTCTTCTACAGTGTATTAGGTCTGCCTCCTTCCCTAAAGGAACCAAGTGTCACCGTCTTGGCTAAAGTTACATTACTGAGACAAGATCTGGACTGGGAGCCCCTGGTCTTCCCGTGTGGGGTCTCCTAAGTGATGGAAAGGTGCAGGTCTCCTGTCCTCACCTTACTCGACTCCTGCTCTTTCTGTCCACTCGGGGCTTCTGTACTCTCATTGATATAGGTCTCAGTCCTCCACTGCTCTGTATCCCATTCTTCCTTGGCTATCTTTTCTTCCTGCTGCTCACTGAGGAGCTTCATCAGGATGCCTGTTTTGGAGATGAGCTTGGCACAGTGCAGTTGCACCTGGGCCTCAGAGCAGTCCATTTTCAGAGTGCGGATGACGTGAGAAATGAGCCTTCTCACGTCAGTGTTGGGGATGAGGGGCTGTAGCTGCTGATTCAGCTGAATTTCCAACTGTTCCCCCTGGGACAGCATCACGGGGTAGGTGAAGCCTGCGGGCATGGTGGGGGCTTCAGTGCCCTCGCTGGGGTATTCCCACTGTGTTTCCTTGGTTTGGTCCACAGTCGGCATTAGGTTGAACTCGGTCCCAGCAGAATCTGTAAAAGACCTGCCCAGGATGTGTTTCTTCAGGAAAGAGGAGGCTGCAGCCCCATGTTCCTTTGTGAGCAAGGGCTCCGTGTGCAAGGAGTTTCCTACCAACTGCCTGGGCCTCTGAGCCACTTGAAGCTCCTTCAGCTCCCTGGAGCCTGCTCTCCCAAGCCTTCTTCCCCCGATGCTCTCTGCAAAGGGCCAGGTGCCCTGTCTCCTCCCGAGTCTCTTCTTCCTCATCTCCTGGTGGTGCCTTTTCCGTAAGCCCTTTGGCCCCTTGATGACTTTGTTCACTCTCTGCAGCCTGTACCCCACACTTGGCGTGGTTGCCAGGCTGTTCTCCTGTGACGGGGCCGGCTGTTCACTCATGCGACCTGGGAAGTCCATGCTGTTTCTCTCTGATACTGGGTTCTCTGGCTCAATAGTCAGCTCCTTGCTGGTGTTGTTCTTCCGGGCTTGCAATGTCTTCATGAATGCCCCCTTTGGGTTCCCTATGGATGCTTCTTCAACTGTCAAAAAAAGAAGAGACTGCTTTTTGGTACGGAAGACTGATGGGACAGCTTTATGTCAGTCCACAGCCCTACAGTCATCAATTAAATTAGGAGTCAAATCCAATATTTGGGGTACCATTGAGACTGTAGAGAGAAAAGTAAAACCAAACTCAAACCTATGAAATTGCAACAAAAAGAGGAGGAAAAAGATATTTTTGAGAGAGGCATTCAGAAGAGTTCACAGTGTTAAAAAAACAGGAACTATGATCAGTATTATTTCATTGGTTTCCAATGACCGACCACTGCAGCCTTCTGACTGCATCGGAGGAGCCAGGCAGCCATTTCTGGTTATGGAACCAGAAACTGCCAGGCTCCAATAAAACAGCATCATGTGTACTCTTTTATACAAGTGCAAAAACAAACAACTGCAGTGAGCAGTGTAGACCTGTTCTGTAAGACAGAGGGCCCTTGAGGCCCAACACATAGAAAACCAGTTTATAGACTGTGTGCAAATGAGTTATCATTGAAAAGCAAAGCACCCAAGAGCACAGAACACCACATGTGTAGTTCCCAATATTACTTCCTTCCCCTTCTATCTCTTTTCCATGATCCTTAGTGCATATGTAAGTTACATTATTAAATTACATAGTGGTAATTGGGAACCTGACTTTTAGCAAGGGAGCAGTGTAGCAATTTAGGGAGTTTAGATCTAAATGAATGAATAAAAATACAGCAATTACATTGTTACTTTAAACTTGACCCTCAAATTTTAAAATAGGAAATTTAAAACAAATAAAAATCTAAAAAAGATCATCAGGTAGTTCCGACTCACGGCAATGTGTGGTATTTGCCAGGCATTCATTGTCACAATGAAGCTTGATGGTCTTGCAGACAACCTCGATAGTATGTTTAAATTGGCAGAGGCAGCAGGCCATATGGCTAGGTAAGATCCTATGAATAGAAACAGAGAATTAAGTTACGTGTAAAGGGGTTCCTTGGGTAGGTCAAACAGGTGAGCCAAGGTGCCAGCAAAGGAGTTCTTGAGGTATGTGGCCAGGACATTTGGGTAGGAGCCTGGTGGCCAATTGTTGCTCTTGAATATGAGAATAAAGGAAGGAGGGAGAGGTGGCCAAAGGAGGTATAGGCATGGAAGTGGTTATGGTGTGCCCAAAATAAAGTCGACAGGGTGAGCATTGGGCACCATAGTTCTGTAGTTTGACTCAGGGGTGTCTCCTTCCAGTTCACAAGTCTCACTGTGGGTTGGGAGTGCACAGGAGGACTTCCCCCAACCTCTGGAGTCCCCTTCTCCATCCCTGTTGGAAGTGTTCACTATTAGAAACTACTCTGGTCCCAGAAAAACGACTGACTACAGTAATTGTTGGGAAAGATGTGGAGAAAAAGGAACACTCGTTTACTGTTTGATGAGTGAAAGTAATTGGACCAGGCAGGTGTTTAGCCTAGTGATGAAGATGCTGCTTGGGACAAGCACATGCCATTGTGGATTGCATGGCTCCATTTCTGATCCCTGTTTCCTGCCAGTGAGTGCCCTGGGATGTGTCAGGTGGTGCTTCAGTAAATACCCAGAAATGGAAAGACTGCAACTTATGGTAGGTGTGTGTTTTAAGTTTTTAACAAACTGTTAGTCTATTTCCATTATATTTTTTTTCAAATTTATCATTTTAGCAGTTTCTGTGGAAGGAAGAGAGAGAACAGACACAAACACACACACATCTTTTCATTAGGTGGTTTACTCCCCAAATGTCTGTGACATCCAGGGCTTGTCCAGGCCAAAGCCAGGAGCTCAGAAACTAGTTTGGTTTTCCATGTGAGGAGCGAGAACTCAAGTCCTTGGGGCATCACCCACTGCCTTCCAGGGTGCACATTAGCAGGAAGCTGGGGTGGAACAGAGCCAGGACTTGGATCCAGGCATTCTGATGTGGGATTTGAGTATCCCAGGTAGTGGCTTAACGGCTGCACCAAATGCCTGCCCTCATAAACCATTTAATTTTTATTTGTTTTGTTTTTTAAAGCTTTTATTTTCATAGGTACAACTTTAGGAATATAGTGTTTCTTCCCCCATACCTGCCCTCCCACCCACACTCCTATCCTACCTCCTACTCCCTCTCCCATCCCATTCTTCATTAAGATTCACTTTTGATTAACTTTATATACAAAAGAGCAACTCTATACTAAGTAAAGATTTCAACACTTTGCACCCCCCACCCCCCCCATAAAAAGTACTGTTTGAGAACAAGTTTTGCAGTTAATTCTCATAGTACAACTCATTAAGAACAAAGGTCCTACATGGGGACTAAGTGCAAACAGCTTAATTTTTAATACCCCCAAATTGGAACAACCTAAGTGTTCACAAATAGGTGAATAGATAAACTATGATAGGTTCATATAATGAAATGCTATTCAGCAATAAAAGGAAATTAACTCTTGGTACACACAACAACAAGAGTGTCTTAATCATGTTGAGTGACAAAAAGTGGTTAGAAAACAGTGCATACTGTGTGGTTCCATTTCTATAAAAGTGTAGAACATGCATATTAGCCCATAGTAACACAAGAAGGTCAAGGTTATGTGGAAATTGGATTGGGGAGAGCAAGGAGGGATGGAAGGGAAGAATAATAAAAAGATATAAGGACAAGTTGAGGTGGCAGGTATTTTGCTGTGGTCATGGCCTATGGTATATACATCTATCCACATAGATTGTCCACTGTGTCTATTGTTTCTTCATCTCTGGAACTACTGTGAAATTGCTCAGAGGAAAGAAGGAAGGGAGGAAGCAAGAGAGAGGAGGAGGAAGGAGTAGGGTTGGGAGTGAGGGAGCAGAGGAGGGGAGGAAGGCTAATAATTGAGTCCACATGAGAAGTATGCTGCTTGTGATACTCACATCCTGTATCGCAGTGCCTGGGTTCTCAGTGTACTTTTTGTACTATTCTTTATTTTTCTTGGGGGATTGAATTATTTTTAAAAAGATTTATTTATTTATGCTATTATTTATTATTATTTTTCACTCCCCAAATGGCCACAAAAGCTGAGTGGAGTAGCTGGGATTCAAACTGACATTCCAATATGGAGTGCTGGCATCACAAGTGGTGACTTACCTTGCTGTGCCACAAGGCGTGTCCCTAGTAGGTTTGAGTATTTCTAAAATTAAAATTTGGCAAAAATGCTAACAAAGCTAGTTGGTTATCTTACTAAGAATTATTGGAGGCTGTTTCAGGGAGATAAAAACAGCCTGTTTAATAGGAGTGAGTCCTCAAGATGATACTTAAGCAGTATAATCACTTAGGAATACGGATTCCATCACCAGATTAGGTTCACATCTTAGCTCTGCTAATAATATGATCTTGGGCAAATGGCTTAGACTCTGTGTCTCAACCACCTCATTCTGATAGCACCTACCTCTACTGAGATGTGAGGATCAAATGAATCAGCGCTTGAAATGTGCCTGACACATGTGAGTGTGCAACACAAGTTAGCCACTGTAGTTGTTCACTTGCAAACCACTACCTGCACAGTACTGATGCTCTCCCACTTTTGGTTGTTTGGGGACCTTCTCTGAGGCAAAAGGATGACTTTATTAGGAAAACAGAAAGTGTGCTTCATGGAAACATGAAGGCTGTGGGTTGGGAGCACAATGTATAGAGCTTAGATTAACACTGGGTACACTTAGTGGGCCTGGATCTTTCTAACCAATAGAATAACCAATAGTTGAGTTGTTACAGATGACTAATGTTACTTCTTTGGGTCCAGGGAAAGCTTCATATAGAAAGAATGTACTCAGAATGGTAACCTAGCATTTTACTAGACTTCAATGCTAACACGAAATTTTTGTTAAGTCCTTTCCTACCCCTAACTTTGTATTTTGAAAATTTTCAAGCCTACAAAAATATCTGAAAGATTGGTGTCATGAATTTACATATTCTTTCACTTAGATTCAACTCTTGCTAACATTTTGCCACATTCACTTTCCACGTGTGTGTCTCTATACACTTCTTGGACAAACCATTTGAGAATGAGCTATAGATATGATGACCTTTTATTGCTAAAACTGAAGTCTGCATCTCCTACGAACAAAGGCATTCTCCTGTATATCCACAACACTGTTATCACCCAGTCAGCTTTACATTAATATCATCATCTATTGTAGTCCACATAGAGGAGCTCTCAGTTGTTCCAAACATGTCTTGGCTATTTTTAAATCAGCCATTGCATTTTATTTTCATGGCTCTTTAATTTTCTTCAGTGTAGAACTGTTCCTGGTTAGCAGTATTTCAAGACATTGACATTTTTGAGGCATTCAAATCAGTTGTTTTACAGCATGTACCTCAATTTGTCTTTCTAAGACCAATACTGAATATAATCACCATGGATCATTTATTTTTTATGTGGCTAAGATTTTTTTTTAAAGTTTTATTTATTTGAAAGGCAGAGTGATGGTTGGGTGGAGAAGGAGAGAGAGGGGAGAGAGAGAGGGGAGAGAGGAGGGACAGAGAGAGAGGGAGGGAGGGAGGGGGAGAGAGAGAGAGAAAGAGAAAGAATATGAATGAATGTGAATAAATCTTCAGCCACTAGTTCATGCCCCAAGTGGCCACAGGAGCTGGGGTTGGGCTGGGTTGAAGTCAGGAGCCAGGAGCCAGGAACTATATTCAGGCCTCTGCTGGGTGGCAGGGGGTCAAGCACTTTGGTCATCCTTTGCTGCTTTCCCAGGTTCATTAGCAAGGAGCTGGGAGGGAAGTGGAGCAGCTGGGACTTGAACTGGCACTCCCATATGGGATGCCAGCATCACAGACAACTTCACCTTATGTCACAACACCAGCCCCACCAGGGACCATTTCTAGCAGGAACACTGCATCTTGCATAGGGAATGTTGTAGTTTTGCTGCTTACTAACATGGATGCACTAGGGATGATGTCAGTGATAAACTTAAAATATTTATTTTTTAGAAGATTTATATTTATTTGTGAGGTAGAGTTACAAACACAGAAAGGGAGAGACAGAGACAAAGATCTTCCATCTTAAGCTGGTTCACTTCCCAAATGGCCTCAATGGCCAGAGCTGGGCCAATCTGAAGCCAGGAGCCAGGAGCTTCTTCCAGGTCTCCCATGCAGGTGCAGGGGCTCAAGCACTTGGGTCATCTTCTACTGCTTTCCCAGGCCATAGCAGAGAGCTGGATCAGAAAAGGATCAGCCAGGACTGGAACTGGTGCCCATATGGGATGCTGGCACCGCAGGTGGAGATAGCCCACTATACCACAGTGCTGGCCCCCAAATCATTATTTTCAAAATATTGGCAACTCTGGGGCCGGCACTGTGGTGCAGTAGGTTAATCCTTCACCTGCGGCGCCGGCATCCCATAGGGGCACTGGTTCTAGTCCCAGCTGCTCTGCTTCTGATCCAGGTCTCTTCTATGGCCTGGGAAATCAGTGGCAGATGGCCCAAGTCCTTGGGCCCCTGCACTCGCATGGGAGACTGGGAAGAAGCACCTGGCTCCTGGCTTCAATTAGTGCAGCTCCTGCCATTATGGCCATTTGGGGAGTGAACCAACAGAAGGCTTTTCTCTCTGTCTCTCTCTCTCACTGTCTGTAACTCTATCTGTCAAATAAATAAATAAATAAAATCTTTAAAAAAATTGGAAAATGTTTTGAAATTGCTAATGACCTGAGGTATAGCTTATTCTTACTAGGTAATATTTATGTATTAAAGACCATTGCACATTAATATGCAATAAAAGGGCCAACACTGTGGTGTAGCAGGTTAAGCCTTTGCCTGCAGTGCCAGCATCCCTTATAGGCACTGGTTCAAGTCCCAGCTGCTCTGCTTCTGATCCAGCTCCCTGCTAATGCACTTGGGAAAGGAGCAGAGGCCCAAGTGCTTGGGCCCCTGCACCCACGTGAGTCGGAATAAGCTCTGACTCCTGACTTTGGCCTGGGCAAGCCCTGGCTGTGGTAGTGTTTTGAGATAGGAACTAGCAAATGGAAGATCTTTCTCTCTCTCTCTGTATTCCTGCCTTTCAAATAAATAAATAAGTCTTTAAAATGCATTCAAGACCATCGCTTATGAATCATGACACAAATGAGCTGGTCTGCTTTGTCTAAACTCCTGAGGACTTCCAATAATGAACTGCAGTGTAACAATTGCTTTCAGGTTTTTATAGCCTTGGTTGCAAATGGCTCCAGAAAATGCTAGCACTTTTCCTGTCCACTGATGGTCAAGTATAAAAAAAACAGCTAGAACACCACTCCCTTGGCTAACCGAGAAAGCTTGTTGATGATGAGAGCTTTGACTCTTTGGAAAGGAAGGCCTCTCACTGACCTAGGAGGGATCCACTGTGGCAGATGCTGCCCAAGGTTGAGGAAGAGGAGGCTAGAGTAGAAACCAATGGATTTGATGATGTAGGAAAGTTAGTCAAGGAGGTGATCTGAAAGAAATGATTAGAGCAGGGTATGCTATGAGAGGCCTTTCCCCATTCTTATCTTGTGGAGTCCACTCAACTAGCCTTATCATAGTTTCTGTTTAGCTTGTCCAATTGGCAGGGAGGAGGTCACAGTGGAAGTTGCAGTAAGTTTATGATAAAATGTCACAATAGGGCTCTAAGGAAATACTTTTTAAAACTTCAAAACTTGAGATACTTCAAACTCTACATGAAAATTAACTAGAATGGATCATGGACCTAAATGTAACTCTACAGTTTCTACAAGAAAACAGGAGAAAATCTTTGTAACTTTAGATTAGACGATGGGTTATTTGAAAGATTTTTTTTACGAAAGGCACAATAAAAGGACAAACCATACAAGATAAAAAGTTGCTATAGGCTCATCAAAATTAAAAAAATTAACTTCTACTCTTCAGAAGATACAGTTAATAGAGTGCAAGGATAACTCACAACCAGAGAGAAGATATTTAGTAAACATACATCTGAGAGAAAGTACTCATACCCAGAGCATACAAAACACTCTTAAAACTCCCTAAGATTAACATCAAATTACTACATGGGAACAGATTTGAATAGACACTTTGTAAAGATATTTGCACAACAGTATCATCAATTATTAGAGAGTGCAAGTTTAAACTGCAGTGAGTGTACCCAAGGTGCCAGCGTTAGGATGACTGAGTCCCACATTTGAGCACTTGTATTTGATTCTTCACTCTGGTTCCTGGTTCCAGCTTCCTGCTAATATGTTTTTCTGCCTTTCTTGGGCTTGAGTAATTGGGGTTCCTGCCACCTACATGGGAGGTCTGGGTTGAATTCCCAGCCGTCAACTCTAGCTTCAGCCCAGCGCTGGTCATGGTGGGCATTTGGTGAGAGAACTGATTGACTTTCAAGTATCTATTTTTAAATACTAAAAAAAATAGAGATTCCACTATATATCTACTAGCAGAAGAGCTACATTAAAAAAATTTTATTTTTTAACTTATTCGAAAGAACGAGAGAGAGAAGGAGAGAGAGAAAGAGAAAGAGAGAGAGATATTGATTGATTGATTGACCTTCCATCTGCTGGTTCACTTCCCCAAATGCTGATAACAGCCAGGGTTGGGCCAGGACTATGCCAAGGACATAGGTCTCAATGTGTGGGTCTCCTACATGGGTGGCAGAGACCAGAATACTTGAGTTACCATCAGCTACCTCCCAGGGTGCACATTAGCTGGAAGCAGAGTAGCTGAGACTCAAACTGGGCACTCTGATATGGGATGCAGGCATCCCAAGTGGTATCTTTTTATTTATTTATTTATTTGTCAGGTAGAGTTAGACAGTGAGAGAGAGAGACAGAGAGAAAGGTCTTCCTTCCATTGGTTCACCCCCCAATTACCCCCAAAAATGGCCGCTACAGCCGGAGCTGTGCCCATCCGAAGCCAGGAGCCAGGTGCTTCCTCCTGGTCTCCCATGTGGGTGCAGGGCCCAAGCACTTGGGCCATCTTCCACTGCCCTCCCAGGCCACAGCAGAGAGCTGGACTAGAAGAGGAGCAACCGGGACTAGAACCCGGTGCCCATATGGGATGCCGGTGCCACAGATGGAGGATTAGCCAAGTGAGCCATGAATGCCAGCCCCCCAAGTGGTATCTTAATGCTGTGCCACAACGTCCAGTTTCTAAATTTTTGTTAAAAAAGTTGAAATCTGAGGACTAGGACAACACATGTTGCAACTGCCACTCTCAAACAGTGTTGGTGAGAGTGCAGACTGCAGCAGCTACTTGGCAAACAGTTTAGCTGTGCGTTAAACAGTTCAATATACACTTAGTACGTAATGAACTGTCCTACCCCTAGATCTTTACACCAAAGAAATGAAGACACATATTCACACACAGACCTGCATGTGAGTGCTGCTAGTGGCTTTATGTATAATTGCAAAAAGTTGGAAAACACGGTTCTGTAAACTGATGAAATGGATAAACAAAATGGTATAACTACACAATTGGAATGTTACTCAGCAATAGGTAGCCACAGCAACATGAATAGTAGTTTAATCTCTAAAGGATTATGCTGAGTAAAAGGAGCCAGACACAGGAGGCTACACTTACTACGTGATTTTGCTTATATGACACTCTGGAAAGAAAAACTACAAGAATAGAAACAGGATGAGTGGTTTGCAGGGCCTGGGTCTGGGGATGGGAGCAGAGGATTTATTGGAAAGGACCATGAGGGACCTTTTGGGGTTGATAGAAATGTTCTACATCAGGAATTTGGTGGTGGTTACATAACCACATGTTTGCCAAAACTCAATAAACTTTACAGTGTGAATTTCAATACATAAAAATTATACCTCCATAAGCCTGACTTAAGAAAACATGTCTACAGAATTACATGGAAATAAACCTAAGAAAAAGATAACTTACAGTTTTTCCAATTGAAGAGTCATCATGAGGATGTTCTCAACTGTGGTAAGTGATACTTGTGTTGCTCCCAAGCCTCTGAAGGAGAAAGCCCAAACATTCATGGTGTGGAACTCAATAAAAAAAATCTGTCCTTAAAAAGATTGTTTCAGGAAGATGTGGTTACATCAGTTTTGGCTTCTCTATAAAGAAAGACAGCTCAAGAGTTTGTCATGGAGACAGATCCAGAAAGCCCTGGTTGAAATGACTTTACTATGTGCATCATCAGATTAATGACCTTGGCATTGAAGAGTAGAACCTACAACTTTTTATGCCATTGTCTTATTTTTCATTTTATACTACATTTACCTCTTTTAATTACTTAATTTGTTATTTAAAAAATTTACATCTATACCTCTTTGCTTGGGATAAATGGTGTTCCTAACATGTATTTGCATGTAACACTGTCTCCCCCTGCCAGCTGTCTTTCCCATGATAAATTCTTTCTCAGTTCTTGCCTCAGTCAATAACTTTTTTCAGTAATCTAATTTAAAATTATGACATTTTAGCCTCAATCTCAAATATTTAATGTTTGATGAAAATAAAAAGATTATTTTAATACTTACAGATATTTTAATGCTGGCAGTTTAAAAAGATATGAGTCTTCAACATTTGTCAGAGGATTACGATTGAGATTTCTGAAAAATGCAGTGGAATTAAAGTTATCGGCCTTTTCAAAAAGCACAAGACTGTATGAGAAATTATGTTATTTTTTGTGTAGACATTTTAGGCTTAAAATTACTTTCTGTGTACTTATAAATCACCCTTAGAATTCAAAAAGCACTTGTTCTTTGGGAACTACCTATGTCTCTTAGAGGATGAATGGAGAAGAGAAAGAGAAAAGATACAAAAAATGCATAATAAACAAAAATTATGCAAAAAACCTTTTTATGTCAAAAACCTTAGAAGTGGAGCCAGTGTTTTGCCTAGCAATTAACACCCAGATTGGTATACCTACCTCTCAAATCAGATGCCTGGATTTGATTCCCAGTTTCAGCTTCTTCTTCTTCTTCTTCTTTTTTTTTTTGACAGGCAGAGTAAGACAGTGAGAGAGAGAGGGAGAGGGAGAGGGAGAAGGAGAGGGAGAGAGAGAGAAAGATCTTCCTTTTTCCGTTGGTTCACCCCCAAAGTGGCCACTAGCCTGACACTTTGTGGCCGGCGTGCTGCGGTGATCCAAAGCCAGGAGCCAGGTGCTTCCCCCTGGTCTCCCATGTGGGTGCAGGGCCCAAGGACCTGGGCCATCCTCCACTGCCTTCCCGGGCCACAGCAGAGAGCTGGACTGGAAAAGGAGCAACCGGGACAGACTCCGGTGCCCCAACCAGGACTAGAACTCTGGGTGCTGGCACCGTAGGCAGAGGATTAGCCTAGTGAGCTGCAGCGCCGGCCCCAGTTCCAGCTTCTAATTGCAACTTCCTGCTAATGCAGACCCTGGGAGGCAGTGGTGGTGGCTCAATTGGTTGAGTCTCTGCTGCCTACTTGGAGACCTGGACTTCAGCCTGGGCCTGGCCTAGCCTCGCCCAAGCCATTGCAGGTATTTGGGAAGTGAACTAGTGGATGGGAGCTGTCTGTGTCTTAAAAAAAATAGACATATAGAAGTGACCACACTGATAGGGAAGCCCTTTTTTTCTTTCTTTCTTTTTTTTTTTTGTAGGAAACACTAATCCTGTGTTCTCCATAATTCAAGGTGCTTGCCTTTCATCTTTAGAAATTTTAAACAATCCATGACTTAATTCATTGTTAATGGGAAAAGAACCCAGGTCAAAGCCATACTCCTGTCATGTTCTTCCACTGGTGTTCTCACGTCACATCACAGTACATCACATCATATCACATTATCACATCACATCACATCACATCACATCACATCACATCACATCACATGTCTTTGTTACGTTGCTTGTCATCACCTGTTGGCCTGTCAGTCTCCTGGCCTGTTAGCTCCTTGAGGGAAGGGATATTGTTATTGTCTTTGTTATGCCTGAGTGTGTCATAGTGCCTGAAATTTACTGCATGGTTAGTAAATATTTGTTGAGTAAAGAAGTCACATTTTGTTTCCATACCAATACAATGAATAAATTCATAATGATGGAAATTTCATTCCTAAATGCTGTAATAGATTTTAAATTTTTTAAAGCAAGCAAACAAAAACAAAAACAGGTTAAAAAAACTGCCTTTAGTTTAACTCTACTCAAAAACGTACTGTACTGTTACAGACTGTGAAAATAATAATTCTTACAGATGATATTGATTGGGCTGCCAAGCATCTGTGTCCAGCATTTAACACTGAATGTTCCCAATAACCTATGTGATAGATATTGTACCCCAGTAGCCTATTGTGATATGTATTGTGCTGAGTCATAGAGGTTATACAACTTGTTCTAGGTCGCTGAACTTTTAAGAAGCAAAGCTGGCCAACATTATGCTATGTTATATGTGTGTACATATTGTATGTCCACATGGGGAAATTTTATTAAGAGTTTTATTTTAAATGGCTTTTAGATAAGATTGTCCATAAATTTAAGCTGCTAAAATCAATCAAAGATACATTTTAATTTGTGTGACCTGAATCTGTGTATCATATGTTTTAAACTTGTTGGTAGAAAGAAACTAAAAACATTTTAGATGATTGTGCTTAAGTTTACTGGTTAAACAAACTACACCATGTTAGATATTTAAGAGGTGTTTTCAAATACATGATTCTTACAATTTCTAGAAGGCGTTGGACCTTCTGGTAAATGTTTTCTTAAGTTGTTATCTAATGGTTGAAACGGTTTGCTAAGTATTCATGTGATATTGCTATTGTCAGCAAGCGATCTAGGACTTGCTCCCTCATTTCTCTATTCTTTTTTTTTATTAAACTTTTATTTAATGAATATAAATTTCCAAAGTATAGCTTATGGGTTACAATGGTTTCCCCCCTCCCATAACTTCCCTCCCGCCCGCAACCCTCCCCCCTCCCGCTCCCTCTCCCCTTCCATTCATGTAAAGATTCATTTTCAATTCTCTTTGTATACAGAAGATCAGTTTAGTATATACTAGGTAAAGATTTCAACATTTTGCCCATATAGCAACATCAACTGATCAGCTCCTGTCCTGACTTTAGATGTACAATGTAATACTCTATCCTTTTTAGTATTTGTTGTTGTTGTTGTTGTTCTAGTACTATTGGTTGAACTCAGTAATTAACACACAATTATCCTTAGGTGTTTAAATTTTAACTGAAAAGTGATCCCTGTTAAATCTAAGAGTGGAAAAAGAGAGGGAGGAAATGAACAATTAGGAACATGCTCAATCGGACTGGCCGCAAATGGTGGAGTCAGAAATATGCAGGGGATTCCAACACAATTCCATCAAGATGGCATGTACCAATGCCATCGCACTAGTCCAAGTAATCAATTTCAGCTCACAATTGATAGCTCCGATAGGTCTAAGAGTCAAAGAGATCACACAAACAAGACAAGTATCTCCTAATACTAACTGATAGAATCAAAAAGGGAGAGAAAGATCATTTCTCTATTCTAAGCTCAACTTGTTCTTTCATTTCTCTATTCTCTTCAAGGTAGGAAACTAATTCTAGTATGAAGGAATCTGTAGGACGCACAATTTAATCTTTAGACCATATAAAAGAGATGGCTAACACTTTTCTGTAATAGCATAGCCAAAATAAGAACTTAAATAATAATCTCATAGCTAGATTCACTTCGCCATCAGCGAAGTATACAGTAAGTAGAAAAACCCCCATTTCAGACCAAAGGGAAAGAAAGTTTTAAAGTGAGAATATAATTTTCCTCATGGGCATTGTCTACCTTAGAAAAACTACTACAGAACATGCCTGTGACTATAGACTTGTAGTTCAGGCCACCGAAGATTAGAGATGGGACACGGGCACTCCCTTGACTTGCATCTTCTGGTCTGCTTTAACACAAACCAGGAGGAAAAGAAAGCTCGGCATCAGAAGCAATGGGTGGCAGGCCTATTAATGGCTGATCTGTACAGTGCTCTGCCCTCAAGGAGACCCAACAGGCCAGTCCACTGCAGTGGCTTTCAATGTGGTAAGCCTGGGCTTCAGCAGAAGTCAGCTTGTGAAGAGCCCTGGCAGCTCTGCCAAGAGTTGGATCACTGGAAATGGACCTGCCCTGGAGTCGAAGGATGCCCAGGTCAGAGCCACAGATCTTATTGGCTCTAAGCTGAAAAGCCCTTCACTCAGCCCAACTTCCAAAGTGACCACTGCAGCTGAGTGTATTGTCAAGTAGGGTCAGCAACATTGCAGGCAGAACTGTAAATTTCTTGTTAGAGATGCCCCCTGCCTTTACCTGGCCAGCTCTCCTCCCAGGCCAGCCAAGTAATGAAAGTCAACAGAGTGCCTTCCCCTAGGAGGTTCACACCTCCCTTAGGATATACCCCATGTGAAGAGATAGATAGGTCTGGGCCTCTTAACTTACAAGGCCTAAAGCCCACCAGAATATTATCAAGCCCCTTCTATCAGGTTCTATTTGCCTCTCAATCAGAAAACTTAATTGTAGCTTAGACAGCACCTTTCTTAGCTCCTCTAATAATGACTCTGTCCTTTGTTCTAGACCCCGTCTAGCACACTTGGGCCTCGTTCCTTTGTAATCATAACCTCTACTCTACCACCAATGGCTCTACTCCCAACCTGTGTGTACTGATGGTCCTCTTCCCCACTTAATGCTGTATAATTGTTCAGACCTGGTAAATGCCACTCTTAGGATCATTGGTTACTATCCTCACTCTGTCTTTTATGACCTTGTCTAAATATGATCAGAGTCGGCGAACTTGGAAGGCTTCCATAGCCTTGGCAACTCATGACGACAGCCTAGGGTGGTTACTGGCGCCATAAACTAGAGTGTCAATTTGTTGGGTCAACAACAGGAGCCACTGTGCACTTGCTCCTCATGTGGGATCTCTGTCCTTAATGTGCTGTACATTTTGATTTGATGCTATAACTAGTACTCAAACAGTATGTTTCACTTTGTGTTTCTATGTGGGTGCAAACTGTTGAAATCTTTATACTAAATTGATCTTCTGTATATAAAGAGAATTGAAAATGAATCTTGATGCAAATGGAAGGGGAGAGGGAGCGGGAGAGGGGAGGGTTGCGGGTGGGAGGGAAGTTATGGGAGGGGGAAGCCATTGTAATCCATAAGCTGTACACTGGAAATTTATATTCATTAAATAAAAGTAAAAAAAAGAAATTAAAAGAAAAAGAAAAGAAGCAAAGCTGGAGCTTGAACTCAGTCCTGCCACCAGACTGTGTCTAATATGTGTGAAGAAAAGGGGTTCCAAATATTTGTTGCTTTAATCTGAAGCTTGAGATGACTAAATATAGAAGTACTTTGAAAATTTCATCAACCTTTTCAGGATAGCTCTCATGAAAATTAGTTTCTCTTTTTATTCCTTTTCCCTAATCATATCCCATGATTAAATATTTAGCTCAGAGTCATTGAGACTAGAGATTTAAAACCATGTTGTAGGTGACATCAGTGGAAACCTATGTAAACAGTGGAGTGAGAACATTTGAAAATTTATCCCTTCATAAAAGGAACAGCAAAATGGTAAAAGTGGTCAGAATCAAGTTTTTCATAATTCTGGAAATTTAACCAAAGGCTTGCAGCAACCTGTGGGGCATTTATTCAAGAAAATTGGCTGACTTTCTGTAAGAATAGTGAGATTTGTGTGGGTTTCGTGTATTTAATTTGCCCTAGACAGTTCTTCCCTGGCAAGCTCAGTGGTAGCCTTAAAAATAGCCTTGGCAGCTTATGACAAGAGCCTCAGGTGATTACTGACGTCATAAATAAGAGTGTCAATTGTTAAATCAACAACAGGAATCACTGTGTACTTACTCCCCATGTAGGATCTCTGTCCTTAATGTGTTGTACTGTGTGAATTAATGGTATAACTAGTACTCAAACAGTACTTAATACTTTGTGTTTCTGTGTGGGTGCAAACTGCTGAAATCTTTACTTAGTATATACTAAGTTGATCTTCTGTATATAAAGATAATTGAGAATGAATCTTGATGAAGAATGGGATGAGAAAGGGAATGGGAGATGGGATGGTTGCAGGTGGGAGGGAGGTTATGGGGGGAAAAAGCCACTATAATCCAGAAGTTGTACATTGGAAATGTATATTTATTAAATAAAAGTTAAAAAAAGAAACATCTGCTTTAGGAATAGACTGATGTCTTAGTAATATTTGGGTTTAGGTTTTTGGATTGTGGATGAATTTTATTTTTAATTTGTTGCTTCTCAAATTTTTTTTAAATTATGAGATGTATTACTTGCATACTCAAAGTCATATGTAACCACGTGAATGTTGGATAATGTTTGACTTAGTCTAAGTTATTTTGTCTACATTTGAACCAAATCAGGAATAATAATGAGAAAAGAGAAGTATGTGTAAAATGAGCAACAACAACAAAAAAACCTCAAACTCTCCAAAAAAAATAGCCTGTATGCCCAGCATCAGAGAGAGTGAGGGAGAGAGAGTGAGAGTGATAGAGGGATAGAGGGATAGAGGGAGGGAAGGAGGGAGGGAGGGAGGGAGAGGGAGGGAGGGAGAGGGAGGGAGGGAAGGAGGGAGAGAGAAAATGAAAATGAATGGAGATGAGCATGCAGAATGAAGCTGAGCTCCTCCAAAGTGCATTCCCAGTGAGTTGTCAGAATCTTCCTGGTGATTCCCTGGAAGACCTGACTTGACTGCTGTGTCTTTAGTTTATCTGAGGGCTGATTAGTGTTAAAAGCCTCTCTCAGAGGCTGTTTTTGGGAAATAACTACAGGCAAGTGCTTCACCATGGAAGCTGTGTGAGACACTGGATAGCAGTTGGGACCAAAAAATAGTCCAATCAAAAAGCTTAACGTGAGAAGCTAAGGAATAAGATGTTCATTAGAACTTTGAAACACTGCAATATACCCTCAGGACACTGGAAGATGGTGGAATGTATTCCTGTGAATTTGGAAGGCCTTACACATATTTAGGGCTATAAGCATTGCCAGGAAAGACCTAAAGAGGCCCTGACTTCTTTATAACTGGCTGATCCTGAGGTTCTGTGCATGCGGGAAGTGAAAGCTAATACAGCCCTGGACTGCCTGGTTAAGAACAGAAAGGAAACAGTACAACGTGTACATGGAGCTCTTTGACAGAAGCTGGGAGATTTGTTGATTCCAGACTTGTAGGGAATTCTCTATTCAGTCCTGACCCCCAGGCTAACCAAGTAGAGACGTCAATGGCCACAAACAATAAGTAATACAAACTTTATAGCATTGGTTCAGAAAAGTGGTTAGATAACAGCATCTGCTACAACAAGCATTAGTAACACCAAACTGTGGAGACAGGAACCTAATTTTTGGAATTGCTACATCATTTAAAATGTCCATTTTTTTATGAGAGCGAGAAGGAAACAAAATATGGCTCATACTCAGGGGAAATGCCAGTTTCAGTAAAAAACTATCCCTGAGGAAACCCAGACATTGGACTCACTAGATAAAGATTTGATTCAGTTATTTAAAATAAGTTCAGAGGTGGGTGTTGTGGTGCAGTGGGTAAGCTGTCACTTGGGATGTCCACATCCTACCTGGCTTCTGATTTCAGCCTCCTGCTGATTCACGTGCTGGGAGACAGCAGATTCTGCCTCAAGTATGGGAGCCCTTGCCAGCCATGTGGGAGACCCAGATGGTTTTCCAAGCTTTTGGCTTTGGCCTGGCCCAGCTCTGATTTTGCAGGCATTTAGGGAATGAACCAGCAGATGGGAGACCTCTCTGTCAGTCACTACTTTCAAACTAATGTTAAAATGGAAGTGATGATGAGGACACCCTGGTTGAAAAAAATAGAAAGGAAACCATTTAGTTTTGTTTAGTAAAGAACTAATGAAAACAATGCCTCATCAAATAGACCATATTAAATATGGAAATTACTTTAAAAAGAGGAACAGCTGATTGGTGCAGCAGTCAAGATGCTGCTTGGGACATCTGCATCCCATAGCAGAGTGCCCGGGTTCAAGTTCTGATTCCACTCACAACTTCAGCTTCCTGCTAATGCAGAGTATTGGAGCAAGCCGGTAATGCCACCCACATAGGAGACTTGGACTGAGTTCCCCATTTCCTGTTTCAGCCTGCCCCAGCCCCACATGATGGAGATAGTTGGGGAGTATAACAGTGGGTGGAAGATCACCATCTTTGTATGCTTTTTAAATAAAAAAAAAACCACAGAAATTATAAAAAGGAGCCAAATAGAAATTGAGGAGTTGAAAAACATAGTAATTAATATGGAAAATTCACCAGTAAGTGTCAGTGGCAGATCTGACTAAGCAGAAGAAAGAATCAGGAACTTGATAACAAACTGAGATTGTTGAGTTGAAGGAACAGAAAGAAGGAAGAAAGAAGAAAGACAGATGGAATCCTAGAGCGTAGGACACCATCAAGCTTACTAATTTCAGAAGGAGAAAACAGGAGAAAGAATATTTGAAGAAATGGTGGCCTAGGCTGGCGCTGCAGCTCAATAGGCTAATCCTCCACCTGCGGCGCTGGCACCCTGGGTTCTAGTCCCAGTCGGGGTGCTGGATTCTGTCCTGGTTGCCGCTCTTCCAGTCCAGCTCTCTGCTGTGGCCCAGGAGAGCAGTGGAGGATGGCCCAAGTCCTTGGGCCCTGCACCCGCATGGGAGACCAGGAGAAGCACCTGGCTCCTGGCTTCAGATCAGCGTCGTGCTCCAGCCACAGCGCGCTGGTCACAGCGGCCATTAGAGGGTGAACCAACGTTAAAGAAAGACCTTTCTCTCTGTCTCTCTCTCTCACTGTCTAACTCTGCCTGTCAAAAAAAAATGGTGGCCTCAAACTTCCTAAACTTAATAAAAATATGGATCTATATATGCAAGAAGTTCAAGGAATTCTTAAGTAGGATAAACTGAAAGAATTTCACATATAGACATATCATAATAAAACTATTAGAAGCCAAACACAGAACATCTTGAAAGCAGCAAGAGAAAATAACATCATCTACTAGGTATCGTCAATAAGATTAATAGCTGATGTTTCATCAGAAACAATAGAGGCCCCAAGGCAGTGAGATGGCACATTCAGTGTGCTGCAGGGAAGAAATATCAACCAAGAATTGCATAGTTTTTCCGTAATACACATTTCTGTAAACTTTTGAAGACTCCTCAAATGCATGGACTTCTAATATGTTTTAATTCCACATTCTCAAACTTTATTGTTAAAAGCAGTATATGGTTGAACTCTGTAATTAATACACAATTATTCTTAGGCATTCAAAATGAACAGAAAAGTGATCTCTGTTAAATATAAGAGTGGGAATAAGAGAGGGAGGAGATGTACAGGTCGGCACATGCTCATTCGGACTTACCTCCAATGGTAGAGCTAGAAATGTGCCAGGGGATTCCAATTCAGTCTTATCAAGGAGGCATGTACCAATGCCATCTCACTTGTTAAAGTGATAAGTTTAAGTACATAATTGATCAAAAAGATAGGGTAAGTATCGAAGAGATTTCACAAAAAAAGACCAGTGTCTGCAAATAATGAAGGATAAAATTCAAAGGGAGAGTGATCTGGTGGGGGAAGCAGGACACACAGCAGACTCATAGAATAGCAAATGCCCTAAACAGCACTCTAGCCTCAGAATCAACCCTTGGGGCATTCAGATCTGGCTAAAAGGCCCATGATAGTCTCACAGGCATGGAAAGCCAAGACACTGTGGCGAAAACGACCTGAATGAAAGATCTGGGTGAGCAAGATCCCAGCAGAAAGAATGGGCCATCAAAGAAGGAGGCACCTTTCGCTGAAGGGAGGAAGGAACCTCCACTGTGATATGGCCTTGACTAAGTAAGTTCAGAGCTGGTGATCTCAAGAGGCTTCTATAGCCTTGACAGCTCATGGCAAGAGCCTCGGGTGATTACTGACGTCATAAATAAGAGTGTCAGTTGTTAAATCAACAATGGGAGTCACTGTGCACATGCTCCCCATGCAGGATCTCTGTCCTTAATGTGTTGTACTATGAGAGTTAACGATAAAACTACTAGTCGAGCAGTACTCTATATCTTGTGTGGTTGTGTGGGTGCAGTCTGTTGAGATCTTTGCTTAGTATATACTAAGTTGATCTTCTGTATATAGAGATAATTGAAAATGAAACTTGATGAAGAGCGGGATGGGAGAGGGAGTGGAAGATGGGATGGCTGTGGGAGGGAGGGAGGTTGGGGAGGGGGAAAGCCAAAACAATGCAAAAGTTGAACTTTGTAAATTTACAGTTATTAAATTAGATAGCAGTATAAAGGTAGGGGAAGAATGGAGCTTTAGAAAAGCAAAGTTTCTGTATACTATTGAAGTTATTTTGATAGTAATCTGAAGAAAAATGTAAAACTAATATGTTAATTATAATTTCTAGGACAACCACTAAGGAAATAACTTGAATATATTGTAGAAAAAAGGGGGATGGCCATTTGGTCTAGTGGTTCAACCACTGTTTGGGTTGCCTGCATCCTGTATTAGAGTGTTTGCAAAGGAGTCTGAGCTTTGCTCCTAATTACAGCTTCCTGCCAGTGTGGACCTTGGGAGGTGGCAAGTGGTGGCTGAAGTGGTTAGTTTCCAGTTGCCCATGTTGGGTAGACATGGACTGAGTTGCCAGCTCCTGGCTTTTGCCTAATCCAACCCTGGCCAGTACAGGCATTTAGGGAGTGGACTGGGAGCTGTGGCAGCGGCACCCCAGATGGGTGCTGGTTTGTGTCCCGGCCATTCCTTTTCCCATCCAGCTCTCTGCTATGGCCTGGGAAAGCAAGCCCCTGTACCTGTGTGGGAAGACCCAGAGGAAGCTTCTGATTCCTGGCTTTGGATGGGTTCAGCTCTGGCTGTTGTGGCTATTTGGGTAGTGAACCAGTGGGTGGAAGACCTTTCTCTCTGTTTCTCCCTCGCTCTGTACTCCCTCAAATAAATAAATAAAATATTTTAAAAAAAGAAAACTTGAATGAATATAAACCATCTAGATGTACCAGACTTCTACAGAGCAATTCCCAGCAATATCAGCATAAAAATGCTAAAGATGTATTCTCTTCTAGTGTAAACAGAACATTCTCTAGGAAGATCATATGTTACATCACAAGACCTATCTCAATACATTTAAAAGAACTGAAATCATACAGAGTATGTTTTCAACTAAAGTAGAATGAAATTAGAAATTAGAAATCTAAGCAGAAAAACATCTGGGAAGTTCACATATAAGTGGAAATCAGCACCCATGAATAACTGGTGGTTCAAAGAAGAAATCACAAAGGAAACCAGAAACTATTTTGGTAGGAATGAAAGTGAACACAGAAGATTTCAATACTTACATGATGCAGCTGGAGCAGTGCTCAGAGGGAAGTTTATATATGTAAATTCAAATGTTTATAAGTCTCATGTCTGTACCCAAACTTCCTCCCAAATAAACAAGCAAAGCAAAAATGAATGGAATAAGGTTCAGAGCAGAAATATAGAAAAACAATAGAGAAAAGTCAATATAATACAAATTGGCTTATTGAAAAGATCAACACACTTAAGTTAGACTGACTAATAAAATTATTAAAATCAGGAATGAACGGGGACATTACTATTGACTTTATAGACATCAAAAAGATAAAAGGAAAACTGAGGACTATATGCCAGTGAATTAGGAAACATGGATGGAATGGACACGTTCTTAGGATACAAACTGCTGAACCTGACTTCAAATTAACAAATCTGAATAGATCTATATCATGTGAAGTCAGATGCAAAAGGCTGCAATACTGTATGATGCATTTGTATAAAATGTTCAGAATAGGCAAACCCATAGGGACAGGAAGCAAATTAATGGTTTCCTAGGCCAGGAATGGGGAAGAAAACTGGGGAGTGATTTCTAACTGGCACAGTGTTTCTTTCTGGGGTGATAAAAATGTTCTGAAATTGTTAGGTAGGAAGCTAGAAATTAGCCTCTCTCTCTCTCTCTCTTTCTCTCTCTCTCTCTCTCTCTCTCTCTCTCTCTTTGTGTGTGTGTGTGTGTGTGTGTGTGTGAGAGAGAGAGAGAGAGAGAGAGAGAGAGAGAGAGAAGGATCTGAGGAAGCCGGCATCTGCAGGAACCCAGCATCCTCACTTCAAAGTCCTGCCCAGACCCTGATGATCTTCCAGATGGTCCCAGCCCTTCCACCATGGGAATGCTCTCTCCTTAGCACCTGGCCTGATAAACATCAGACAGGCACCCGAGGGGCAAGCCCCTCTGTCCAGCAAACCTGGGGAGGCATTTCCTGATTAACATTTAATAAACCATTTGTCCTAGGGGAGGAGAAGGAGGAGGGGAAGGAAAAACCTGGACCCCATTTTCCTTATAAGCCCCAGTCTAGACAAAGACTGCACGCTCAGCTCTCTGCTCTCCACTGAGCTGCCCGCCTGGCCTGCCAGGTGTATTCTCTCTGCTCAAACACACCACCTTGCTTTCCCCTGGTCCGAGTGACTGGGCACACTCTCTCTGTCCCTTCCATTCTGACAGATGCCCTGTCCCCAGTGAAACCTTGCTACTTTGCTCTCTGTCTCACGCCTGAATTCTTTCTTGCATGAAGACAAGAACCCCACATGACTTCTCTCTGGTGACAGAATCAGATAATGGAGATTATTGTAGAGCCTTGTGAATGACTATACTGGACACCACTGGATTGTATGCATTTTATGATAAGTGGATTCTATTTCAGTTTTGAAACAGAACCATATTGTAATATATAAAGCACAGGTGCCAGAAAACCAGACATGCTGCTATCTGGGAAAAGAATGAAACATCTGATTCTTCTGTGATCAAGGTCAGGGTCAATGGTGAGTTCAAGAGCCATGTATTGTCTTGCCAGTGATCTCCCCCATTCAACTGTGTTCTCCCAGATATTTTTAGTATTATGAACTTGTTCAACTCAATTATTTAATATTCAGTAAGGATGCTAGATGAAAAATGTATCACGTGATTGGCAAAGCAAGGTTTCTCAGACTGGATTTTGACTATCTTCTGTTTTGTTCTTTATTCTGTGAGATCACGAGGGAGCCTTGTGCAAGAAGGCTCCTTGGCCTCTGCATCTCTCCTTGGCACCCTTTCCCCAAGCTGTGAAGAATGATGGTAGAGCATTAAGTAGCCCAGACTATTTGGCCATGTTTGTTGTTCTCCACTGCTTCACTCTTCCTTAGCAGCACCCATGGCCTTGTACCAAATGGCTCAGCCTTTCCTTTTAATGAGGCAGCCCTTCTGCAGTTGACGTAGGGGCCTTGCATTTGTCTCCAGTGAAGTCACACTACAAGGCCACTCTCTACTCTCCTACCTCTTCCTCCCATTGCAGAGCATTCATTTCTTCATTAGGGTTATGCATGGGCAGTGGAGAGACTGAGCAGGAACTGTCTCAACAGCTCTAGGTGGACTCTACAGATGCTCTTTACCATGAACCATTATGTTTTTTTTTTTGACAGGCAGAGTTAGAGAGAGACAGAGAGAAAGGTTCCTTCCATTGGTTCACCCCCCAAGTGGCCCCTACGGTGGACACGTTGTGCCGATCCGAAGCCAGGAGCCAGGTGCTTCCTCCTGGTCTCCCATGCAGGTGCAGGGCCCAAGGACCTGCGCCATCTTCCACTGCACTCCCAGGCCACTGCAGAGAGCTGGATTGGAAGAGGAGCAACCGGGACAGAGTCTGGCACCCCCAATGGGACTAGAACCAGGGGTACCAGCGCCACAGGCAGAGGATTAATCTATTGTGCCACGGCACCAGCCACATTACGTTTTGAGGTTCATGTGGATTCCACCATTTCTGGCCCAGTTCCTTCACTTTATAATTGATGGTCTATTGAATCTTACTCCATTGCCATTTTGATACGCTTGTGGGAGTAAAATGTGGCAGCTTTTTTATAGCCCCTGCAAATCAGAGTCCAAGTGTAAGAAATATTTGTTCTAAATGATCATGTAAAATTTACCTTATTAGAATAGAAAACATATTTTTGCTTTAGCTTTTTGATGTAGAACAATAGGACAGAGTAAACTGGCTCACAAAGTAAGTAGAACATCTCTTTACTGCCAATTTCTCCTCTAAACTCGTTTACACAGACCCAGCAGATGGGCTACATTTCTTTTGTATTAACTGAGGAAACAGAAGAACTTCTGACCTGGATATGCTGAAATCCTCACAGCTTTAACTGAAGAATGTACAGATGGGGCCATGAAAACACAGTCTGTATGCTAGAATCCCAAGGTAGGCAGGGAATCCTCGCTTCTCAGAGAAAGGAGGCAGAGGAAATAAGCAGAGTGGCCTTGTCCTTGGTCCAGGGTGTCTGTCGTGCCTGAGGACATAGACTCCTTTTCCTTTACCCCATGAGCTGTGAAGCTTCTCAGTAGAAGACCTCTGACTCCATCACATAAACCTTTCTCAGGAGCAAAGTCTGAGGAGTCTGAAATTGCTTGAATTTTAATCAAAGTTCTGAGAATAGAAGAGTCTTGAAGAAGACTCTGTGTGAGGAAAAGGGAAGAAGCAAGGGCCCTACAGTGAAGCAGCAAGTGACTGGGTAAGGAAATCTCTGAGTCTTTCTTTGTGGCATTTACCTCACCAGGCGATGTAAGGGTTAAGTTCAAGAGCGAGGACTGGAGACCTAGGGAAGCCGAGAGGCGGCATGGCCTGGAACTCTGAAAATGTGGAATTCCAGAGGGAGATGGAACTCTCTGCTCTGAGAGCCCTGTTCATTGCAGAAGTCAACTTCAAGATACAATGCACAGGGCTGACGCTGTGGCATAGTGGGAAGCCACTGCCTGCCGTGCCAGCATCTCATATGGGTACCGGTTCAAGTCCTGGATGCTCTACTTCTGATCCAGCTCTCTACTATGTCCTGGGAAAGCAGTAGAAGGTGGCCCAAGTCCTTGGGCCCCTGCATCTGTGTGGGAGATCTGGAAGTATCTCCTGGCTCCTGGCTTCAGATCAGCATGCCTCCCACCATTGTGGCCAGCTGGGGAGTGAACCATCAGATGGAAGGTCTCTCTCTCTCTCTCTCTCTCTCTCTCTCTCTCTCTCTCTCTCTCTCTCTCTCTCCCTCTGCCTCTCCTTCACTCCATAACTATGACTTTCAAATAAATAAATAAATCTTTTAAAAAAAAGATACAATGCTGCAAAAAAGGCCAAGTTGCCCTCCTTCAGCTCTTGTTCACCAGGGAACAAAGAGCTGCACAGACAATTTCTCACAAAGTTCCTAAGTAGTTGTATCACTTATTAACAGCATGAACTAAGTAACCAAGTTACTCAGTTTAATCTCCCTCATCCACACAATAGGGGTCATCATTTCTAAATGGCAAGAGTTGTTGGGAAGATGGAAGCACCTGTATAATCATGTACCATTTTCCAAGCACTGTTGTGCGGTCGTCATGTTATCTCACTTGTGTAAGTACTTAGTATAGTGCCTAAAATGTAATAACCTAATAAAAGGAGGAATTAAAGATGTATATGGTGGGGGCCAGCGCTGTGGTGTAGCAGGTAAATGTACCGCCTGCAGTGCCAGCATCCCATATGGGATATCGGTTAGAGTTCCCGTTCCTCCACTTCTGATCCAGCTCTCTGCTATGCCCTGGAAAATCAGTGGAAGATGGCTCAAATCCTTGGGCCCCTGCACCCATGTGGGAGACCTGGAATAAGCTCCTGGCTCCTGGCTTTGGATCATCTAGCTCAGCTCCAGTTATTCTGGCCATTTGGGGAGTAACCAGTGGATGGAAGACCCCCCTTATCACCTCTCTGTAATGCCTTCCTTCCTTCCTTCCTTCCTTCCTTCCTTCCTTCCTTGATTTATTTATTTGAAGGTCAGAGTTACACAGAGAGAGAATAGGTAGAGAGAGGGAGAGAGGTGCAGGGGCCCAAGGACTTGGGCCATCTTCCACTGCTTTCCCAGGCCATACAGGGAGCTGGATGGGAAGTGGAGCATCCAGGTCTCAGACCAGCACCCATATGGGATACTGGCACTTCAGACCAGGGCATTAACCTGCTGTGCCACAGCACCAGCCTTGCCTCTGACTTTCAAATAAATGAATAAATCTTAAAGAAAAAAGTAAAAGAAAAAAAAAAAACTAAAGCCAATGAAGAGAATACTTTAAGAAAAGCGTATGGAGCAGAGGAAGAATTACCTTAAGAGAAAAGAAGACCTCTTGTTACACAGATGAGAATGTGGTGCAGACGAAAAGACTATGAGAAGAAAAGTGTAATAGTTGCAGGAAGTGACAATGTGAAAACTTGTGAACCTTTACAAAATACCCCAAAGGGCAGACCTGTTCTCTTCATCTGTAAGGTTTATGCCTCTCTCTGAGTTTGGGGAGATGCTGTTTGGATTCCAGGACACACCACAGAGGGATGACCGTGCCAGCAGTGTGCAAATGCAGGTGCATCCACAGCTTCCCTGAAGGAAGTGATGCCCATGGCTGACCTTCAGTGTACGACCACACCCGGCTCACCTACCGTGTCAACAGTGGGGCGAATACCCGAGGAGGGAGAAAGCCTGGACTCTCCTCCTAGTTACCCACAGTGCTTGTGAGTAACAGATGAGTGAGCATGTGGATGTGCTCTGTCTGGATAAGGCTGCAGCTCTCTACACCCTAGAGTCCTTCCATTACTAAACTATGAAACTTGTATTGTGAGAACCAATGAAGTGCCTAAAACAATTTTTAGAAAGAAGCCATTGGGTTAAGACTTAATGTACATGAATGAAGCAGAAGAAATAAAGTGTACTTAATGTTTAGAATTATCAATTACTGCTGATTTTCCATAATATATTTCATTTCTGATTTCAGCTGAAAGATTGATGAGTATTACTGTTCATAGAGTGTTATGTCACTGGTAAGCTCTTGGCATGTCTTTGAGGTAGATTTCATATTCACAATAGACTGATCCTACCACACTGCTGTTTTTACACAGAGGCTTCATTCAGAAGACTATTTACTGGACTGCCTGTAGTACGTGCAAACTAAGGGTGAATGCGGATTTTGCTGAGCCTGAGCCTTACCTAATTTGGGGAATCCCTTATAATGAAACATGCAAAATTATGAATATAAAAATTGCTCCAGCCCCTCCCAGGACCTTGGAAGGGGCACGTGCAAGCGTAAAGCCTTGAAGCTTAGGCTGCAGTTCATGATGAATCCAGCTCAGCTGGAACTCTTTTCTGGACTCTGTAATGCAGTGAACAGGATTGTTTTCACTTTAAAAACCCTAGTCTTTGGTCATAAGATTACTGGTGTCTTCCTGGGGCAACATGCCTTTGAGAAGAGAGGCAGTAGGCTTTCATCTCAGGATAGCAAAAGTTTCCTTGAAGCAGATTAGCTTTGTCTAATAAAAGAATATGTTCCCAAATAAAGAAGACCAGCTCCCAACACACACTTGGTGTATTACAGCCATTATGCCCATTTTTGAAGTAACCATGAGTTAGATATGTTCAGATTGCATGATAAGAGAATTAGTTTCCAATACCAGCTAGCTCTGGGTTTTGCATCACCATGAAGCAAATGCTTTTTTTCTTTTGCTTAAGATGGACACAGAATCTTGAGATAAATGAACAGGTGCCTCGTCAACTGTGGGCCATCCCTAACTCTGTGCTCCTACTGTTTCAGCTCCTCTCTGGCCTTGCTGCGCAGATGCTAGCATGGCTGTCACTCATTTTCCCATCAATGTCCAACTTCCCGCTGCTGGCATGAAAGTCTCTTGGAGGCAAAACTTCTGTCCCATTCCAATTTGTACCCTCAGCACTTAATACAGCACCTGGCACTTGGTGGGCCTGGCACTCAGTGAATATTATTAAATGAATTCATTACTTTTCATCCTCTGTGATTCCACAGATTTTCTCCCTATGTTGTCTACAGAAAACTGTAGTGGAACTCGGCCCCTTAGGAGGGACTCTAATGGAAAGATATATGTTGAGGCCATTTTTACTGATGCTACCAAAACCACTTGGTGTGGCGGCTCCAGGAACCAGCTCCCCGGTGTGTGGGTGAAGGAAAAACAGACTCTCAGTGTTCTTCCTCAATATCTGCAGGCACTGTTGGTCCATCCCCAACACATCCTAAAACCTTCCATCATAACCAAAATGAATTGTGTTTGACAGGGATTCTGAACCACAGAACAGGTGGATAGTCTTTCAATGTCAGGTTTAGTGGAGAATCTTTATCTTGAATCTATAATTCCCTCAGGCCATTGAACATCACAGAATTATAGAGCTGAAAGGGAATAAAACTCACTTTCTGTTGCAGTTTAGTCAGGACAGAACATGTGGGATTAGGCTAGAGCAGTGTATTTTCTTATTTTTTTTACACTACAGTTTTTTTTCCTTTCCAACATTTATTATTTATTGTCTTTTTTCATTTATTAAACTTTTATTTAATGAATATAAATTTTCAATTAGTCTTTAATGTGCTGTACATTGCTATTTAATGCTATAATTAGTAATCCAATGGTAATTTTTTCACTTTATGTTGCTATATGGGCAAAATGTTGAAATCTTTACCTAATATATACTAAACTGATCTTCTGTATACAAAGAGAATTGAAAATGAATCTTTACATGAATGGAAGGGGAAAGGGAGCGGGAAAGGGGAGGGTTGCGGGCGGGAGGGAAGTTATGGGAGGGGGGAAGCCATTGTAACCCATAAGCTATACTTTGGAAATTTATATTCATTAAATAAAAGTTTAATAAAAAAAATTTTCAAAGTACAGCTTATGGATTACAATGGCTTCCCCCCTCCCATAACTTCCCTCCCACCCGCAACCCTCCCCTTTCCCGCTCCCTCTCCCCTTCCATTCACATCAAGATTCATTTTCAATTCTCTTTATATGCAGAAGATCAGTTTAGTATATATTAAGTAAAGATTTCAACAGTTTGCCCCCATATAGCAACACAAAGTGAAAAAATTACTGTTGGAGTACTAGTTATAGCATTAAATAAGAGTGTACAGCACATTAAAGGCAGAGATCCTACATAATATTTTTTTAAAAATTAATTAATTTTCTATGCCATTTCCAATTTAACACCAGGGTTTTTTTTTTCATTTCCAATTATCTTTATATACAGAAGATCGATTCTGCATATACTTAGTAAAGATTTCATCAGTTTGCACCCACACAGAAACACAAAGAGTAAAAATACTGTTTCAGTACTAGTTATAGCATCACTGCACATTAGACAACACATTAAGGACAGATCCCACATGAGATGTAAGTACACAGTGACTCCTGTTGCTGACTTAACAATTTGACACTCTTGTTTATGGCGTCAGTAATCTCCCTAGGCTCTAGTCATGAGTTGCCAAGGCTATAGAAGCCTTTAGGGTTCGCTGACTTTGATCTTATTCCAATAGGGTCATAGTCAAAGAGGAAGTTCTTTCCTCCCTTCAGAGAAAGGTACCTCCTTCTTTGATGGCCCCGTTCTTTCCACTGGGATCTCACTCGCAGAGATCTTTCATTTAGGTCTTCTTCTTTTTTTCTTTTCCATGATATCTTGGCTTTCCATGCCTACAGTTTAACATATACACCACTTCTTCCTATTTCAAAGGTTCTTAGTATCCACAGATAATTTATAAATTGAGAGCTAAATACATTTTGGAAAAAGCTCATGATCTGGGTGATGGGGAGAGATGTGCCCTTTGGCTGGGTCCCAGGAATTATTTTTGCATTATGACTTAAAAGCAGGTTACCCTGAGAAAGCACAAGAATGTTTTTCTCCCAGAGTACTTGGTGTTAAATTTTTGAAAAAAAAAATGGAAATTAAGACCTCCTTTGCAGAGTTTATATACAGGACTTAATACCCAGATAACCATAACTATATACAATTTTTACACATAAATGGTTTTTAAATATGTGTTCATCATCTATTTCACTTACACACTGTGCAAAAACTGCATTCCATGCCACGCCTGAAATGTCCCAAAGCTCAGTTCTGTCAGTAAATTGCAACCAAGATTTCTACAATAAAAGACACAATCAAAGAGAATGAATAAGAAAAAAGATATATTTTAAGAATACTCTTCTCTCAGGAGGGATTCTAATTTTTATAGATGAAACAATACTTCCACATTTTATCTACACACTAAAGAATTTACAGGTACTGGAAGATTTGGTTCTGAATTATACTTGGACATTTACAATAAATTTCATCATATCATTTTCATATTACACACGACATACTTGTACTGCGTGATCTTTATTTCTCTGGAACAGTTTCACAACTTGAATGCTATTGACATTTTGGATTCGATAATGCTTTTCTAGTGGAGGTTTGTGCTGTCCATAGTAGGTGGCTTAACAGCAGGCTGGCCTTGGCCCACTGGGTGCCAGCAGCACGTGCAGGGCTGTAAAATGTTACCTAAATGCAAACCTCTGTTGGCTGAGAAGCACTGCTCTGTGGGATTCACTCTGACCTTTGTATCTGATAGTATCTGTTCTAGAGAGGGAAAGGATCTGTCACAGAATTTTAGTAACCTTCTACTACAAATGTAAAGTAGAAGCTTAACCCTATTTCAAGGTGAACAGTGAATATTTATTAAAATTCCAAATATGATGAAATTGTAACTTACACAGACTGCAGAAAAGGGAGTGACTCAAATGCACGTCTTTCGATAAACTCTATTTTATTGCAGGATAAATCTCTAGGAAAGGAAAACATTGCCTTGGTTAGCTATTACCTATGTAGTCAGTGGGGTAATAAAATTTGCATTTGATAATGTCTGATATTCAGTTTTTACCTAAACTGTAAAGCTTTGGTCTTGTATTTGACCTTCTGGAGATACTAACCCTTCTTGCAACCTCTCCTAATAGTCTCACTGTTAGAACCTTCATAAATGACATACACAACTATAGATCTTGATAGATTGTGGTGGTAAACTTCCCTGAGAGAGGGAGAATTGATTAGATGAACTTTCATAGTCTTCATCCATTTGAAACAAGGAGCAAAGCTGTCATCTCCATTTTTAATGTCTAGTATTCAAAAGAACACTCACATTTTCACACCTTCCCTGGTTTAGTCCTATTTTTCTAACTTCATTCAATACCAGAAAAAAAGATGCCCTTTCAAACCATTTGAAAGGAAATTGGTGCTCTAATTAATTCATGATTTTGAACTGATTCAGAATTACACTTTCTGTCATACTAGAGGAAATTTATTTGTTGCCTGTTGCTTGATATTCCATGAAAGCCATGATAGAAATGTCAGAAAACAGCACGACACTGGATTCTCACTTGAAAATACTCTTGGTGGTAGAGGACTCTCTAACTTCCACTGATTACAATTTGACCCTCACTTTTCACCTGCAACTCATCTGTTGGTGGCTCAATCTCTAGAATCTCCTTCTCTCACCTGTCCCACCCACAGTCACCAGTGGGACTTGCCCTAAGTGACTCTCCAATTCCAGCATCACCTAGGTGCTTATGAAATGCAGATTCTCAGCCCTGTTCTAGACTGACTCAGGCAGTAACTGTGGGGTAGGGTTCAGAGCCCCAGGGAACTGTGATGCAAACTCAAGACTGTTTTAGAGCACTGCTGTGACAGCATGGTTCCCCATGGTGACTCTTGCTCAGCATTCAAAGGCCTGGAAGACATGGCTTCAGTCTCCAGCTTTCCCTGCTTCCCTATGGATACCCATGGCATTCCTCAGAAGCTCCCATGTTTTACCTTTCTCCCACGATATTCTCTCCAAGATGTCTGCTTGATGATGCACACTGCCCCCTTGGAAGTCCTGTTCAACTGGCATTGCTCCCAGTCACATCATCCCTGACCCAGCCCAAAGTCTCTTCTCCTTCGTCTGGACTCTATATCCATTTCTTTTCATATCGTTACTTGTGCCTTCCATTTCCCCAGAACATAAACTTCTTGAAAGCATGGATTTGGCCTTGCTCATCTACATTGCCCACTATGTTTCAAACTGACTCATGGAAATAAACTCAGGTGTTTATGAAATAAATGAATGGTTGAGTAGGTAGAAGAAGGAAAAGTGAAGTTTTAAAAAGCAATGTGGTTTTATTATTCCCTGGCCCCTCTGCAGCATTCTGTCAGCTACATAGCGCTTGTTGGGTCTTGGTTTGAGCTTGTGTATTTGTTTCCCCTGCAAGATTGTGAGCTCCTGGGAAGGTGGGATCCTGTCTTACTCATTTATGTGTCTCCAGTACTAGACAAAGTGTTTGGCTTTCTCTTTCAGCTTTAAACAATTGATTGGCATTTTGAAAGTGATGTGAATACATATGCTAGCATAAACTAATTAGGCTACAAGGGATTTTCCAGCAGAAACCATGAAGGGCCTATTCTACCGGCAGTAGTCTCATTTGTTTTTCTCCAAACATGTTTGCAAGGTTCCAGAGCCCAGATGGCAAAGGTGCTCAGAGGAACCATGCAGATGTGGTTGTCCTCTTTGGCCTAGAAGTTCTGATCATTCAAAGAAATGTTTTCAGTATCACATGCTATGTTCCTTAAGCCTTGTACTTTTGAGACAAGAATCTATTTGCTAAAGAGGCCCAGTAATTAGCCTAATAAGGATTAATGATGTACACTTCCCAATACTATGTAGCCATTGTTTTAATTATCTATTTCCAGCATGGGTATAATAGTTCCTTAATTGAAATCATGAATGCCAAATCTGTTCCCTTGGTAGCTTAGTATTCTTGATAATATTGTTTATATAATTTACCTGTTTAGCAAGTCACTTAATGGCTAAAGATTAACTTATTCAAGATTAGATCATTTAACAACTTTCAGTTGACGGCATTCAAATTAATGTTGTTGGTTTCTGTTTTCTTCCCTTTGTTGTATTAAACCAACTTGTTCAAACCTTGTTTGTAAAGGCCAGATGATAAATGTTTGAGACTTGGTGGGCCACATATTGTCTCTGTTGCATTTTCTTGTTTCTTTGTTTTTCTTTACAGTCCTTTATAAATGTAAAACTCATTCCTAACTTAGGACCTGTATGAAGACAGACCTTGGATCCTATTTCATCCATTGCTTGTAAATTAAACACAAATATAATCAATCAGTATATGAATATTTATAAAACAGAGTCCATATAGTTATCAGTAACTAATCAGATATTACCACTTTCCTCTAAAAGTGAAGTTTTTTCTGCTTCTTGTTTATATAATTTTAAAACACAAAGCACATAATAGGTATTCCACATTAGAGATATGAGACCCTACAGTGTAGACTTCCAGAAGAAACCTTAGGGATTATCTAGTTGGGACCCATATTTATTTCCTAGATAATATAACTAAAATCTCATAAATAAATACGATTAAATGACTTACAAGTGTTGGAGCGATAGCAGGCCTTCAAATGAGTCCTTATGTAATTCAGTCAAGTTATTTTCACTGAGGATTCTGGAAAATGAAAGAGGTACTTCTGAATCAAAATGACAACTAACTGCAGCTGTTTGCTTCATAGGAATAACTCCATATGTAGAGGATAATGGTGCTGTTTAAATATCCTGATTTTAATTTACTTTTAGGGTGGTGATGTCTGTTGTATTTTAATTTAAACCATTTTTCCCACTCTCCCTTTTTTGTCCATCTCTATACACCTACCCATCCTTCCCACCAAATCATAAATGTAATGTCTGCTCTGTGGGTCACAATGTCCCTGTTAGAACCTAACACTGGGAGGCACCAAGATTGGCAAAACTGCCATTTCCTTCTGTTTTTTCCCCCAAACTCTAGTACCAAAGCCCCATGTTTGAGGTATGCCAGGGCTACAAGTTAAGGTTGACCTGGGAGGCAGTAATGATGGCTGAGTATTTAAATCCCTGCCATCCATATAGGAGAACAAGACTGAGTTTGAGGTTCCTGAGTTTGACTGACCCAGTCTCACCACTACAGGCATCTGGGGAGTGAACAGTGTATTATAGCATGCTGCCTTTGCCTCTCAAATAAAAATTAAATTTTCTTCCCCTTCCCTTTATCCCTTAGCCTTTCCAACTCCCTTCTTCACTCTTCAGAGGAAACTAGTGTTATTTAGTTTTGTGTCAGATGACTTTGATTTTTTCTTTTTCTAAAGATTTATTTATTTATTTGAAAGAGTTACAGAGAGAAGGAGAGGGGAGAAGGGAGAAAGGAGAGAGGACAGGGGAAAGGGGAGAGGGGAGAGGGGAGAGGGGAGAGGGGAGAGGGGAGAGGGGAGAGGTAGGTCTTCCATCCACTGGTTCACTCCAAAATTGGCCACAATGGCCGGAGCTGTGCTAATGAGGAGCCAGGAGCTTCCTCCAGGTCTTCCCATATGTGGGTGCAGGGGCCCAAGGACTTGGGCCATCTTCCACTGCTTTCCCAGGCCATAGCAAAGAGCTGGATCAGAAGTGGAGCAGCTGAGACTCGAACTGGCACCCATATGGGATGCTGGCACTGCGAGTGGTGGCTTTACCTGCTATGCCACAGTGCCAGCCCTGACTTTGATTTTTCTTACAAGTTTGGGACATCTTCAAACGAAGCATAACCAAAATAAATATAAACTGTATATTGTATTTAAGAAATATCATAAATTAAAAGTCACAACTGCCTGATTCTAGCATTTTCCCATCAGAAATGAGATAGTAGGCTAAGGGGAAACTTTTATCTTTTTTAAAAAAGATTTTATTTATTTGTTTGAGAGTTATAATTACAGATGGAGAGGAGAGACAGAAAGGTCTTCTATCCACTGGTTCACTCCCCAAATGGCTGCAATGGCTGTAGCTGGGCCAATTGGAAGCCAGGAGCCAGGATCCATGAGCCTCTTTGGGGTCTCCTACATGGGTGCACAGACCTAAGTGCTTGGGCCATCCTCTACTGCATTCTCAGGCCATAGCAGAGAGTTGGATTTAAAGTGGAGCAGCTGGGACTAGAACTGGTACCCATAGAGGAATCCGGCGCCACAAGTAGCAGCTTAGCCCACTGCACCACTGCACCACTGCACAGGCCCTGGGAAAATTTATCTTAAAGTGATCATAACCCTTCTCCTTTGTCTGTTATATGTCTTGTTTGTATTCAGAAATAATTTATGATGTCTATACAAGTTGTCCCAGTGATATAACCCGCAAACTGTTGTGAAAAATGTCAGTTAATTCTTTTTTTTTTATTATGTTACACTCAGCACTTCAAAATTTCTAGTTCACTGTCCGAGGTGACATGATAGATTATTTTTAGTTAATTACTTTTAATATTAAGTATTTTCCCCCAAAATTGGGAGTCTAAACTGATTCCTTTCAAAAATCAGTAAGGAAAAGATAATTCAACAAATGGACAGTGGACAAAACCTCAACGAAACATAGATATTCAATAAGTATATAAAGACATTTAAATTTATGAGTAATCAGAGAAATCCAAATTCAGCTGGGAACCCTTTTATTTGCCTGTCACATTAGCAAAATACAGAGCATCCCGAGGTGAAAAGGTGAAGGGAAGAGTCAGTGTTGGGGCATAGCAGGCTAAGCCCTCACTTGAGAAGCACAAATTCCATATTGGAGAGCTTGGTTAAAGTTTTGGGCCCTCTGCTTCTGAGCCACATGCCTGCTAGTGCACCTAGGAGGCAGCAGATGATGGTCCAAGTGCTTGATTCCTCGCCATCCTTGTGGGAGACCCAGAATCAAGTATTAGATCTTAGCTTTGGCCTGGCCCAGCCATGGCTGTTTTGGGCATTTGGGGATAAAGCAGTGGATTGAAGATTCTCTCTTTCTCTCACTCTCTCATTTGCTCTCGCTCCATCTCCCCCTTCCCTCAACTCTCATATTTCAAGTAAACAAATACATCTTTTTAAAAAGGATGAAGGGAAATGAATGTTCTTATTTTCTGTTAGCTGGAGTGTAAGTAAGTGTGCACAGCTTTTCTGAGGGCAATTAAAATTTCCTATTTCTGTAGTCTCCATCTATTTTCATTCTTTTTTTTGAGATTTATTTATTTATTTGAAAGTCAAGTTACACACAGAGAGAAGGAGAGGCAGAGAGAGAGAGAGAGAGAGATCTTCAATCCACTGGCTCACTCCCCAGTTGGCCACAACTGCCGGAGCTGTGCTGATTCAAAGCAAGGAGCCAGGAGCTTCTTCAAGGTCTCCCACATGGGTGCAGGGGCCCAAGCACTTGGGCAATCTTCCACTGCTTTCCCAGGCCATATCAGAGATCTGGATCAGAAGTGGAGCAGCCAGGGCTCAAACCAGTGCCCATATGGGATGCTGGCATGGCAGGTGGAGGCTTTTCCCGCTCTGCCACAGCACTAGCCTCCCCATTTTCTTTCTAGACTTCTATTTTGCAAAATGCTTGTCCATGTTCACAAGTGTGCACAAGGATTTTCCTTGAAGCAATACATGAGAAGTGGACATAATCCAAAATCCATCAATAGCGGGATTATTAAGTAAACTGTGAAATGGCCATCCATACTATAGAATTTCATGTAGGAGTTACATGAATAGGATAACTGACTGAGTACTAGAAGGGAAAGAAATCCAGGAGAAACCATGAAGTGAAAGAGCCAAGTTGCGGGATGTTACTATTTAGGTTAAAAAAGAAAGAAACCACACAACAAACCTATTATGCTCTATGTAAATATGTTTGTAGGTAAGTTTTTGGAAGGATATATGCCAAACTCAGAGCAGTGATTATTCCCTCATAGGTAGGGAGTTAGGACACAATGAAGGTCTTCACTATCCCTATCACTTTTTATCTACTAAGAATATAATCAGTATTACTGATAAATGATTCTTATTTCAAATTCTGTGCCTTGTTAAAACAACCATAGAATTATAATCAACAGATGTTGATTGTGACATGGAGAGGGGAATACTTTTTCTGACATACTGACCTCAAAATAGTAGAACAAGAAAGCTCTTACAATGCAGTTAGTTTTTTGTATTCATGTTTTGGGAGCGTGTACTCACAGTGTCTCAGCCCAACGGTATGCTTTCCATACATTTTCATCAATGAAATAAATTGAGTTTCCTTGGAAATTTCTGTAAAGGAACACAGTTCATATCCATAAATAGGTTGGAAAAGAATGAACAAAATGAGGCACCCTCATGGGGGAGTATTGAAATACAGAAATATTATCAGCTTTCTAATAAATACCAGTGCTCTTAAGGTCCATAGCTCTCTGCTTCCCGGTTTGCTCACTCAACAAATAATGTGGGGCCACTGACAAACAATGAAGCATCCTCTCAGAAGCTTAACTTCGTCTCTGTGCAATCTCTGACAGTAAAGACAGTCACTTTGAATATTAAGTATTTTCACCAAAATAACTCAGGTGTCTAAAGTGACTTCTATAAATCAGTGAGAAAAGGATAAATAATTCAAGAAAAAAAATGGGCAAAATGTATTGTCACAAATAAGAATAATGAAAACCTATGACAGGTAATACCAGTGCTTTGGCCAAGCACCCTCTGCTGAAATCTTTCCAAGTACGGAATGGATACAGACAATTTAAAATCAGAGGGACTAATGTGCTGATGTGGGAAAGCCTTTTGGAATACAGCATAGGGTAAAAGTGCCGATCACTGAGCCAGGAGCCAAGCATTACCTCCATAGGAAAAAAAGTGAGAGGAGGTTGGAAGGAAAGACACACAGCCTGGGTTATGGGTGATAGAGTGAGGACCAGGGGATGATGAGGGTTTGTGGGGGTTCATACTTTCACATTTTATCCTACATTCTTTGCGCTTTTTCAAAAGTGGGAAGGTACTCATAATCGACACATGTTTACAAGAAGCTGTTAAATGACTTATATTTAGCTTCAACTCTGAATTGCTGTGAGTGCTTACCTTTCACTCTGTCCTCAGTCCTCAGCAACAATGAACCTATTTGTTTTAGGTACACATTTTCCTGGAAGCAGGAGCAGCAATAAAACAGATACCTGTCTGCTCACCTGTCTGGTGGATATGTCCACTCGGGTTACTTTATGCTCACCAATAAAAAGTGCCTAACACCGAACACATCTCCTGCAAATGGGCTCTTCTTTCTGACTGCTGTGCTTCTGCCTTACAGACCACCATCATTCTCACTGTCATCCAGGGAAAGACTGTGGAGTCACCCGTTTTTATTTTCTGTTACGTCCATCGCACAATTCTTTAAGCCAGCTTTACAGATGAGGAGATTGAATCCAAGCTAAATAACTTTTCCAAAGTCACAAAGCTAATCACTGAGAGACCTGTGTTCAAAGCCAGGCAACCTGGCTCCAGAATCTATCCTTAAAACTGTTGTATCATCTCTAATAAGTTGGGATGAGGGTTGTGTTTAAGAATGGGAGTAAAGCAATGAGGTAATAATATGGTGAATGTCAATACATAAATAATCAGGCAAAGGAGTAAGGGCAATCACACAAGACTGAAGAAGGCACACAAGACTAAGAAGAGAAGGAGGATAACGAAAGCTCACAAGCAAAGTGGCCACTTGGGGGGGTGAACCAATGGAAAAAGGAAGACCTTTCTCTTAGTCTCTCTCTCTTTCACTGTCTAATTCTGCCTGTCAAAAAAAAACTACACACACACACACACACACAGTCAACATAAAGGTGGGGACTTGAGGAAGGCTCAGAAGATCTTGAGGAAAAGCTGCTGAGACAGGCAGGCTGTAGGGAACTATGAGGAAGGGAGATTCTTACAATATGCTGAAGGTGCCGTTGTAGCTGTTAGGCTCTGGTACAGGAACTTTGTGAAGCTTCTGCACTGGGCTGAGGCCAGTGCATGAAAGTGTCTCATTTCTGCAGGAACAGAGCTCACATACATTTACGGTGGCAGCCGCATTCAGGGGCTGATCTGTGACTTCAGTTAGGGTTGAGTGCTGAGTCTGAACCTGGCTTGGATGTAGATCTGTAGTCTTCTTCAGGGATGGAGAGTGGCCAGCTTTTGTAGTGGGTATCAGAGTTCTGGTAAGCTCCATCTTGGAAGGCTGAGCTATGACACTGGGTGATATTGGGTGCTGAGCTTGATGCTGACCTGCTGTTGGAACTTTCATCTCATTGTCCCCTGGGGATTGAGGTACGAGCTCCTTTAGTGGCTCTGTAGAAGGAGTTAGGGTCATTTGCGTGGTAGTAGAAGGTTTAACCTCTGTAGTACGTTGTGGAGTTTGGGTAATTTCCAGGTCCCGAGGCTTAACTGTGACTTGAGGCAGGTTTGTATGCTGAGTCTGAATCTGGACTGGAGGTGAAAATGTCACCTCAGGGTACATTGGATAAGGAGGAGGAGATATAGGCTTCAAGGCTGTAGAATGTCCATCCTGTGTAGTGGGTACCTGAGTTATGGTTGGCTCTAGCTTTGAAGGTTCAGCTGTGGCACTGGGTGACATTGGATGCGGAATTTGATCTTGACTTGGTTTTGGAACTACCATCTCATAATAAACTGGAGGCTGATAGACCACTTCATTTTGTGGCCCTGGAGGCTGCCCTGAAGTCTCCTGGGTGGTTGGAAGTGGTTCACCCTCCACAATGGATTCTGGAGTTAGGGTAAGTTCTACATCAAAAGGTTGAACTGTGACTTCTGTCAGGGTTGGATGCTGCACCTGAACCTGGTCTGGTTGTGAAAGTACCTCCTCATGGTGCACGGGAGGTACTTTAGTCCTCTTCAGGGCTGTAGAATGTTCAGCCTTCCTGGTATGCTTTGCATTTATGGTAAGCGTTGTGTCCAAAGGCTGAACTGTGATATTAGTAGGCAATGTTGGAAATTGAGCTTGATTATGACCCAGTGTTGGAACTGTCACCTCTTGATGTGTTGGAGATTGGGTTACACCCTCCTTGGGAGGTTGACTTGAGGTCTCCTGCTTGTCTGTAGAGGGTTCAGTCACCATACTACTGGTTTCTGGAGTTATGGTAAGTCCCAGGTCCAAATGTTGAGTTGTGACTGGAGTCAGGTTTGGAGATGGAGCTGTAGTCTTGCTCAGTTCTGTAGGATGCTCAGCCTCTGTAGTAGGTTCTGTAGTAATGGTAAGTGCCAGGTCTAAAGGTTGATTTGTGACACTGGGTGATAGTGGAGGTTGATTTTGATCCGGACCTAATGTTGGAACTGTCATCCCATGATGCACTGGTGGCTGAACTACAGTTCCTTTAGGTGGAGCCTCCTGCACATTTGTGGCAAGTTCAGCCTCTGTAATGGGCTGTGGAGTTATTGTAAGCGCCAGATCAAAAGGTTGAAATGTGATGCGGGGTGATTTTGGAAACTGAGCTTGATCCTGAGCTGGTGTTGTAACTGCCACCCCCTGATATCCTGGGGCTTGAGCTATACCCTCCTTAGATGGCCCTGGAAGCTGAACTGGGGCCTCCTGCATGATTGGAGAAAGTCCCCCTTCCATTCCAGGTTGTGTAGTTATGGTGAGCTCCATGTCCAAAGGTTGAATTGTGACTTTGGTCAGGTTTGGTTGCTGAGTTTGAAGCTCCTGCTGGGTTGCAGATGATTGAGTATTAGGGAAGTCTTGTGGCTCAGCTGGGGCTTCATTTTGCACTGGAGCATGTTTTGCATTCTTGAGGGGCTCTGGAGACTCAGCTGGAGAAGGTTCCATCTTTTCAGGCAGTGCCGGAGGCTGGGCAAGAGGAGGCCCAAGCTGGGTTGGAGAAAATTCAACTCGCTTGGTGGGAACTGTAGGCTGGGCAGGTCCTTCCTGCTGACCGGGGTAAGGATAAACTTCTGGAGTGGGCTTTAGGGTTCTGGCAAGGTCAATATCCACATGTTTTGGTGTGGTTTCAGACAACCTTAAATGCTGAGTTCTGAGTATTTCTTCCGGAATATGAGGTGAAAATGTCATATTCATTGGAATAGCATCACTAATCTCTGGGAAGATTACTGAAGGCTGGTTTGTGTCTCCCTGTTGGAGTGGTAATTGGTAAGCACTCATGGGGCGCTCTAGAGGTGGAACGGAAATCCCCTGCTGGCTTGGTGAAGGTTCCTTCAGTTCTTCAGGCTGAGCTGGGACCCCTGGAACTGGGGAGTGCTCATCCTCTTCCGGGGGCTTTGGCTGCTGAGCTGTGTCTGCCTCCTGGTCTTTGGTCTTTCAAAGGCTCAGGCTCCATAGGGAACACTGAGGCTTGATCTTGGGCTTCCTGATGGATTGGAGAAGGTCCAGCCTCCTCAGGGGTCTGTACATTTTCAGCTGTTTCCTCCTGCTGGGTCGAATAGGGTTTCTCATCCTGAATAACTTCTTGAGACTGAATTAGCAGTGGTTCAACCTCTTCAAGAGGCTTTGGAGGCAGAGCTGGGACTGAGGCCTGAGTTGTTGTGACCTCATGGCTGACTGGAAATGTTTCCATTTCTGCTGCAGGTTTTGGTGTTAGGGTCAGCTGCAGGTCTGGAGGTTTAGTAGTCACACTGGGCAAGTCGTACTGCTGAACTTGATGGTGACCTGGAGGTAAAATGGTCACTGCGTGAGGACTTGGATGCTGGGCTGGGACTTCTGAAGAGGTTGAATCTTCTGTAAAGAAGACAGAAGACTCAGAGGGCCGCATTGGTTGCTCCTGCTCACTGATATAAGGTTCGGTCTCCATAGGTGGGACTGGAGTCAGAGCTAGGGCCTCTAGCTGGCCTGGAGGAGCTTGAGTCTCCACCAGAGCCTCCGCATACTGAGCAATCTGCTCCTGTTCTCTGAGAGAAGGCTCTGTCTCCACGGGAGGGCCTGGAGGAGGCTGAGTCTCCACCAGAGCCTCTGCATACTGAGCTATCTGCTCCTGTTCACGGGGAGAAGGTTCTGCCTCCACGGAAGGGCCTGGGGTGTGAGCTCTGGGTCCCTGCTGGAATGGAGAAGGTTCTGTCTCTGCAGAAGGGGCCGGAATCTGCTCTGGGGTTTCCTGCTGGGCTGGAGAAGCTTCTGTCTCCAGGGAAGGGCCCAGAGTTTGATATGGGGTCTCCTGCTGGGCTGGAGAGGGTTTTTTTCTCTATAGAAGACTCAACATACTGAGCGGACTGCTCCTGTTCACTAGAAGGTTCTGTCTCCACAGGAGGGCCTGGAGTCTGAGCAGAGCCCTCCTGCTGCACTGGAGAAGAGTCCTGCTCCATGGTGGGCTCTGGAGTTATGGTCAGTGCCACATCTGCAGGCTTGATGGTAATGTTGGGCAAGTTATAACGGTGAACTTGATTCTGATCTAGAGACCAGTCCGTCCCCTTCTGAATCTGTGTTATCTGAGCTATGATGTTCTCCTCAGGAGTTTCTAGCATTTGAGCTTGGGGATCTTGCTGTACTGGAGATTTGACTTCCACAGGGAGTGCCAAAGGCTTCTCCAGGGCCTCCAGTTGGCTTCTAGGAGGTTCAATCTCGGGAGACTCAGAAGGCTGAACAGGCTGCTCCTGATTGCTGGGGGGAATATTCGGTGTCCACAGGCAGGCTGGGAGTCTGAGCTGGGGCCCCCTGCTGGGATACAGATGGGCTGACTTCCTCAGCATACTCTGAAGGCTGAGCTGTGGCGTCGTTTTGGGTAGAGAAAGGCCCAGTCTCCTCAGGGAGCTCTGAAGTCTGAGCTAGACCCTCTTGAGTCCAAGATTCCACCTTCCCAGGGAATTCTGGAGTCTGCACTGGGGCCTGTTGTTGGGTTGAGGGGAGTCCCACTTCCTCAGGATGCTCCAGAGGCTGCGCTGGAGCCTGCTCCGTGCTTGGAGTAGATTGAACTTCCTCACCAGCCTCTGAGGCTTCTGTCAGCTCCATGTCTGCAGGTTTCAGTGTGACGCTGGGGAAGTTTGCTTGGAGAGCTACAACCTGAGGTGAGGATGGAGTGTGAAGATGGTGATGCACTGATGCCTGACCTACTACTTCTGCAGTAGCAAATGGATTCTGAGCTGGGGCCTCCTGCTGCCATGGAGATGCTTCTTCCTTGGGCTGCTGTAGTTTTGGTACTGGGACCTCTTGCGGGGTTGAAGCAGGCTCATCGGTTTCAATGGGCTGTGGAGGCGGAGCTTGTTCTTCTTGCTGTGGGGAGGAGGATTGGATGGGCTCCTGAGTCTCTGGATTTGGAGTCTGGCCCTCCAGCAGGAATTGAGATGGTTCAGCCTGCTCAGAAGGCTGTGCAGGTTCCCCTGGGTTCTCCTGGGATTCCGTAGGAAAGCCACCAGGATAGACCACATTGTCAGCCGGCAAAACTTGATTTTGACCCTGAAGCTTGGCCGCTTTGTCTGGAGTTCCTACACCAACCTTAGGAAGTCGTCTAAGCCGAGCTAGATCTTTCTTGGGGATCAGGGGTGAAACAATCAACTTGTTTCCTTGTGAACTCTGACTGTCTAGAGGCAGAACGAGTGCTTCAAATGACTGGTGAACCTTTCCTTCCAGTCGAGGAGGCAGAACTAGGGGCTGATCCTGATCCCTGTCTAGCACGGGAATGGCCTCTGGTAGCCTTTGTTGTCGAGGAAACCTATTGAAATACTGGTACGGAGCAGCAAGCTGTTCTGACTCTGGGGGCAGCCCTTGAGCTGAATCCATGTCCAGAAAAGGAACAAAACTCACAGTGGACTCTTGAGGTGAGGCCAGCATCTGAGAGGGAGCAGAAGACCGCAGGTCATCAAAGCTGCCGGGGTCTGCCGGGAGTGTGAGCGCGTCAGGTGATTCAGGTGGGGCATTCGAGGAGTGGGAAGACCAGGGCTCAGAGAGCCAAGGGAGGCTGGAGGTCAGCTGGACCAGGTCCTGGGCCCTCTCCAGAGGCTGAGTCGCCTGGACTGGTAGCCACAAAGGCTGCCAGTTGAAGAGGAGCCATGTGACCCACAGGCACAAATGGGTCATTGACAGGGTTTTCAGGATACAGTAACTCAGGCTGCTGGGGCACATGCAGTATGCCCTGAGCATGAGTTAATGAATTATGGCAGCCCCTTAGAGGGCATGCCTTAGCAACTGTGAACCCCGCCCCACCCTTTATGACACCTGACCTTTATTTACACATTCTTTATTAGGCTCTGCCTCCAGGGCTCTTCTGCTTTGAGCCAGGGCAGCCTTTTTCTACAGCCACTGGGTCACAGACCCAGGTGGCTCCAGAACCCCAGCAGCCCACTAGTGTGGGGTGGGGCTGGGGAGGCGGAGTTTCCCAAGGAAGTAACAGGGCTGGTTTTTTTTTGGGGGGGTCTTCAGAGTTATCTGGTTCTGGTTGCTAGCTTGAAGTTTCCTCCTCCAAGTTCAAATCCAAGAGCAGTCTTTCCTCCCATCAGGGCTAGTTAGGGCAGAGGTAGGAGGACACATATTATGCTTATTTATTATGGAACAAGGCCATTTCCTCTAAAGTCTCAGTATCCTTGTTTTCATATTTGACAATTCTGTTAGGTAGGGGCTACAATGAAATCAGTTCTTAGAAGATTTCTGTAGAGACATGGGCAATTCAGTGTGGGTGTGATGATTAGAACAGAAATCAATAGCAGTTTACATTGGCATAGGAAAACTTCCCCCATTCTACCCTGGCTCAGTACAGCTGCTAACCTATGAAGGACCCTTATAGGGGGATGGACAAGAAACTAGGCCTGGGCAAATATCGGGGGCTTCTTAAGAGGTTAGATGTTCCCCAGAGTCCAGCAGGCAGGACGTTCTCTGGGAAGGAAAAGTCAATCCCCTTCAGAGAATCTCTGGGCACGCCCAGAGCAGAACTGCCCCTCCCCTCCAGGAAACCTCTGGGCGCGCCCAGAGCAGAGCTGCCCCTCCCCTTCGGAGAGTCTCTAGGCATGCACTTATGATGTCACTGCGACCGGCCAATCCTGTAACACCTCAGCACTCTCCCTCAGCACTCTCCCTCAGCACTCTCCCTCAGCATTCTCCGGTATGCTAATTGTCCCTCCGAACTAGCCAATCCCGTGCCACCTCTGCATTTTCCACCAGCACTCTCCACCAGCATTCTTCGCCAGCGTTCTCCCATATGCTAATGGTCCCTCTGAACTGACCAATCCTATGCATGCGCATTAGGAATATGCTAATTCGTTGCCTATATAACCTGTGTGAAACTGCCGCTCAGGGCTCCTCACTGCCTGAGGTGGGGGCCCGTTTGCGCAAACGTTCAATAAAAACCTCGTGCTTTTTGCATCAACTGGTCTGGAGTCTGGATCTTTGGGCGTCCTCCCGAGCAAGTGGGCATCTCTGCAACTGAGAGGTCCAACACCTAGAAGTAACAATGGCACTTTTTAGTGGTTTTGCCCTGTGTGGCCCATAGAGAAGATACGTAAGATGTTAAAGTCCGCAAAGCATACTGCTGTGACCAGAACCCAGCTGACTTCCTTCAGAGCCCTTTTCATAATCTATTTTATCATGTACTGTCTGACACAGCTTCTGCTATGGAAACTCCAAGAGAGGACTCTATCTTATTCCCAGTACCTAGCACATGGCTTGGCATACGGCAATGATTTTCATATTTTTTAAATTTGAAATGATTATTTGAGAAGTAGAGAGACAGAGGGAGGGAGAGAGAGCTCTTTTGTACTGGATTATTTCCCAAATACCTGCAATGGCTGAGATGGGGCCAGTCAAACCAGAAGTCAAGAACTCAATCCAGCTTTGCCATATGGGTGGAAAGAACCCAACTACCCAAGCCATGGCTGCTCTCAAAGTCTGCATTAGGAGGAAGCTGGAGTTAGGAGCCAGATCTGTGTGTTGAACCCTAGGTACTCTGAATGTGGGATACAAATGTCTTTGTTGCCAAATACTCCAGTGTTAAAAATGGAAGTGAGGCTGGTGCCATGGCTCAATAGGCTAATCCTCCGCCTGTGGTGCTGTCACAGCGGGTTCTAGTCCCGGTCTGGGCACCAGATTCTGTCCCGGTTGCTCCTCTTCCAGTCCAGCTCTCTGCTGTGGCCAGGGAGTGCAGTGCAGGATGGCACAAGTGCTTGGGCCCTGCACCCCATGGGAGACCAGGAGAATCACCTGGCTCCTGGCTTCGGATCAGCGCAGTGTGCCAGCTGCAGCACGCTGGCCGTAGCGGCCATTGAGGGCTGAACCAACGGCAAAGGAAGACCTTTCCCTCTGTCTCTCTCTCTCAACTGCCCACACTCCCTGTCAAAAAAACAAAAAAAACCCAAAAACAGTGTCAATTAACATTGTTGGAGGGAATGAGGATGACTACAGTCTTTCTGTAAAGCGTTCTCTTAATACTGAATTTGTGTGTGTGTGTGTGTGTTTGGGCACAATAATCTCAATATTGTTATCTCATTTACAAAAATAAGACATTAATAAGACATTAATGAGAAAGATAAGTACATAAATACTTTATAAAAGTAGAGAATTAATGCATTAGCAAGTACAGAAATATATATTGCAGGATAAAGTCACCAACTGTGACACTGGCATTCCATATGGCCTTGGGTTCAAGTCCCAGCTGTTGCACTTCCAATCCAGATCCCTGCCAATCCACCTAAGAAAGCAAAAGAAGATGGCCCAAGTCCCTGGGCCCCTTCACCCATGTGGGATATCTAGAAGAAGCTCCTGGCTTCAGTCTGGCCCAGCCATGGCCACTGCAGCCATTTGAGGAGTGAACCAATGGATGGAAAATCAATCTCTCTCTCTCTCTCTCTCTCTCTCTCTCTCTCTCTCTCTCTCTCTCTCCTTTTTCTCTCTCTCTGTAACTGTGCCTTTCAAATAAATAAAATAAATAGTTTTTAAAAAGATCGGAGAAAAACAGAAAAGCATGTATGCTATAATGCAATAAGAAATGGTAGTGTTTGAGACACCAGTTAGGAAGCTTGCATCTCACAACAGAGTACTTGGGTTCATATCTTGGCTCTTCTCCCAATCCCAGTTGCCTGCTAATGCACACTCTGGGAGGTAACAGGAGATAGCTCAAGTAGTTAGGACCCTAACACCCACATGAGAGACCTGGATTGAATTCTGGACTTCTGGTATTTACCTGACCCAGCCCCAGGCGTTAAAGGCATTTGGAAGATGAAGAGCAGATTGCTGCACTCTCGCTCGCTGTCTCTCTTGCTCCGTCCCTCTATGTCTCTCTCAAATACATACATAAATACATTTTTTAAGAAGAAAAGATGATTGAGGCCAGCACTGTGGCATAGTGGATAAGGCTGCAACTTGCCATGCTGGCATCCCATATGGGCGCCAGTTCGAGTCCCAGCTGCTCCACTTCCAATCCAGCTCTCTGCTATGGCCTGGGAAAGCAGTGGAAGATGGCCCAAGTCCTTGGGCCCCTGCACCTGTGTGAGAGACCCAGAAGAAGCTCCTGGCTCCTGGCTTCAGATCTGCCCAGCTCTGGGCGTTGCAGCCATCTGGGGAGTGAACCAGCAGATGGAAGACCTCTCTCTCTGTCTCTCTGCCTCTGCCTCTAAAATAAATAAACAAATCTTTAAAAAGAAATAAAGATGAAACTGATAATATTTCTTCAAAAATATAAGGGTATATAATTGTTTATGATCAAAGTTTAAGAGTAACATGAAACAGAAAACTTTGATTTTATTAGAAGATAGAACTGGGGCATTTTTATTTTTTAGATTTCTATTGTTTCTTGAATGCTTGTTTTCAATAAAGTAACATTAAGTAAAAGTAAGTAAAATACTGAAAGGAAAAATTTTATGAACTACAGGTGGGGGAGACTATCTGTTACAAATTGAAGGAACCTAGAAAATTTGAAGAAAACAATTGATAGATTTATCATTATAAAAATGGTAAAAGATGCTATATTAAAAGCCAAAAATTCAAATTATAGAGTGGGGAAAATATTTTTAACATCCATAACAGGAAAAGGTTATTATCTCTAATATTTTAACAACACCTATAGGGTCTGGCATGGAGGCACAACAGATTAAGCCACTGTCTGCAGTGCCAGAATCTTGTGTGGGTACTACTTCAAGTCTCAGCTACTCCACTTCCTATCCAGCTCCTTGCTAATGCACCTGGGAAAGCAGTGGAAGATGACCCAAAATATTTGGGACCCACTACACACAGGGGAGACAAGGAAGAAGCTCCTGGCTCCTGGCTTTGGCCAGGCCCAGCCCTAGCCATTGCAGCCATTTGAGGAATGTACCAGCAGATGGAAGTTTCTCTCTCTCTCTCTTTCTAACCCTGCTTTTCAAATAAATACATAAATATTTAAAAATAAATCACCTACAAATTAATTAAAACAATTACTAGGGAAAAATATACTAGATGTATGAACCAGCAAGTCACACAAGACAAATTGAAAATGGCCTGCAAATACATGATAAGACAGTGATTTTCAATATTAATTATGGATATGTCAATTCAAACATAACTTCTCTGCATATCTAATTGGCAAATTATTTTTATAAAAAATGGGTAGCACTGGGGACTGGAACTGGTGTAAGAAAATTGGCAGATTTAAGAACAGTTCATTAAAAAAATGTAAGAGCAACAGATGGTGATGCGCCAAGTTCTGCATATAAATTTCCCTGAAATTATCATCTGACTCCTAAAATGCACACGTGCAGGGCATACTGCAAGAATCTCGATGGAGACACTAGTCTTGTTTATGTGATCCCTTTGACTCTTAGTCCTATCATTATGATCAATTGTGAACAGAAATTGATCACTTGGACTAGTGAGATGGCATTGGTACATGCCGCCTTGATGGGATTGAATTGGAATCCCCTGGCATGTTTCTAACTCTACCATTTGGGCCAAGTCCTATTGAGCATGTTGCAAACTGTACATCTCCTCCCTCTCTTATTCCCACTCTTATATTTAACCGGGATCACTTTTCAGTTAAGTTTCAACACTTAAGAATAATTGTGTATTAATTACAAAGTTCAACCAATAGTATTAAGTAGAACAAAAAAAACACTAAAAGGGATAAAGTATTAAGTTGTTCCTTGACAGTCAGGGCAAGGGCTGATCAAGTAACCGTTTCACATAGTGTCCATTTCACTTCAACAGGTTTCCTTTTTGGTGCTCGGTTAGTTGTCACCAATCAGGGAGAACATATGATACTAGTTATAGCATTAAATCACAATGTACAGCACATGAAGGACAGAGATCCTACATGAGGAGTAAGTGCACAGTGACTCCTGTTGTTGACTTAACAAATTGACACTCTTGTTTATGGCGTCAGTAATCACCCTAGGCTCTTGTCATGAGTTGCCAAGGCTATGGAGGCCTTTTGAGTTCACCAACTCTGATCATATTTAGACAAGGTAATAGTCAAAGTGGAAGTTCTCTTCTCCCGACAGAGAAAGGTACCTTCTTCTTTAATGACCTGTTCTTTCCACTGGGATCTCACTCACAGAAATCTTTCATTTAGGTTTGTTGTTGTTGTTGTTGTTGTAATGACCTGTTCTTTCTACTGGGATCTCTCTCACAGAAATCTTTCATTTAGGTTTTTTTTTTTTTTTTTTTTGCCGCAGTGTCTTGGCTTTCCATGCCTGAAATATTCTCATGGGCTTTTCAGCCAGCTCCAAATGCCTTAGGGCTGATTCTGAGGCCAGAGTGTTGTTTAGGACATCTGCAATTCTGAGTCTGCTGTGTATCCCACTTCCCATGTTGGATCGTTCTCTCCCTAATGCTATAACTAGTACTTAAACAGTATTTTACACTTTGTGTTTCTGTGTGAGTGCAAACTGTTGAAAGCTTTACTTAATATATGCTAACTTGATCTTCTGTATATAAAGATAATTGAAAATGAATCTTGATGTGAATGGAAGGGGAGAGGGAGCAGGAGAGGGGAGGGTTGCGGGTGGGAGGGAAGCTATGTGGGGGAAAAAGCCATTGTAATCCATAAGCTGTACTTTGGAAATTTATATTCATTAAATAAAAGTTAAAAAATAAAAATAAAAAAAGGAATCCCAATAGAAAGCAACATCTGCAAAGGTGAGACACAAAGAGAATTCAGCTATAGCTACCTCTTGTGACAAAGATAAGAACATTTAGAGCTCGAATTCCATCAAGTTAGAGGGGTTGATTATCAGCTTGGCTTTTCTATGGAAGGGCCATAAAACATTTTCTATGGAAGGGCTATAAGAACAATAAAAACAAACAAACAAACAAAATAAACCAAAACTATGAAAATATACTTCCACTGGCTCAAGGTGACTGGTCAACAATTTATCTTCCTAATGGAATAAAACAACTCTCTTCAGAGAAAGTATATGGAGTCCACAGTCCCCATAACTAATTTTCTAGTATTTAGTATATGTGACAACAGCACAATCAAAATACTAAATATGTGAAAAATGTGACCCATAGTGAACTGAAAAAGCAGTCAAAGCAGTCAAAAGAAACTTAAATGACCCCAAAACTGAAGTTAGCAACAATTTTAAGAGGGAAACTACAAAGATTAGTAAGTCTGAAATTTTAAGTAAAAATGACCATTATGGGTGAGCAGATAGGGAAATTTCTGCAGAGAAGTAAAAATATTAGGCAGAACAAAATGGAAATGGTAGAACTGAAAAGTGAAATGTCTGGGACAAAAAAGCTCATGCCAGATGGACTTAGTAGAAGGGAATGGCAGAAGAGAGTGACCATGGGCCAGCGCCGTGGCTCAATAGGCTAATCCTCCACCTGCGGCACCGGCACACCGGTCTAGTCCCATTAGGGGCACCGGATTCTGTCTCGGTTGCCCCTCTTCCAGGCCAGCCCTCTGCTATGGCCTGGGAGTGCAGTGGAGGATGGCCCACGTCCTTGGGGCTTGCACCTGCATGGGAGACCAGGAGAAGCACCTGGCTCCTGGCATCGGATCAGCATGATGTGCCGGCCACAGCACGCTGGCCATGGTGGCCATTGGAGGGTGAACCAACGACAAAAGGAAGACCTTTCCCTCTGTCTCTCTCTCACTGTCCACTCTGCCTGTCAAAAAATTAAAAAAAGAGAGTGACCATGAAGATAGGTCAATAGAAAATATCCTTCTTGATGACTATTTAATGAGTATTTCAATAGAAAATACCCTACTTAATGTTTTCTTTGAAAAATTAAAAAAATTGTAGAGCCTCTGTAGCTCCTAGAGTATTAGGCAAATCTGTGTAATAATTACTCCAATTCCATATGAATTCTAATATTGGCAAACATTCATTACAAAAGCTTTCAATTTACTTTTAGTAATGGAATTTTGTTCAAATAATTTTATTGTTAACTATGGTATTTTTATTCCATTTTAATCCAGGGGATTAAAAACATTTTAAGGGAGGGAGAAGAGCTACAGTGGGAAGTATCATTATGCTCTTAAAACTGTATATATGAAAAACTTGAGGGGCTGGCGCTGTGGCACAGTGGGTTAATGCCCTGGTCTGAAGCGCCAGTATCCCATATGGGTGCCGGTTCGAGTTCCGGCTGCTCCACTTCCAATCCAGCTCTCTGTTATGGCCTGGGAAAGCAGCAGAGGATGGCTCAAGTCCTTGGGCCCCTGCACCCACATGGGAGATTGGGAAGAAGCTCCTGGCTCCTGGCTCCTGGCTCCTGGCTTCAGATCGGCACAGCTCTGGCCACTGCAGCCATCTGGGGAGCAAATCATCGGATGGAAGACCTCTCTCTGTCTCTCTCTCTGCCTCTCCTGTGTAACTCTGACTTTCAAATAAATAAATAAATAAATAAATCTTTTAAACAAACTTGAAATTTTTTCCCTTTATATATATATATATATGTATATATGCATATATATATATATATATATATATATATTTTAAAAGTAAAAAAAAATTAATGAAATTCAGGGGGCCAGCACAGTGGCTTAGCAGGTAAAGCTGCCACTTGCAGTGCCGGCATCCCATATGGGTGCCGGTTTGAGTCCCAGCTGCTCCACTTCTGATCCAGCTCTCTGTTATGGTCTGGGAAAGTAGTAGAAGATGGCCCAAGTCCTTGGGCTCCTGCACCCACATGGGAGACCCAGAAGAATCCCCTGGATCCTGGCCTCAGATTGGCTCAGCTCCACCCATTGCAGCCATCTGGGGAGTGAACAAGCAGATGGAAGACTCTCTCTCTCTCTCTCTTTCTCTCTCTCTCTCTCCCCCTCTGCCTCTCCTAACTCTTTCTTTCAAATAAATAAAATGTTTTAATTTTTTTTAATTAAGCATGAAATTCACACAAATATAGTAAAGAAAAAAATTTTAAAGAGAATTTCAGTTTCTCTGTAGTGAATGGAGAATTGATGGGAGTGTTCTAAATAAATGAGTAACAGCCTGCAGTCCCAGCATCCCTTTCCCAGTTGCTCCTCTTTCTTTCATAGTCATTAAATCATTGATGACTTATTTTATAACCATTGTAAAGGAAATGATTGTGAGATGTTTCTAGTTCAGAACGATAGAAATATTTTTCATGAGGGGAGGAGAAGGATAGAGAATATAAAGGCAATTGCTACCTAACGCCAATTAACCTTTCTGATGGCACTCCACCATCAAGGCCCTTTCCTCAGCCCCTCAATTCTTTTCCTCCTCCAACATATTTCTGTGTGACTTTACTATCGCTAAAATACCTCTGTTCACACACACACAAGTAAAGGTGAATATAAGGGACCTTTGGTGAAACTCAGTGGTCATTGAAATTTGTTTTGCCCATAGTCTCACATTTCACCTTCTTTTTTTGTTTATTATATATATTTTTTTATTTAGTGAATATAAATTTCCAAAGTACAGCTTATGGATTACAAAGGCTTCTCCCCCTCAACTTCCCCCCTACCCGCAACCCTCCCCTTTCCCACTCGCTCTCCCCTTCCATTCCCATCAAGATTCATTTTCAATTCTCTTTATATACAGAAAATCAGTTTAGCGTATATAAAGATTTCAACAGTTTGCCCTCACATAGCAACACAAAGTGAAAAAATACTGTTGGAGTACTAGTTATAGCATTAAATAACAGTGTACATCACATTAATGACAGAGATTCTTCAAGATATTTTTTTAAAAAAAAGATTGATTATTTTTCTATGTAATTTCCAATTTAAAACCAAGGGTTTTTTTTTTCATTTTCAATTATCTTTATATACAGAAGATCTCTTTAGTATATACTAAGTAAAGATTTCATCAGTTTGCACCCACACATAACCACAAAGTGTAAAAGTACTGTTTCAGTACTAGCTATATCATTACTTCACCTTCGACAACCTATTAAGGACAGATCCCACAAGGGACGTAAGTACACAGTGACTCTTGATGTTGATTTAACAATTTAACACTCTTGTTTATGGCGTCAGTAATCTCCCTAGGCTCTAGTCATGAGTTGCCGAGGCTATGGAAGCCTTTAGGGTTCACCGACTTCGATCCTATTCCAACAAGGCCTTAGTCAAACTGGAAGTTCTCTCCTCCCTTCAGAGAAAGGTACCTCTTACTTTGATGGCCCCGTTCTTTCCACTGGGATCACACTCGCTGAGATCCTTCATTTAGGTCTTCTTCTTCTTCTTCTTCTTCTTCTTCTTCTTCTTCTTCTTCTTCTTCTTCTTCTTCTTCTTCTTCTTCTTCTTCTTCTTCTTCTTCTTCTTCTTCTTCTTCTTCTTCTTCTTCTTCTTCTTCTTCTTCTTCTTCTTCTTCTTCTTCTTCTTCTTCTTTTTTCCCCAGCATGTCTTGGCTTTCCATGCCTAAAATACTCTCATAGGCTCTTCAGCCAGATCCAACATTCACCTTCTACAACCTTCTTGGGGCCATCAGCTTCCTCACAAAAGCACTAGTGCCCCTACCTGCTCTCCTCATCAGGTGTCCACCGTGTACGATGCTTGCATTCCAAATAAAATACACTCTTCCAAAGCTATTTGTTCAACCCCGTTTCCTGGGAGAAGTCTACCCCATTACATCTCACATAGTCTCTTAAGAGAAGGCCTGGGGCTACTGTAAGATCCAGGCTTACCCAGAGGTCGCATCTGCAGGGTGAATTGGGATCGCTTGGCTGAGGCAGGCCTGCCTGCAGCTGTTGCAGGGCTTTTCCCAGGAGCCTGTAGCATTGAACTTCTTCCTGCCAAGTTCTCAAGATGTGACTCCTCTGCTGCCAGGAAGTGCATCCCCTGGAAACGTTCTCTCCCACTACTCTGCACTCATCTGCACTTTCCCCAAGCCAGCCACTCTTCCCCTTCTGGCAATTTGAGATTCCTCTCTTTTAATATTTTTGCCAAGTTTCAGAAAAAGGCTTACTTTAAAAAAAATATTTCTTTCAACTTTTTTTCAAAGTATAAAATTAACTTAAGCTTATCTTGTAAATAATTAGAAAATTGATGAGGGCATAAAGCACTTACTCCTCTCACCCAGAGACAACTGATTTTAATTTTTTAGTGAGTGATTCCCCTTGGGTTCAAATTCATTGGAAAGTATGATACCACTAAATATGTGAGTGCATTAGATTTCAGCAAACTATGACTTTCATTCTGTGTGTTGAGCCCCATAGGAAGCCTCTCCAATGAGAATAATGAGGGACACACATTAGCCACCCCATTTGTGGGGGGTACTTTCCAAGCCCCTCACCTCAAGTGGATCCCTGAAGCTGCAGATAGCAACAATGTATACTAATGATCTTCAAAAAGTTCATGCAAAAATGCCTATTATCAACAATCTGTGCATGAATTTCAAATTTTTGCATTATAGTAAGCTTATTTTTTTAATTCATTTTCTACAATCTCTTTTTTTTTGACAGGCAGAGTGGACAGTAGAGGGAGACAGAGAGAAAGGTCTTCCTTTGCCATTGGTTCACCCCCCAATGGCTGCCGCGGTAGGCGTGCTGCGGCCGGCGCACTGTGCTGTTCCGATGGCAGGAGCCAGGTGCTTATCCTGGTCTCCCATGGGGTGCAGGGCCCAAGGACTTGGGCAATCCTCCACTGCACTCCCTGGCCACAGCAGAGAGCTGGCCTGGAAGAGGGGCAACCGGGACAGGATCGGTGCCCCGACTGGGACTAGAACCCGGTGTGCCGGCGCTGCAAGGTGGAGGATTAGCCTGTTAAGCCACGGCACCGGCCCTCTACAATCTCTTTGAAGTACCCTCATATATACTATTTTTTCTCGTGCATACATACCTGCAATAGTTTAATTTGTAAATTAGGCACAGTGATATTAACAACATAATGTAGATCTTAGCAACCTCATAAGATGATTTTTTTCTTTCCTGATTAAACTGAGAGTTTTCACCTGTTACTGAAAGGAAGCAGTCTGAGGCTCCTGAGTTCTAAAGCAAAAGATGACATTTATGTTTGAAGAGCAAGGAAGAACCAAGATTTTTCTAAATGATGATTTCCCACTCAGAAAATCCAACATGAGTCATTTCCCTGGTGGCCGATGGTTTTGTCATTCTTGCTTGGCAGTGGTCCCATATCTGTGGTGGCTAAAGCATATACAATGGAGGAGCCCACATTTTAGAAAAAGAATAATGAATTACAAATACATATGAGGTTAAAATATGACTATACTTTAAAATAAGGGGGTGGGAAATTGGAATACATTGTGATTTTAAAAGAAAAATGCTGTAATATCAATGAATAAAGAAGTTCAGTCTCACCAATGAAGGAGAGTACCATCGAATCTGTTAAGGGCCCTAATGGAACAAGGAAGCAGAGGAGGATGAATTTGTTGCTGTTTGAACTGGGACACCCCCTCTTCTCCTGAACTTGGGAGTTAGTTCTCAGGTTGCTTGCATCTTTGCACTCAGACTGGGCCTTACAGTATTGTTTTCCCGGCTCTTGGGCTTTCAGATATGGATGAAGTACAGCCCCAGCTTTCCTGGTTCTCCAGTTTGATCCTGGGATTTCTGAGCCCCTGTACTCATGCTAGCCAATTCCCATGACAAATGTAAATATTCCTGTGGAATTTTCACAATATTCACTTTGCATGAACTTTTTGAAGACTTGTATCTTGTTATTTATTTATTTGTTTGAAAGGCAGAATTATAGAAACACACACAGTGAGAGAGATTTTCCATCTGCTAATGCAGATGCATCTCCAAATGCCTTAAACTGCTGTGCCACCATATCTTCCAAAATAAATAGATTTTAATTCCATTTTCTGTGTATCTTTTGAAGCGCTTTCATGTGTGTGTGTGTATGTGTCTGTATCTTCTATTGGTTCGGTTTCCCTGAGAACCTTGACTTACACACCTTCTATTATCCACTGTTGGGGAAATATAATTTAAAACAAAAGCACAACCCAGAAAATCTTCACAAAGCTAGTAGAGAAAGAAAACAATTTTGTTATCAAATGAGGATTAAACATGAATGTGATACACATCACAAGCAATCTGCTAAAGGACTGCAAAGAGAGGAAGAAATCTCACCCTTTTATAAATGCAAACAGACCCAACCTATTACAGACATGCTTTCAAGATAAAGAATAGTCCTCAAGTAAGAAGACTTGACAGCACCATGTGCCACACATAGTTCATCCTGTGTTGCCTAAGTGGATTTCCAAAAATGATTAAACACTTGGAATCTAAAACCAATGTAGAGAGACCTCATTGAACACTCTGTGCTAGAAGAGTCACCTGCCTTTGCAACAGGAAGAAATTACCTTAAAATAAAGTCCATACTAATGCCCTAACAGAGCTTAAAAATAAGTTTTGAAATAATAAAGTAAATCTACAGAAAAATTGAAAGCCTATCAGTACAAATTATAAGACTCATCAAAGGAAGAAAATAAAACTCATTGAACCATCTTGATGATGTCTAGCATTTCATCAAAATATACTAGATAGGGGTGAGCATTTGGCACAGCAGTTAAGATGCTGCTTGGGCTGCAGTGAAGAGTGGTGTTGGTGTTGTGGCAGAGCAACTCGAACCACTGCCTGGGACACCTGCATCAATAAACCCAGGAGCCAGTTTGAGTCTCAGTTGCTCTGCTACCAATCCAGCTCTCTGCTAATGCCACTGGGAAAAGAGCAAAGGATAGCCCAAGTACTGGGCCTCTACCACCCACTTAGGAGATACAGATGGGGTTCCAGGCCCCAGACTTCATTCTGAACAAGTACCAGCCATTGCAGCCATTTGAGGAGTGAACCAGTGGATGAAGATCCATTCCTCTGTATCTTGCTCTCTCTGTGTTGCTCTGTCTCTCAAATTGAATATATATATATATATGCATGTATATATATATATGTGTGTATATATGTATAAATATTATATATACATATAATTAATTATATTATATATAATATAATTATATATACATATATATGCATGTATATATACATAATTATATGCATATATATGTGAATATATATATGTATATATATGTGTATATATATGTGTGTGTATATATATTAATGATGCTTGGGATGCCCACATCCCATATTGTAGTGCCTGGGTTCAAGTCCCAGTTTAACTATACGATACTTCCCCTTCCCCATTTACAATCTAACCTTGAGAATATCCATTCATTTGCAATTGTGGGGGTGGAGGGGGGGAATACATCTTCCTCTTCTTTTCAGCTTCTAATTAACAAAAGTAACCCACAAAGAGATGCACAAACAACAGATTCCAGTTAAGAAAATTTATGATGGAACACAGGTCTCTGTCAAATTTCATATCAGAGAAGACTCCATCAGACCCCCAGAAATCTGTTTAACCATCTTCCCCAGCTCCTGTTTTTCCCTTTAAAAGGATCTCTAGTTAAATTGCAAGGGATAGAAAAGCATATTAAGTGCATCTGTCAAGCGACCTCAGCCACCTCCACTGGGAAGGAGAAGACTCAGTGCACAGGCTGCTGGAGGTTAGCAGACCCCATGGCAGGATTTCAGGGATGGTCCAAGCAGATGCTGAAAAACCTTTTTTGGAGAAAATCTCTCTTCTCTTCCTGCCTTGGCATAGGATACCTGTAATACTTGTTGATGCAGGGACACAGTACTTTGAGAAGTGTACCGACTCTGTGGGGAAGTCAAACTGGATGCACCCTGGGAACCCTCTTTCTCCACTGTCTGGACTTCATGCCATTTGGAACTAGCTTAAGTTGAATTTTCTGGAAGCATTGGGTGGGTGTTAAAACTCTAAGAGTATTCTGTCAGTGCCTCTACAAGGAGCATTTGCTTTGGAAGAGAGCTCTCTTTGTGTTAGGATTTCTTTCTCTGTCCTAAAATATGAGTGACAGTTTTAATTCCATCTAAAAACCCTCTGAACCCTATTAGGATCTGAAATGAAGACATAATTTTCATAAGTGTGAAAGTGTTGCTGGTACTACAGTAATTTTGCAAAAGAAATGCTCAAGTAACTTTTTTTCCCTGCATGTTCCAATTGAGATGATGATACAGAAAAATTTAAAATTGCTTACTAGATTTTCACTAAAAAATTTAGTAATTAAGGTCACCAAGAGCAAGAAGTAATTCTAACTGATTGATGGTAATTTTTCAAAAAGAAGATAAAGATTAAAAAAAAAACAAGCTGCTATAATACTGCAGCAGATTTCTGTCTCATAATATATATTATATAGGTGTTTATGTGTATGCATGTAGTATGTTGTGTCTACATAGTACAAACTTCTTAAAAGTTCTGTTTTAATTTACATATGGATAAATGAGTTATTGATGTAAATATTCCAGAAGTTATAGAATATTTATAGAGATCTAGTATTTCTGGTAGGATGTTATCACTAATGATTGTTTACTTAATTTTTTAAGGAGGGAATTTGGCAGGGGTGAGGGGTGGCATTGTGGTGTAGTGGGTAAAGCCACCATCTGTAACACCAGCATCCCACATGGACACAGTTTCAGGTTCATTTCCTGCTGTGCCAATTCTGATCCAGCTTCTTGCTAGTGGTCTAGGAAAAGCAGCAGAAGATGGACCAAGTGTTTGAGCCCCTGCCACCCACATGGGAGATCAGATGAAGCTCCTGGCTCCTGGCTTTGGCCTGGCCCAATCTTGGCTAATATGGTCAACTGGGGAGTGAACCAGCAGATGGAAGATCTCTCTTTCTCTGTCTCTCCCTTTCTCTGTAACACTTTCAAATAAATATATGAATCTTTTTAAAAAGTGGGGTGGCTCAAGAAAATGCAAATCAAACCACAATGAGATTCCACCTCACCCCTGTTTGAATGGCTCTCTTTTTTTAAAAGATTTATTTATTTATTTGAAAGTCAGAGTTACACAGAGAGAGAAGGAGAGGCAGAAAGAGAGAGAGAGAGGGAGAGAGAGAGATATGTCTTCCATCCTCTGGTTCATTCCCCAATTGGTCACAATGGTGAGAGCTGCGCCAATCTGAAGCCAGGAGCCAGGAGTTTCCTGTAGGTCTTCCCACTGTGGCACAGTGCTGGCCCCCTGGGTTTGTTTTTGCTGTTTAAGATTGCTTTAGCTATTTGGGAGTCTCTTCTTGTGTTTTCCATATGAATTTTAGCATAATTTTTTCTAGATCTGAGAAGAATGTCATTGGCATTTTGATTGGGATTGCATGGAATTTGTAAATAGTTTTCAGTTGTATGGACATTTTGATGATTGCTAAGTAGTATTATCACTAATTTCCACAAAGAGGTAATGTTACAGAAAACTTTAATTTTCTTCTCCATATAATGATTTAGCAAGAATTGGCTTCATTTTTGAAATATTGAACAAGTAGATCTGAATGATTTTCCATGTACTTGTGTGTGAAAAGGAAGCTGAATGTTACATGTATGTGATACACTTAGGACTGGTTTCTCCTCAGACAACTATCCCAGAGAGAATCCAAGGCATAAACACTCCAACAAATTTTCTTGCAATTTCTAAACTAATCTCCAGTCTTACTAATCCAGTTTGTCCATAGACACAGCTCACACATGGGGATCAAAAATTAGAGGACAAAAAAGTCAATCATAATGAGCATGACAAGTATAACATAGGAATAAATACCTTTGAGATTAATTAGCCCAAAAAGTTCTCTTTTCAATGATTCTGTTTAAGAGATCTGGCTTGATGCAAATGGAGAAACTTTTGCAAACATGCTACTTATGAAGAGGCTTTCTGTTTCCTAATGAAAAGAACAAGGAAAATTGTCTCCATTTCAATGAAAGATGTCACTAGAAATGACCATAGAACACACATACCATAATCAGTATTACGCAACATACATTGTATAGGAGAGGCCTCAGAATAGAGCTCCCAGACAATTTAGGGCCAAATGCTACAAGGAACATACAAGTGATTCTGAGCAACTTGTTCTCTCTCAGTGTCAGTTCTGTACAGTGAAAAACAGACAATAATCAATACGTGTCTAAGAAGGTTATTGTGCACAGTAACTGAAATAAGAAAATGAAACACTAAGCACAGAATTAGCTCATGTCAAATGTTCCATAAGTCATAGATAATCATTTCCATAACTGCATTTGATAAAATACAACACCCTTAAATGATGAAAACTCTAAGCAAATTGGGTACAGAAGGAACATTCCTCAACACAATCAAAGCAATCTATGAAAAACCCATGGCCAGCATCCTATTGAATGGGGTAAAGTTGGAAACATTTCCACTGAGATCTGGTACCAGGCAGGGATGCCCACTCTCACCATTGCTATTCAATATAGTACTGGAAGTTTTAGCCAGAGCCATTAGGCAAGAAAAAGAAATGAAAGGGATACAAACTGGGAAGGAAGAAGTAAAACTATCCCTCTTTGCAGATGATATGATTCTTTATTTAGGGGATCCAAAGAACTCTACTAAGAGACGATTGGAACTCATAGGAGAGTTGAGCAAAGTAGCAGAATTCAAAATCAATGCTCAAAAATCAATAGCCTTTGTATACACAGGTAATGCCATGGCTGAGAAAGAACTTCTACGATCAATCCCATTCACAACAGCTACAAAAACAAATACCTTGGAATAAACTTAACCAAGGATGTCAAAGATCTCTATGATGAGAATTTAAAAATCTTAAAAGAGAAATAGAGGAGGATACCAAAAAGTAGAAAAATATTCCATGTTCATGGATTGGAAGAATCAATATCATCAAGGGGCGGAGCCAAGATAGCGGATAGTGAGGACGTGCGCCGATAGTCTGGAAAATAAAGTTTCATAAAAGTGGAATTACTATAGCCTCAGGAAAAGATTCAAGAAAAAAACTGCAGAGGAAACGCTTCCGGATCTAGTGGATGTGACACAGAGGACCTACAGGGAGCCCACCACGTGGAAATCCAACCACGGGACCAGAGCTGCAGAATCTCCCCAGCATGGGAACCAATGGGAGGTAAGACAAAAGCCTCAGAAACGCGAGACATTAGTGGGGAAAGGCAGAGGCCCCTCCCTTCACTTGAGCAAAACAAAGAGCAGGCACCATTTTACATATGTAAAGCGGCAATGAGTACACAAACACAGTAACTTTGGGTCTAAGGTGAAACTTGAGAACACATTGAGGGCTGCATAAACTCTGTGTGTAGTCCCAGGGGTAGTTCAAACGAATACTCACAGAGGCCAGATTTCAAATACCCTCAATTCCACTCAGCCATTTGGAATTACTTCCCAACTGAGTCAAAAAAAAAAAGAGAGAGAGAGAGAGAGCGAGAGAGAGAGAGAGAGAGAGAGAGAGAGATCCAGCAAGGAGCAAGGTGAGTCACTTTTTGCACAGCCTTAAACCTGAGGAATCAAGCAGAGCTCTCTGGCCACAACCATCACAGCCTCTAAGGATCCATCAAAGCAGACAGCCCACTTAGAGGCATAGTATAACGAGAAAAAATCAACACAGAAAAAAAAAAAAACCATAAATTATCTCCAACATGCCAAACAACAAACGTAGCAACCGAGGTAACAAGAGCACGGAAGACACTATGATGCCCCCAAATGAACAAGACACCCCAATCCAAGATTATGAAGATGAAGAGATATTGGAAATGCAAGAAGCGGATCTCAAAACATTGATAAGAACATTAAGAAGTTCTCAAAAACAAATTCTTGAACTACAGAAATCCTTAATGGACAAGATAGAAAATCTCTCTCGTGAAAATGAAATATTAATGAGGAATCAAAATGAAATGAAACAACTAGCAGAACATGAAACTGTGATAGTGACAAGAAACCATAATGAAATGAAGAACTCAATAGATCAAATGACAAACACATTAGAAAGCCTTAAAAACAGAATGGGTGAAGCAGAAGAGAGAATATCGGAATTAGAAGACAGAACAGGAAAGGAAACAGGCAAACCAAAGAAAAGAAGAAGAAATCAGAAATCTAAAAAATACTGTCAGGAATCTACAGGATACTATTAAAAAACCCAACATCTGAATTCCAAAGCTTCTGTGTTGATGGTGTTTGAGTGTAGAGGCTTTGGGAGGTACTTAGGATTGGATGAGGTCAGGACAGAGGGAGCCCCATCGGCATTAGCAGCACTTTAGAAAGAGGGACCTGTGCCAGCATACGTGCTGTGTCCCAGCATACGTGCTGTGTCCCAGCATGTGATGCTCTGTGTCATGTTATAATGCAGTAAGAGGGCCCCCAGCGGATGCTGGGCAGACATCTGCACCATGGTCTTGGACTTCCCAGGTACCAGAACAATGAGCCAAATGAGCTTCTTTATAAATCACCCAGTCTTAGGTATTTTGCTGTAGCAACAGAAAACTAAGATAGTAGCATGCTTTACCCCTGCACTACCATAGGGCTTTGTTCACTTAACACACCTATATATCTAGGAGAGAGATTGCCAAGGTCTATTTAATTTTTTATAACTGCTGTATCCTCTTATTATTCACAGAGGCGATCCTTTCTCAGTCTGGAGAGCCATAGGCCTTCACTTTTATAATAAGCCCTAATAGTCCACATGTATCATAACCAAGTACCTCACAACAACTGCAATTCCCCACACTTCCATAGTTATCAGCCTGGGCCCGAGAGAGCTTGACACTCACAGTACCTTTGAGGAACTTGGGAAACAATTTATCATGAGCCACTGCCCTAAAATACATTCAGTGTATGTGGCCTGTGCCCTGAATTCAGCGGTGGTTGGTCTTTTTTAATGGTTCTCCTTTAAAGAGCAAGGTCTTCTGAGAAAAACGGCAGTTAAGGTGGAGCACCTGCGGCTGATCTTGCTCCTGTCCTGATGTGGCCAAGGGGCACTGTGCAGCAGTGGGGTGACTGCGCACTGGTGGTGACTCTCACTACCTCTCAGTTATCCTGAAGCCTTGTGGATCTCTGGCTAATTTTGGGCCTTGAGACAGTCTGCTCTTAGGATATTTCTGCTTGTGAGAAACTTTAAAATTTCCCAGGTCCCAGGGGCCGGCACTGTGGTGCAGTAGGTTAATCCATTGCGGCATCAGCATCCCATATGGGCGCCAGTTTGAGTCCCAGCTGCTCTTCTTCCAATCTGGTTCTCTGCTGAGGCCTGGGAAAGCAGTAGAAGATGTCCCACATCCTTGGGTCCCTGCACCTGTGTGGGAGACCTGGAAGAAGCTCCTGGCTCTTGGCTTTGGATTGGCACATCTGTAGCCTTTGCTGTTATTTGGGAATGAGCCAGTGGAAGAAAGACCTTTCTTTCTGTCTCTTCTCCCTCTCACTGTCTGTAACTCTTCCTCTCAAATAAGTAAATAAAAATCTTTTAAAAAAATAAAATTTCCCAGGTCCAAATGGCCTCTAGAGGAAGAAATTTCACTAACCTGTTCCGATCTCTTGTTGTTGCTCCTGCAGAAGCTGCTTCTACTTCTTCCTGATTTAAGTATTTATTTGAAAGACAGAGTTAGAGAGCGAGAGCGAGAGCTAGAGTGAGAGAGAGAGATTTTCTATCTGCTAGTTTACTCCCCAAATGGCTGCAACAACAAACAACAGCTGGGGTTGTACCAGGCTGAAACCAGGAGCTGCTTCCGGGTCTCCCACGTGGATGCAGGGGCACAAGGACCTGCACCATTTTCTGCTGCCTTCCCAGGTGCATTAGGAGGGAATGGGATCAGAAGTGGAGTAGCTGGGACTTGAACCTGTGTCCACATGGGATGCTGGCACTGCAGGTGGCTTAGCCTGCTACAACACAGTGCTGGCCCCTTGCTCCTCCTTCTGGAGGTCCCCACGAGGCAGTAGATGTACTATTTGGTGTCACATCTGGCTACAGACTCAGCTTCAATGGCACAATCTATTAAGAGCATTTTGGGTGAACACTTAGTGCACTATCTGCTGAGCTTTAGGATCTTAGGCTATATTTCCTAATGAATCACATCATGGGGTGCAGTGGAGGGGAATGAAGGGGCCATCTAAAATGCACTCAGCAATCTTGCTGCGTCATCCGTAGGGACAGACTGGGTGTTAGGCATTGAGGGAAGGGCACGGGGCTTTGTGGAGAAGGAAGGCTGAGTTTTCAGGATTCCTGACCTAATAGAAAACTGGGGGTGAGGGATAGACAGTGCCTTTTACTACACTCATTTCCAGGCAACCCCTAGAAGAGTGGGCCCAGGTCATGTAACCTTCAAACCAGGGTCCATCACAGTGGAATAGACGCACTTATTGGCCCCAATTCCTCCCCTCTCCCTGATCCGCACACTTGCCATAGTTTCATTGTGGGAAGACTGTGGCTTGCTTTGGCCCATGTAATGAAGGAGCAATGAAGACATAGTGGTTCTGAGCCTAGGCTGGAGGGGCCGCGTGAGTTTCTGTGGCCCTCATGTGCTTCTGCCTTCACTGTGAGAAGAGCTGCTCTCGGGGAGCAGCTGCCTCGGTCAGCCTGGGCCCCAGAGTGAATACCCGTGGACCAGAGCCACCCTGGCTAATTGGCAGACCCATGTGAGAAGCAGAGCCAACCCTGCCAGCACAGCACTCGAGCAAAACTGTGGAAATGATCAGGCACACGTGTCCTAGTTGTCCTTAGTCACCTGGGTTGACTGTCTCGTGCAGCTGAAGTATGAAAACAGGGGACAGGGGACAGGGTGAATCAAGAAACTAATGGTCATCTTGCTGAGATCCCATCTTGCTTAGTTCACTCTGCCCATTTGGCTAGAATCTTCCCAGGTGTTCTCCCTCCCCAAAATTCCTTTGGGTTAGTACTTTATGATTTTTGGGCCCATCTTGAACACTGTCCCTGTTATTTATAGCCTTGGACTTGTTAGGTTGCAATCCCTGGCTTTACCGCTTAGCTCTGCTCATTTACAATCCCAGGTGTCTTTGTTTTGTTCATTTAGAGTCTCAAAACTCTTATCTCCTTAATATTTTTTAGGTTCCAGGCTTTTTTGATTCTCAATTGCATGTCTCTTAAATGCAACCCTTTGCTTGTATAAGGCTTACTCTCTGCACTTAATTTCAGTTGGCCTTTATGCAAAGTCTGCTTTAACAGCATGCAGGCTCAATGTTCATTAGAAACCCTTCTCCCCATCTTGTAGCCACCTGCCTTCACTTTCCATCCAAGTTCAACCTAACCTAGCTGGCTTTTTCCTACCTGTATCACCATGACCTACAGAGCTGAAAGAATGGTGATTGTAACCCACTCTGTGTTTTTGGATGGTGTATGACATAGCGTTATTGTGACCATAGCTAACATTGATGAGGTTATAGGTTCAGGTGCTACAACAGAGACCCACACAAGGGTAGGTTAAAATAAAAGAGCAATTTTTGGCTCATGTGTCAGGGACCCAGGTACCTTTTATTGCTCTTCCTTCCTTGGGGGGGTGGCTCTCATCCACATGCAGATTTCGTACTCTTCATTTCCTACCAGCCTGCAAGCCCACACATCTACAGCGTGGGGCAAACCCTCTTTCCAGCAGTACCCGCCAACACTTAAAGCTTCAACTTGAAGCCCTGTTTCCACTTCTGTTCCATCCTTGGGCATCTTCCTCTTCTTGAATGGGGTGCTGCTCCCTCCTGCATTCTCCAAGTTTCTGCAGCATCCCAATCCCACCAGGATGTCGGGAGCCACAGCCAGTGGCGCCTGTTGCCCTGGAGGTGGGAGGCCCTGGCTTTCAGGGTGGGAAGCTGCAAAGCAATGTTAACATTTTGCCTTCCAGACTTTGCCAGACACCAGTCCTCCTCACCCTGCTCTGTCTTTCCCACCCTCATCTCCCTGCTGACCTCTAGCCTTGAAGTAGCCAGAGGGCCTCTGCTTTTTCTCCCGGCCTTCCCTATAACACCTCAGGAGTGTAGAGAGCACACAGAGCCTTGTTAAAGTAGGTGCCTGTGTCTTGGAGATTGACTCAGGACAGCTGGCATAGGGGATCCTCCAGGTGGAGGCATACGTCCATGTGTTGGGAGGGTGGATCCCCCTGACTCCATGGGAGCCTTCCAGACCATGCGGATGTGTGTCTTCATCTGGCTGCTCCTTTACATCCTTTACATCATCCTTTCTGATCAGTTGGCAAGACTAAGTGATTATTTTTCTGGATTCTAGCATGTGATTGTACCCAAAGAGGGATGTCACAGGAATCCGGATTTACAGCTACCCAGTCAGAAGCACAGGTGGCAGACTGGATTTTTGATTGGCACCTGAAGTAAGGTCAGCCTGTGCTTGTGTGACCTGACACTAGCTGCGTCATAATAGAATGGAATTATGGAATGCCTACTTGGCATTCACAGAGAATTGCAGAACTGCTTAGTGTGGGAACTGGCCACCCCCCCCCCCAGCAGGGGTCTGAAGTGAAGTACTGAAGAGTGAGAGTAATAGTGGGAAAAATTGTTTTTTTTTACCCTATGTGCAAGAGGTTTTACTATATATTTCCAAATTCTTTAACCCTTCTCTCTTCAAGAGATCGAATCATTGACTTCTTGACCATACTATTGGTGGAGATAATGCCCTGTACTTCTGAGGCTAGTTCATAAAAAGTATCATCCATCTCTTTGTCCTCAGAACACTCCTTCCAAAAGGAGCCAGTCATCATGGTGTGAGGACACGTCACCAAATAGCATGTGGACAGGCCCCCTAATGGGAGACACTGAGGCATCCCTCCAATGGCCGGCACCAACTTCCCCTGAAGATGAGTGGGTGAACCACTTGGGAGGTAGATCCGCCAGCCTCAGTTAAGCTCTCTGATGCCTGCAGCTCTGGCTAATAGCTTAACATTTTGAGTGACCCAGAGCCAGAGGTGCCAAAGCTACCCCTGAATTCTTGACTTGGAGAAAATCTGAGTGGTAAATTTATATTGTTCTTACAGAGCATCAGATAAACCATAACTGTCTGACACAGGGTTAAGGCAGACAGACTTGAGACAAGCCTCTGAGATGGTGTATTAATTCATGATGACTAGATCATGGTTGGGGACTTTGGCCCTAGGCTCTAAGTCTCCTCACTACCACAAGACATGCCGTGCCTACAAACTCATAGGTTTTCCTAGGTATAAAATTCCTTGACTCCCTGTCCCATAAAGGGGATGCTAACATCACATTGAGCAGGGAGGAATTAGAGTTTTGGGGGAAGATGTACAACCAGAGCGATTCAAGAGCAGACTCAGTCTCTCAGGTTTTCAAAGGTGCGTTAGGCTGGACTTAGCTTGCCTGTGTCTGCCATGGATAGAGTTCTATAGAGGAGACCTGCCCTGGAATGTACTACATGTTTAAAGAGGTGGCGAGGCAGAGGGCACATATGCCATCATCAATGGAAACTGTCTGATGGTAGAAACTGACTCACTAGAAAGGGGGAGCCTGTTTTCCCATTGTGCTCATGTGTCTTGAGCTATTTGTCTGCCAACAAGCTGAAAGGGGAATCCAAGCCCTGCTGCATTGCCCAACCTGTTAGATACCCAATCCCCAAGGTTGCTGCTGAGTCTGGACCTCCCAGTTGATCTCTCGCTCTCTCCATTTCTAGGCTATCAGCACTCTTGTAAGACTGAAGCTTGGTCACATCTCTCTGCTTAAAACTGTCAGTAGTTCATCTTGTTTGGCCAAGTTAATGACCAGGTATGGTTCTCTGTCACATGTACAGCTTCATGAACTGTCTTCTACTCCTTGCACTCCATGTTCTAGAAGACTCACACAGTTTGATGCTTCTCTGCCCATGTGCCGTCCTCTGTTTAGAGTCCCTTTGCTTCCTCCTGGCAGCTAAAACAATGCCTTTCTTTCCCAGCTACTTTACTCCTTCCACACCTGCATCCCTTTCCACTCAACCTGGAGCCTGACTACTTGTTGATACTGAGCTATCGTCATGTGCAACAAAACATGGATTCAGATGGTTGTCTTTCTTCTCAGTGTAGGAGCCCCATGAGTAAAGGGACCCTGCCCCAGTCAGCTCCCTCCCCAGCACAAGTTCCTCTTTCTCACACTGCCCTGGCCACCTATCTCCTCCTCTGAACCACTGCATTTCTTTTCTGTATCCCCTTTCCCTAGTCATCTGCTGCCTCTTTTCACCATCTTTTTAAAAGTGCTTCATTTCTCTCTGGCAGGTTTCATAGGAATCTGTGAGAACTTCATTGATGTAGTGGCATTGGTCTTCTGAGCTCAAGTTTGCCTGTCAGTAAGGTGGAGGTAGAAGCAGGTTTTGTGCCCCCTGGCTGTGGGTTCCCATTTTCCCTTCCCGGTTACAGCCAGCAGTGTGCACCTGACCCTAGGGGTGATGACAGGTCATCAACAGCTGGCCAGGCTCTAGGGTAGGATACAAACTGAGCAATCCAGGACAAGCTGGGCAAAGCAGACTCTCACTCTTGGGAGTTTTTGTTTATGAATAACAATAGCCAAATTGAACGCCAGAGCTGCGCCTCAGTATGTTAATCATCCACCTGCGGTGCCAGCACACCGGGTTCTGTCCCGGTTGCTCCTCTTCCAGTCCAGCTCTCTGCTGTGGCCCGGGAATGCAGTGGAGGATGGCCCAAGTGCTTGGGACCTGCACCCACATGAGAGACCAGGAGAAGCACCTGGCTCCTGGCTTCGGATCAGCACAGTGCGCTGGCTGCAGTGGCCATTGGAGAGTGAACCAATGGTAAAGGAAGACCTTTCTCTCTGTCTCTCTCTCTCACTGTCCACTCTGCCGGTTAAAAAAAAAAATAGCCAAATCGAGGAGAGAGTGCTTAGAAGAAACCAAATGCTACCAGCATCTTGTTCTCAGACTTCTGGCCTCCAGAACTGTGAGAAAAGCAATGTCTGCTTTAAGTTGCTTTATTATGGGAACTTTAGTAAAAATAATACAGGTAGTATACCCTCATATGTGTTCTTCCATTTATCTTCAAGTGTGTTCTTCAGATTATCAAGTAATATGTAAATAAAAAAGTAATGTTGATGACATTGAAAAAGCTATTATATTAAAAATATGGTGGGCTTATTTTTTATTATTGAGACTAATAAGATTTACTCAATTTGAGACTGTATTACATAAAAACATTATCTAAGCCTCACATTGTGTACCATGTTGTAAATGCTGTAAGTAAGCCAAAATAGGAACCTGCAGCTGTCTGGAATCCCCATCCAGACTCCAGGAAGCCCAAAAGTCTCTATTGTGATTTCTCCCTGTTTATATCCAACACTCGCATTCATATCAACATCCCCCTCCCCCAGTTATAAAATGTGACCAGCGTGGGGGCATTTCTGTGACCCTACTGCCTAGTACTGTACCTGTGCCTAGCTGGTGCTCAGTGAACAGTAGCAGCCACCGTCTTTTCCCATCAGTGTGATCATTACTGCTGTCACCACTTTGGTGGCAACCCTGGTTGTTCCTTTCTTTCTTTTTCTTCTTCTTTTTTTAAAGATTATTTATTTGACAAAGTCACAGAGCGAGGGAGAGAAAGAGAGAGAGAGCTCTTCCATCCTCTGGCTTACTCCCCAAATGGCTGCAAAGGTTGGAGCTGGGCCAGTCCAAAGCCAGGAGTGAGCAGTCAGGAGCTTTTTCCGGGTCTCTCACATGGGTGCAGAGACATCTTGGACCATCTTCTACTGCTTTCCCAGGCCATAGCAGAGAGCTGGATTGAAAGAGGAGCAGCTGGGACTAGAACCAGCACCCATATGGGATGCCAGCACCACAGATGGAGGCTTAGCCTACTATGCCACAGCACTGGCCCTGGTTGTTCTTTTTCTCTATCCCTGTGCCCTGCAGCCAGGTCCCAGAGGCTTTGGAGTCTAACAGCCCTGGGTTAAAATCCTAACTTTTCTCCTGGTTCCTGGCTTCAGATTGGCATAGCTCCAGGCATTGAGGCCAATTGGGGAGTGATGAAAGACCTCTCTCTCTCTCTCTCTCTCTCTCTCTCTCTCTGCCTCTCCTCTTTCTGTGTAACTCTAAACTTTCTTTTTTTTATTAAACTTTTATTTAATGAATATAAATTTCCAAAGTACAGCTTATGGGTTACAATGGCTTCCCCCTCCCAAAACTTCCCTCCCACCCACAACCCTCCCTTTTCCCGCTTCCTCTCCCCTTCCAATCACATCATGATTCATTTTCAATTCTCTTTATATACAAAAGATCAGTTTAGTATAAATTAGGTAACGATTTCAACAGTTTGCCCCCATATAGCAACACAAAGTGAAAAAAAAATACTGTTGGAGTACTAGTTATAGCATTAAATAAGAGTGTACAGCACATTAAAGGCAGAGATCCTACATATTATTTTTTTAAAAAAATTAATTAATTTTCTATGCCATTTCCAATTTAACACCAGGTTTTTTTTTTCATTTCCAATTATCTTTATATACAGGAGATCGATTCAGTATATAATTAGTAAAGATCTCATCAGTTTTTACCCACGCAGAAACACAAAGTGTAAAAATACTGTTTCAGTACTAGTTATAGCATCACTGCACATTAGACAACACATTAAGGACAGATCCCGCATGGGATGTAAGTACACAGTGACTCCTGTTGCTGAGTTAACAATTTGACACTCCTGTTCATGGCGTCAGTAATCTCCCTAGGCTCTAGTCATGAGTTGCCAGGGCTATCATGGCTTTCATGGAATATCAAGCAACAAGTAACAAATAAATTTCCTTTAGTATGACAGAAAGTGTAATTCTGAATCAGTTCAAAATCATGAATTAATTAGAGCACCAATTTCCTTTCAAATGGTTTGAAAGGGCATCTTTTTTTCTGGTATTGAATGAAGTTAGAAAAATGGGACTAAGTAATTAACACACAATTATTCTTAGGTGTTTAAATTTTAACTTAAAAGTGATCCCAGTTAAATATGAGAGTGGGAAAAAGAGAGGGAGGAGATGTACAATTGGGGACATGCTCAATCGGACTTGAACCAAATGATGGAGTTAGAAACGTACCAGGGGATTCCAATACAATCCCATCAAGGTGGCATGTACCAATGCCATCTCACTAGTCCAAGTGATCAGTTTCAGTTCACAATTGATCACACTGATAGGTCTAAGAGTCAAAGGGATCACACAAACAACTCTAGTGTCTGCTAATACTAACTGATAGAATCAAAAAGGGAAAAAACGATCCAACATGGGAAGCGGGATACACAGCAGACTCATAGAATGGCAGATGTCTTAAATAGCACTCTGGCCTCAGAATCAGCCCTTAAGGCATTCGGATCTGGCTGAAGAGCCCATGAGAGTATTTTAGGCATAAAAAGCCAAGACACTGTGGCAAAACAAAAGAAGAAGAAGAAGAAGAAGAAGAAGAAGAAGAAGAAGAAGAAGAAGAAGAAGAAGAAGAAGAAGAAGAAGAAGAAGAAGAAGAAGAAGAAGAAGAAGACCTAAATGAAAGATCTCTGCGAGTGAGTTCCTAGTGGAAAGAATGGGGCCATCAAAGAAGGAGGTACCTTTCTCTGAAGGGAGGAGAGAACTTCCACTTTGACTATGACCCTGTCAGAATAAGATCAAAGTCAGCGAACCCTAAAGGCTTCCATAGCCTTGGCAACTCATGACTAGAGCCTAGGGAGATTACGGACGCCATAAACAAGAGTGTCAAATTGTTAAGTCAGCCACAGGAGTCACTGTGTACTTACTTCTCATGTGGGATCTGTCCTTAATTTATGGTCCAATGTGAAGTGATGCTATAACTAGTACTAAAATAGTATTTTTACACTTTGTGTTTCTGTGTGGGTGCAAGCTGATGAAATCTTTACTTAGTATATACTGAATAGATTGTCTGTATATAAAGATAATTGAAAATGGAAAAAAAAACAACCTGGTGTTAAATTGGAAATTGCATAGAAAAATAATCAATTTTTTAAAAAATATCATGTAAGATCTCTGTCTTTAATGTGCTGTACACTGTTATTTAATACTATAACTAGTACTCCAACAGTATTTTTTCACTTTGTGTTGCTATGTGGGGGCAAACTGTTGAAATCTTTACTTAATATATACTAAACTGATCTTCTGTATATAAAGAGAATTGAAAATGAAAAAAAATAGGACTAAACCAGGGAAGGTGTGAAAATGTGAGTGTTCTTTTGAATATTAGACATTAAAAATGGAGATGACAGCTTTGCTCCTTGTTTCAAATGGATGAAGACTATGAACGTTCATCTAATCAATTCTTCTACTCCCAGGGAAGTTTACCACCACAATCTATCAAGATCTATAGTTGTGTATGTCATTTATGAAGGTTCTAACAGTGAGACTATTAGGAGAGGTTGCAAGAAGGGTTAGTATCTCCAGAAGGTCAAATACAAGACCAAAGCTTTACAGTTTAGGTAAAAACTGAATATCAGACATTATCATATGCAAATTTTATTATCCCCACTGACTATATAGGTAATAGCTAACCAGGGAATGTTTTCCTTTCCTAGAGATTTATCCTGCCATAAAGTAGAGTCTATCGAAAGACGTGCATTTGAGTCACTCCCTTTTTTGCAGTCTATGTAAGTTACAATTTCATCACATTTGGAATTTTAATAAATATTCACTGTTCACCTTGAAATAGGGTTAAGATTCCACTTTACATTTGTAGTAGAAGGTTACTAAAATTCTGTAACAGGTCCTTTTCCTCTCTAGCAAAAATACTATCAGATACAAAGGTCAAAGTGAATCCCGCAGAGCAGTGCTTCTCAGCCAACAGGAGTTTGCATTTAGGTAACATTTTGCAGCCCTGCACGTGCTGTTGGCACCCAGTGGGCCAAGGCCAACCTGCTGTTAAGCCACCTACTATGGACATAACAACCTCCATAAGAAAAGCATTATCGAGTCCAAAATGTCAATAGCATTCAAGTTGTGAAACTCTGTTCCAGAGAAATAAAGATCACACAGTACAAGTATGTCATGTAATATGAAAATGATATGATGCAATTTAATATAAATGTGCAAGTATAATTCAGAAGCCAAATCTTCCAGTACCAGTAAATTCTTTAGTGTGTAGATAAAATGCAGAAGTATTGTTTCATCTATAAAAATTAGAATCACTCCTGAAAGAAGAGTATTCTTAAAATATATCTTTTTTTCTTCTTCATCTTCTTTGCCTTATGTCCTTCTTTGCAGAAATCTTGGTTGCAATTTACTGACAGAACTGAGCTTTGGGACATTTCAGGCATGGAATGGAATGCAGTTTTTCAACAATGTGTAAGTGAAATAGATGATGAATATATATTTAAAAACCATTTATGTGTAGAAATTGTATACAGTTATGGTTATCTGGGTATTAAGCCATGTATTATAAACTCTGCAAAGAAGGTCTTCATTTCCATTCATTTTTTTTTCAAAATCTAACACCAAGTACTCTGGGAGAAAAACATTCTTGTGCTTTCTCAGGGTTACCTGCTTTTAAATCATAATGCAAAAATAATTCCTGGGACCCAGCAAAGGGCACGTCTCTCCCCATCACCCAGATCATGAGCTTTTTCTGAAATGTATTTAGCTCTCAATTTATAAATTATCTGTGGATACTAAGAACCTTTGAAATAGGAAGGGGGTGGTGTATATGTTAAATTGTAGTATAAAAAATAAGAAAAAGCACTGCTCTAGCCTAATCCCACATGTTCTGTCCTGACTAAACTGCAATAGAAAGTGAGTTTTATTCCCTTTCAGCTCTATAATTCTGTGATGTTCAATGGCCTGAGGGAATTTTAGATTCAAGATAAAGATTCTCCACTAAACCTGACGTTGAAAGACTACCCACCTGTTCTGTGCTTCAGAATCCCAGTCAAACACAATACATTTTGGTTATGATGGAAGGTTTTAGGATGTGTTGGGGATGGACCAACAGTGCCTGCAGATCTTGAGGAAGAACACTGAGAGTCTGTTTTTCCTTCACCCACACACCGGGGAGCTGGTTCCTGGAGCCCCCACACCAAGTGGTTTTGGTAGCATCAGTAAAAATGGCCTCAACATATGTCATTGCGTTAGATTCCCTCCTAAGGGGCTGAGTTCCAGTACAGTTTTCTGTAGACAACACATGGAGAAAATCTGTGGAATCACAGTGGATGAAAAGTAATGAATTCATTTAAGAATATTCACTGAGTGCCAGGCCCACTGAGTGCCAAGTGCTGTATTAAGTGCTGGGGGTACAAATTGGAATGGGACAGAAGTTTTGTCTCCAAGAGACTTTCATGCCAGTAGGGGGAAGTTGGACATTGATGGGAAAATGAGTGACAGCCATGCTAGCATCTTCACAGCAAGGCAAGAGAGGAGTTGAAAAAGTAGGAGCACAGAGTTAGGGATGGCGCACAGTGGATGAGGCACTGGTTCATTTATCTCAAGATTCTGTGTCCATCTTAAGCAAAAGAAAAAAAGCATTTGCTTCATGGTGATGCAAAACCCAGAGCTAGCTGGTATTGGAAACTACTCTTATCATGCAATCTGAACATATCTAACTCATGGTTACTTCAAAAATGGGCATAATGGCTGTAATACACCATGTGTGTGTTGGGAGCTGGTCTTCTTTATTTGGGAACATATTCTTTTATTAGACAAAGCTAATCTGCTTCAAGGAAACTTTTGCTATCCTGAGATGAAAGCCTACTGCCTCTCTTCTCAAAGGCATGTTGCCCCAGGAAGACACCAGTAATCTTATGACCAAAGACTAGGGTTTTTAAAGTGAAAACAATCCTGTTCACTGCATTACAGAGTCCAGAAAAGAGTTCCAGCTGAGCTGGATTCATCATGAACTGCAGCCTAAGCTTCAAGGCTTTACGCTTGCACGTGCCCCTTCCAAGGTCCTGGGAGGGGCTGGAGCAATTTTTATATTCATAATTTTGCATGTTTCATTATAAGGGATTCCCCAAATTAGGTAAGGCTCAGGCTCAGCAAAATCCGCATTCACCCTTAGTTTGCACGTACTACAGGCAGTCCAGTAAATAGTCTTCTGAATGAAGCCTCTGTGTAACAACAGCAGTGTGGTAGGATCAGTCTATTGTGAATATGAAATCTACCTCAAAGACATGCCAAGAGCTTACCAGTGACATAACACTCTATGAACAGTAATACTCATCAAATCTTTCAGCTGAAATCAGAAATGAAATATATTATGGAAAATCAGCAGTAATTGATAATTCTAAACATTAAGTACACTTTATTTCTTCTGCTTCATTCATGTACATTAAGTCTTAACCCAATGGCTTCTTTCTAAAAATTGTTTTAGGCACTTCATTGGTTCTCACAATACAAGTTTCATAGTTTAGTAATGGAAGGACTCTAGGGTGTAGAGAGCTGCGGCCTTATCCAGACAGAGCACATCCACATGCTCACTCATCTGTTACTCACAAGCACTGTGGGTAACTAGGAGGAGAGTCCAGGCTTTCTCCCTCCTCGGGTATTCGCCCCACTGTTGACACGGTAGGTGAGCTGGGTGTGGTCGTACACTGAAGGTCAGCCATGGGCATCGCTTCCTTCAGGCAAGCTGTGGATGCACCTGCATTTGCACACTGCTGGCACGGTCATCCCTCTGTGGTGTGTCCTGGAATCCAAACAGCATCTCCCCAAACTCAGAGAGAGGCATAAACCTTACAGATGAAGAGAACAACTCAGGCCTGCCCTTTAGGGTATTTTGTAAAGGTTCACAAGTTTTCACATTGTCACTTCCTGCAACTATTACACTTTTCTTCTCATAGTCTTTTCATCTGCACCATATTCTCATCTGTGTAGCAAGAGATCTTCTTTTCTCTTAAGGTAATTCTTCCTCTGCTCCATACGCTTTTCTTAAAGTATTCTCTTCATTGGCTTTAGTTTTTTTTTCTTTTACTTTTTTCTTTAAGATTTATTCATTTATTTGAAATTCAGAGGCAAGGCTGGTGCTGTGGCACAGCAGGTTAATGCCTGGCCTGAAGCACCAGCATCCCATATGGGTGCCGGTTTGAGACCTGGATGCTCCACTTCCCATCCAGCTCTCTGCTATGGCCTGGGAAAGCAGTGGAAGATGGCCCAAGTCCTTGGGCCCCTGCACCTCTCTCCCTCTCTCTACCTCTTCTCTCTCTGTGTAACTCTGACCTTCAAATAAATAAATCAAGGAAGGAAGGAAGGAAGGAAGGAAGGAAGGCATTACAGAGAGGTGATAAGGGGGTCTTCCATCCACTGGTTTACTCCCCAAGTGGCCAGAATAACTGGAGCTGAGCTAGCTGATCCAATGCCAGGAGCCAGGAGCTTATTCCAGGTCTCCCACATGGGTGCAGGGGTCCAAGGACTTGGGCCATCTTCCACTGATTTTCCAGGGCATAGCAGAGAGCTGGATCAGAAGTGGAGGAATGGGGACTCAAACCAACATCCCATATGGGATGCTGGCAATGCAGGCAGTACCTTTACCCGCTACACCACAGCACTGGCCCCCACCATATACATCTTTAATTCCTCCTTTTATTAGGTTATTACATTTTAGGCACTATACTAAGTACTTACACAAGTGAGATAACATGACGACCGCACAACAGTGCTTGGAAAATGGTACATGATTATACAGGTGCTTCCATCTTCCCAACAACTCTTGCCATTTAGAAATGATGACCCCTATTGTGTGGATGAGGGAGATTAAACTGAGTAACTTGGTTACTTAGTTCATGCTGTTAATAAGTGATACAACTACTTAGGAACTTTGTGAGAAATTGTCTGTGCAGCTCTTTGTTCCCTGGTGAACAAGAGCTGAAGGAGGGCAACTTCGCCTTTTTGTGCATTCTATCGTTTTTTTAAAGATTTATTTATTTATTGAAAGTCAGAGTTACAAAAAGAGCAAAGGAAAGGCAGAGAGAGAAAGAGAGAGAGAGAGAGAGAGAGAGAGAGAGAGAGAGAGAGAGACCTTCCATCGATGGTTCACTCCCAAACTGGCCACAATGGTGGGAGCTGTGCTGACCTGAAGCCAGGAGCCAGGAGATACTTCCAGATCTCCCACGCAGATGCAGGGGCCCAAGGACTTGGGCCACCTTCTACTGCTTTCCCAGGACATAGTAGAGAGCTGGATCAGAAGTAGAGCAGGGGGGGAGAGCCAAGATGGCGGATAGTGAGGACGTGTGCCTTAGTTTGGGAAAATAAAGTTTCATAAAAGTGGAATTACTGTAGCCTCAGGAAAAGACTCAAGAAAAAAACTGCAGGGGAAATGCTTCCGGATCTAGTGGATGTGGCACAGAGGACCTACAGGGAGCCCACCGCATGTAAAACCAACCGCGGGAGACGAGCCGAGCTGCGGGAGACGAGCCACAGAATCTCGCCAGCGCGGGACCCAACGGAGGGTAAGACAAAGACCTCAGAAACCTGAGACATTGGGGAGGGGGGGGAAACAGAGGCCTCTCCCTTCACTCACCAAGCAAAACAAAGAGCACCGCCATTTTACATATGTAAAGCACAGCCAAACTCAGTAACTTTAGCAAAACAGAACACATTGAGGGCTGCATAAACTCTTTGTGTGGTCCCAGGGGTAGATCAAACGAATACTCACAGAGGCCAGATTTCAACTACCCTCAATTCCACTCCCAACTGAGTCAAAAAAAGAGAGAGAGAGAGCGATCCAGCAAGGAGCAAGGGAGTGAACAATCTGGGAGAGTCGGTCTTTGCAAGGCTTAAACCTGAAGAATCAAGCATAGCTCTCTGGCCACACCCATCACAGCCTCTAAGGATCCAACAAAGCAGACAGCTCACTTAGAGGCATAGTATAACGAGAAAAAAAAAACACCAGAGCAAAAAAAAAAAAAAAAACATAAATTATCTCCAACATGCCAAAAAACAAACATAGAAGCCGAGGTAATAAGAGCAAGGAAGACACTATGACGCCCCCAAATGAACAAGACACGCCAATGCAAGATTATGAAGATGAAGAGATAGAGGAAATGCAAGAAGCAGATCTCAAAAAATTGATAAGAACATTAAGAAGTTCTCAAAAACAAATTCTTGAACTACAGAAATCCTTAATGGACAAGATAGAAAATGAAATATTAAGGAGGAATCAAAATGAAATGAAACAACTAGTAGAACATGAAACAGTGATAGTGACAAAAAACCACAATGAAATGAAGAACTCAATAGATCAAATGGCAAACACATTAGAGAGCCTTAAAAACAGAATGGGTGAAGCAGAAGAGAGAATATCGGAATTAGAAGACAGAGAACAGGAAAGGAAACAGTCAAATCAAAGAAAAGAAGAAGAAATCAGAAATCTAAAAAATACTGTCAGGAATCTACAGGATACTATTAAAAAACCCAACATTCGGGTTCTAGGAGTTCCTGAAGGCATGGAAAGGGAGAAAGGATTAGAAGGCCTTTTTAGTGAGATACTAACAGAAAATTTCCCAGGTTTGGAGAAGGACAGAGACATCCTAGTACAGGAAGCTCATAACTCTAAACTTTCAAATAAATAAATCTTTAAAAAAAATACTAGCAGTTTTGGATGTGTGACTTTGGGCAGGTCACTGCCATGCCTTGAGCCCTGTTTCTTTATCTGTCAAATAATGTTAAAGGCATTTGCTCCCATGGATTGCTGGGATACGTGATACAAAAATTTAAAATGCTTGACATAGAGCCTGGCAAAATGTAGGAAAATCCTGAATGGCAGTGGCTGCTGCCACAGCCCAATGGTTTTTGTTTTAAAAAGATTTATTTATTTATTTTAAAGGCAGAGAGAGAGAGAGAGAGAGAGAGAGAGGGAGGGAGGGAGGGAGGGAGGGAGAGAGAGAGAGAGGTTTTCCATCAACTGGTTCACTCCCCAGTTGGCTGCAATGGCCCGAGCTGAGTTGATCCAAAGCCAGGAGCCAGGAGCTTCTTCTGGGTCTCCCACATGGGATCAGGGGCCCAATGACTTGGACCATGTTGCACTGCTTTCCCAGGCCATAGCAGAGAGCTCGATCAGAAGTGGAGCAGCTGGGCCTTGAACCAGCTCCCATATGGGAGGCCAGCACTGCAGGTGGCAGCTTTACCCGCTATGCCACAGCGCCAGCCTCTGCACATTGTTATTAGTACCATTTTGTCTCAGGAATATTGGTTGCTTGCTGAAGTGTTTCTCAATCCCAGTGACGAACTTTGGACAGTGACTTGGGAGGTATTATGATCCAAATATTCTGACCACCCCAAGACCCTCCGAGACCGACCAGAGGAAGTGGGTCCTCTGTGAGCCGGAGGTCTAGTCCCCCTCTGTTGACTGGTTCTCAGTGATCCAGGGGAGAGAAAGCACCAGAACACCTGGTATTTGATTTAAAAGTCTGTGCCTTGAGGATGAGTTTTTGGGTTCTTGGAGACTGACAGGTTTAAATAGATGAGTTCTCAATACTCCTCTATTTCATGGAGGAAGAGAGGTGAGAGTTCTTGCTGGTGCTGTGCCCCTGTGGAGGGCTTGACTCCCTCCAAGGCTTCTAGAAGTGGTCCTGCTTTTCTTGCCTGTGGCCTCTGTTACTGCATATAGTAAATATTTGACAACATTTTAATTTCTCACCACCTGGCTCGAATTGCTTATGAATATCACACCCATGAATGTAAGAAAATAAGTATTTTATAAGCACCACTGAGGTGCCAATATCAGAAAATAGGACTTGCAGGTGACAGAGGCGGGTCACTCCATGTTTTCCTCGGGGGCTTCGCTCTCTTCACCTTCTGCCAAGGACTCTGGAGGTGGCATCTTCTCAGCGGGGCCCTCGCTGAGCTCCCTGTGAGAAGAGAGCAGAGCAAGGCTTCCCCTCCTGCCTCTCTCCCCGCCTCCCCAAGCTCGGTACGGTGAAGTGGCCCTGTCACGTACCCTGCATCCTTGTCGAAAAGCTCTTCCTTTATGGAAGGCTCCTTGTACAGGGGCAAGTCCTTGGCTTTCTTACGTGTGCCACCGAAAGGACTGAGCAGACGCCTCAGCCAGAGTGGCCACCTCAGCTGGAAAAAGCCCTAGGAAAGAGAAAAAGACATGTGAATTGTGCATTTTCCCTGCTGTCTCTGGCCACACACTGCAGCCTCCTCCCATTTACCTGAGTCTCATCTTCCGAACACTTTTTAGGCTCTCATTCGTAAAAGCTCCTTGGGGAAAAACACACACAAGACCATTAGAGACTAGTGCCATTGTTCACTTCTCACAGTGTGCATCTCCGGTCTTCCTGGGATGACACATGCACCTCAGCCATCACTGCAGTGAGCAGTCACTACAAGCCGGGGTCTCAGACACAATTCCCAGGGCGCTGGGCTTCCAGGAGCCCTCTGTCCGCACAGACCTGCAGTGTCTCTGGGGAGACTTTTGTCTGTCATCAGTCCCAGTGCCTTTCTTAGCCAAGTATGCTTGTGCAGTGGACACACTGCACCACCACCCTGGGCAGAAGTATTTTCTCTCCCCAGAGGCATTTGACACCTGCCCCTTTAGGATTGAGCCTCACAAGCATCATTCACTGGGGTGTATGGACAACATGCTGTGTTTCCATAGCTGCTCTAGTCCCCTATAAATTGAATCCTATGAAGCAATGCCCGCGTCCAATAGCAACGTTACCCAGCTCATAGATTTTTCTCACTGCAGGGTGTTTGTCACTGATGGAAGATGGAGTTGTGAAACCACTTTAAAGTACAAAACCAGCGTGGAAATACAAGGTACCCTTTTTGAATATGATTAAAACAGAAAGAGAGTGCATTGTTTTAGCAACTGTTTGTGTCTACAGAGTGTGTGGGTATGGATTTGCAATAGAAATTATAGCGCACAGCCCAAGCTCACTATGACCAAGGGAGAAGTCCCTGACTGGGGAGGAACCATCCTCTCTGTGATACTCAGTGGCAGTGTGACTATGGGACTAGGTATTGTCCCTTTCTCCTTTTATTTCCTTACCATAACAGGGAGAGACAAAAGGTCTGAGAAGGTGTGAATAAAAGGCATAGGCAGCGGGGGTCTGGAAACAGTAAGTTGACAAGGTAAGTTTTCCAGCCACCTCATATGTTTTACTCTCCAGTAGCCTTGAGGACGACATTCCCCCTTCCCCCAGTGTGATGTGACTTTCCATAGCCCTTCTCTGAGCCTCTGGGAAGGCCTCTGGACTGGCCAGATGCCCACCAGCAGCAGGGACAGCACAGCCAAAGCCCCTCCCTAGCTGCTGTGTCTCAGAAGGACCCCTGACAGCACATGTCTCCATGTGGGTCCCGTCTCCCCAGCCGTGGCTGAGGACCAGTTTTGCTGGAATCAGGCAAAACATTCAGATGGGTAGTCTTCTGCCTCTGGCAACGTCCTCATTCTAAAGTGAGCAGGTTTAAATAGAGGAGTTCTAAGTACTCCTCTACTTCTAAAATTCTAATGTAACAATTGTCAGACTGATACTTACGTTGAAGCTTTTTCTATGTCTTCTGTTACTCTTCCTCTATGAGAGTAAATCTGTTTTGTAAGGAAAAGCAATCATTATTCACCATAATGATACTATCTCCAAATTGTTTACCTTCCCTTTCCTCCTCTAAAAGCCTTGCCTGCCCAATAAGATAACTTTTTTTGAGGACAGGAATTCTGTCTTGTTAATAGTTCTCACTCTTCCACAGTCCTTGGTCTTGAATGCCTCTGGGTCTTAATACATTCTATTGAGAGCCATTCATCAATGAGTCCTCTTAAAAGTGGAATGGGAGTGCAACATCATGCATTTAATATATACAAATTTGGGAACATGGAAGTTGTAGTCCTTAAACAAAATAAAAAAAATCTGGAAGAAAACAAAGTGGAGTAGAAGGAAACACCCTTAACCTGCTGAAAGTATGGCCCAGAAACCTAAACAATGGTGTTTTAAAGGCAAGAACAGGAGTAGGATACTTATTAGACTACTAATAGTCATCATTGTTGAAAAGGCTGAAATCAGTGCAATAAAAAAATAAATGGGGTATAATTACTGCAAAGGAAGAGACAAAACTGTCAACATTTGCATAGGAGATGGTGGACAACCTAACAAAAAGCCCAAGATAATCAGCTGGCATTTTGTTGGACAAAACGTGTGGGTCTGGGGAGGTGACTAGGTGCTGAGTCAGGAGAGCAGTACAGTGGATCTCCTGTTTGTTTCGACCCACCAGTGACTAGAGGGAAAATGGAGTACAGAGCCCTTCTGTAATAGCAATAGAAAGTAATAAACTGTCTTGGAATAAACTCAACGAAAGTTCTATAAGATTTATGTGATGAGGATGCTCTTCTGAAGCCCATAAAATGTCATGTTTCTAGGGTAGCATAAAGAAGCCAGTTCTCAAATTAATCTACAAATTCAATGCAACTTAACTCAAACCCCAAGAAAACTTTTTACAAAAACCAAGAAGCTGCCATCCTTTAGGGAAAAATATATGAGAAAAACTACTAAATTTATGAAAAAAGATTAGAGAGCAGGAGCTTGCCCTGCACTGAAACTGTGTAGTGTTAGGGTGGGCACTGCCCATGCTGGTCTCTTTCTCATCTCCTCTGTGCTGTTATCACTTACTTCTTGAGCCTAGACATGTCTTTTAAAAAACTTTCATTGAAGATATACAGATTTCATGGATACAGATTCAGGAACATAGTGGTGCTTTCCACCTTACCCTCCCTCCCACCCACACTCCCATCCCTTATTCTTCCCCCTATTTCCATTCTTATTTTTTATGAAGATCTATTTTCAGTTAACATTATACTCCTAAGATTAACCCTACACTAAGTAAAATGTTCAACAAATAATATGAAGAAAAAAATTCACTGTTCTTCAACAGTCCAGACAAGGGCTATTTAAAATCATACATCTCAGGGATTTTTCAGTATGGTGGCATAAGGAGGCAGCTTGCTTCTCTAGTCTAGGGGTGGATAGTTTAAAAAAGTGGAAGGAGGGCAATCTCAGGGAAGGTTTAGGGGGAAAATGGTAGAGGAAACTCCATGCAAATTGGATGGACACTGTGGACCTATGTGGAGGGTGTGGACTTGCACAGTTTGAGATCCCAGCAGCTGAGAGCCTCAGCACCAGCTTTGGAATGAGGTGAGACCATACTGCAGCAGCTCAAGCCACTGGCAATAAAGCTGTGCGAAAAGCCTGGCATGGGTCTGGCTTGGAGCCCTGTGGAGGTGGTGTACCTGCCAACCTAGAGCAAAAAAAAAGAGGGGGGTTTCATGTTTCTCTCTCCCTGACCACAGGCACTGGCATGCTGTAACTAGCCAAGAGAGGCACCATTTTGTAGATATGTAACAACTGCTCGAGCTACTGACCGCGAACCCAGCAACCAACCTAGAGGAGATGCCGGACTCTGGGAGAATTGACAGGGGGCTGGGTGCTTGTGACTGTGGGAGCCTTGTGTGGTGGGACTGTGAAAACACTGGGCTGTGTGGGAGGGTGCAGGCAACCTCCATGGAGGGAACATATTTAGAGTAGCTTGATGCAGGAATCAGCTGCAGTGCATCAGCTGAACTTATTTAGACAAAGTCTTAGACATTGGAGCAGTAGGATGCTACGTAGATCTAATGTTTCTGTAAGATAATACTTTTGTCTTTTGGCTGCGTCCATTCTCCCAAGGGCAGTGACAGTTCCTAATCTCATCATTTCAGCAATGAGGAAAGAGTTCAGTGGTAGAAAAGAGTACATCAAATCCCTGACATAATTTTGGAGAACTTCTACCACTTTACTCTGGCTTTCTTACACTTAACCTCTCCAAATGTCCAGTCCCTTGTTATCTCGGTTCCAGTTGCACAGAGATTTCCTGAGAGTGGGGTTCCTTTAAAAAATCTGTGGAATGTGCTTTTCAAGGAAAAGAATAAAGTGCATCTCAGTCTTGGTGACTAAAGAGGAAGGTCAGCTCGTGGTACGTGGAAAGTGGCTTTGATGTTCGGTCTGTGGATTCCGAATCTATTACAAAGGAAGGATGCACTCTGGAAATCTGAACGAGTCGTCCTTACCTCAATGAGACAGAATATGATAACCAGCATCGTGACCACTCCGTCACAGATATTGCCACGATGAGCTTGTTGTGATAGCCATGATCTTGAGCTCCTTTTGCGAGCTAAGAAAGAGCACAGTTTAAAAAGACAGAATAAAGCGCTAGAAAATATGAATGCTAAATATTCAGATCCCCATTCTTCCAGGTGAGTGGCTTAAAAGATCTTAAAAGACCATACAAAATCTACTGTAATATTATAATCTTGGTATTACTCATTTTCTTCTACAGTGTGTTAGGTCTGCCTCCTTCCCTAAAGGAACCAAGTGTCACCGTCTTGGCTAAAGTTACATTACTGAGACAAGATCTGGACTGGGAGCCCCTGGTCTTCCCGTGTGGGGTCTCCTAAGTGATGGAAAGGTGCAGGTCTCCTGTCCTCACCTTACTCGACTCCTGCTCTTTCTGTCCACTCGGGGCTTCTGTACTCTCATTGATATAGGTCTCAGTCCTCCACTGCTCTGTATCCCATTCTTCCTTGGCTATCTTTTCTTCCTGCTGCTCACTGAGGAGCTTCACCAGGATGCCTGTTTTGGAGATGAGCTTGGCACAGGGCAGTTGCACCTGGGCCTCAGAGCAGTCCATTTTCAGAGTGTGGATGACGTGAGAAATGAGCCTTCTCACGTCAGTGTTGGGGATGAGGGGCTGTAGCTGCTGATTCAGCTGAATTTCAAACTGCTCCCCCTGGGACAGCATCACGGGGTAGGTGAAGCCTGCGGGCATGGTGGGGGCTTCAGTGCCCTCGCTGGGGTATTCCCACTGTGTTTCCTTGGTTTGGTTCACAGTCGGTATTAGGTTGAACTCGGTCCCAGCAGAATCTGTAAAAGACCTGCCCAGGATGTGTTTCTTCAGGAAAGAGGAGGCTGCAGCCTCATGTTCCTTTCTGAGTAAGCGCTCCGTGTGCAAGGAGTTTCTGAGTAACTCCCTGGGCCTCTGAGCCACTTGAAGCTCCTTCAGCTCCCTGGAGCCTGCTCTCCCAAGCCTTCTTCCCCCGATGCTCTCTGCAAAGGGCCAGGTGCCCTGTCTCCTCCCGAGTCTCTTCCTCGTCTCCTGGAGGTGCCTTTTCCATAAGCCCTTTGGCCCCTTGATGACTTTGTTCACTCTCTGCAGCCTGTACCCCACACTGGGCATGGTTGCCAGGCTGTTCTGCTGTGACGGCGCAGTTTCTGATTTCTTTAGGAGGATTTGAGGGTTAAATTGAGGACCTAACAGGATAGGCTGCATAAGCATGGCTTTTTTCCTTCTTAACCTCACCAATTTTTCCTTGAATTTCTTCATCCAACAAATTCTCTAGGAAATAGAGCTTTCTCAACTTATTTCTGTAAGGACGAGAGGGCCTTCTTATGTGGGTTTTCATGTAGCTCAGGGACTTATCTATCTCTTGCGCATTTGAAGAAAGCAGTTTAATGTATGGTAATAATGTTGATTCTACATTTTGTAGATTTTCCTCTGAGAAATAAGGCAATAGATAAATCAGTGCACTAATAACGTCACTTCCATCGTTGAAGTCCGGCTGTTCACTCATGTGGCATGGGAAGTCCACGCTGTTTCTCTCTGATACTGGGTTCTCTGGCTCAATAGTCAGCTCCTTGCTGGTGTTGTTCTTCTGGGCTTGCAATATCTTCGTGAATGCCCCCTTTGGGGTCCCTATGGATGCTTCTTCAACTGTCAAAAAAAGAAGAGGCTGCTTTTTGGTACAGAAGACTGATGGGACAGCTTTATGTCAGTCCACAGCCCTACACTCTGATCAATTAAATTAGGAGTCAAATCCAATATTTGGGGTACCATTGAGACTTTAGAGAGAAAAGTAAAGCCAAACTCAAACCTACGAAATGGCAACAAAAAAGGAGAAAAAGATATTTTTGAGAGTGGCATTCAGAAGAGTACCTGGTTCCCTGACACATGAGCCAAAAATTGCTCTTTTATTTTAACCTACCCTTGTGTGGGTCTCTGTTGTAGCACCTGAACCTATAACCTCATCAATGTTAGCTATGGTCACAATAACGCTATGTCATACACCATCCAAAAACACAGAGTGGGTTACAATCACCATTCTTTCAGCTCTGTAGGTCATGGTGATACAGGTAGGAAAAAGCCAGCTAGGTTAGGTTGAACTTGGATGGAAAGTGAAGGCAGGTGGCTACAAGATGGGGAGAAGGGTTTCTAATGAACATTGAGCCTGCATGCTGTTAAAGCAGACTTTGCATAAAGGCCAACTGAAATTAAGTGCAGAGAGTAAGCCTTATACAAGCAAAGGGTTGCATTTAAGAGACATGCAATTGAGAATCAAAAAAGCCTGGAACCTAAAAAATATTAAGGAGATAAGAGTTTTGAGACTCTAAATGAACAAAACAAAGACACCTGGGATTGTAAATGAGCAGAGCTAAGCGGTAAAGCCAGGGATTGCAACCTAACAAGTCCAAGGCTATAAATAACAGGGACAGTGTTCAAGATGGGCCCAAAAATCATAAAGTACTAACCCAAAGGAATTTTGGGGAGGGAGAACACCTGGGAAGATTCTAGCCAAATGGGCAGAGTGAACTAAGCAAGATGGGATCTCAACAAGATGACCATTAGTTTCTTGATTCACCCTGTCCCCTGTCCCCTGTTTTCATACTTCAGCTGCACGAGACAGTCAACCCGGGTGACTAAGGACAACTAGGACACGTGTGCCTGATCATTTCCACAGTTTTGCTCGAGTGCTGTGCTGGTAGGGTTGGCTCTGCTTCTCACATGGGTCTGCCAATCAGCCAGGGTGGCTCTGGTCCACGGGTATTCACTCTGGGGCCCAGGCTGGCCGAGGCCAGTTATAGAACCACCAGTTAAAGAACCTCCTACAGATGTTACTCCCACCTTTTTGACAACAGGGGTGCTCAGTGCTTTATGCCAGGCTGATTTTGAGGCCCATAACATTCTCAGGGAGTCTGGATATGCTGGGAAAATCAGCCAGATGCCAGTGATTTTGACACCACTGCATTTTGATCGGGACCCACTTCAGGAGCAGCCTTCATGCCAGAGATATGTGGTTATTCGAACCTTTATTACTAGTGACTTTATGACGGGTGTCCCTGCAACGCCTGGCAGTGAAATCCCTGTGGAGGTGGTGTTAAAGATGGTCACTGAGATTAAGAAGATTCCTGGTATTTCTCGAATTATGTATGACTTAACATCAAAGCCCCCGGGAACTACTGAGTGGGAGTAATAAACTTCTTGTTTATTACTTGTTATTCTTGTTTATTATAAACTTCTTCTCACAGTGAAGGCAGAAGCACATGAGGGCCACAGAAACTCACACATATAAAATGAACCAAAATGTGGCAATCTCCATTTGGCACAAGGGACAGGCTCCAATATCTACTGTCTATGACAGTATGTCAGTGTAATGCAGGAGGTTACCTCTCTACCAAACAAGAAAAGCTATTTTATTATTATTATTATTATTATTATTATTATTTGACAGGCAGAGTGGATAGTGAGAGAGAGAGACAGAGAGAAAGGTCTTCCTTTGCCGTTGGTTTGCCCTCCAATGGCTGCCGCGGCTGGCGTGCTGCGGCCAGCGCACCACGCTGATCCGATGGCAGGAGCCAGGTGCTTCTCCTGGTCTCCCATGGGGTGCAGGGCCCAAGCACTTGTGCCATCCTGCACTGCACTCCCTGGCCACAGCAGAGAGCTGGCCTGGAAGAGGGGCAACCAGGACAGAATCCAGTGCCCCAACCGGGCCTAGAACCCGGTGTGCCAGTGCCACAAGGCAGAGGATTAGCCTTGTGAGCTGCGGGGCTCACCAGAAAAGCTATTTAAGTTCAGCTGGACACCATTCTGCTGACTGTTGACCTTATTTACTGTTAGTCTGGATGCTTTCATTGGTTGCAATCCAGAGACCCAATTTTTCCATAGATATTAACATCAGCAAACATGAAAATTTAGTAAGAAAAGCTTAAACTGAGAGTTATTATTGATAACTATTTTAACAAAATTTCTCAGAACCCATCTAGTCCAAACCTTGGACAATTGGAAGCTGTTGTACTTGGCCCACCCATAATCAAAATGGATTCTAAATTCTTTAACTGCAAAGAGAGTATCATAGACATTAATGCTCCAAACTGATCCAGTTCCCTGCTAGTGTGTCTAGAAAAGCAGCACAGGATGACTCAAATATTGGGGCTCCTGCACCCCTGTGAGAGATTGAAAGAAGGCCCTGGCTCCTGACATCAGTCTGGCCTAGCCACAGTCATTGCAGTCATTTGAGGAGGAAGATCAATCTCTCCCACTCTCTCTTTGTAGTGCTGCCTTTCAAATATATAAATACATCTTTTAAAAAGTAGATCATTTCAATAAATTTGCCATTGCTCAGTCATGATGACTTTTACTACCTAAAGTTCTTTTTCAAAAGGTTTATTTATTCAAAAGGCAGAAAGAGGAGCTGGTGTTGTGCAGTGGACAAAGCTGCTATCTGTTACACTGGCATCCTGTATGTGCACCAGTTCAAGTATCAGCTATTCCACTTCTGATCCAGCTCCCTGTTAATGGACTGAAAAAACAGTGGAAGATGGGCCAAGTGCCTGGGCTGTTGCCACACACATTAGAGGAGAAGCTCCTGGCCTCAACCTGGCCACACTCTGGCTATTGAAGTCATCTCAAAAATGAATCAGGTGATGGAAGATTTCTGTCTCTCCCTCTCTCTGTAACTCTTTCAAATAAATAATTAAATATTTTTAATATGATAAAAAAGGCAGAGAGACACAGAGACAAAGAAAGAGGGAAAGAAAAACATGGAGATCTCCCATCTGCTGGTTCACTTTCTACATGGCTACAACAACTGTGCAAGACCAGGTTCTCAAGTCCCCATTTAGGTTACAGTTCTCCAAATTACATGACAGGAATCAAAGAATTTGAGCCATCATCCATTGCTTCCCGGGGATATTAACATGAAACTGATTTGGAAGTGGAGTACCCAAAACTCAGATTAGCATTGCAATATAGGATGTGGGCATCTGTTGTGATGGCTAACAAATTGGAAAACCTAGAGGAAAAAAATCAACAGATTCCTGGGCATACACAATATACCAAAATTGAGTCATGAAGACACATAGAAAAGCTAAACAAATCAAAAACCAAGACAGAGATTGGATGAGTAATAAAGACCCTCCCAACAAAGAAAAGTCCAGGATCAGACAGCTTCACATTTGAATTCTTCCTGACTTTTTTTTAAACTTTTATTTAATGAATATAAATTTCCAAAGTACAGCTTATGGGTTACAATGGCTTCCCCCCTCCCATAACTTCCCTCCCACCTGCAACCCTCCCCTTTCCCGCTCCCTTTCCCCTTCCATTCACATAAAGATTCATTTTCAATTCTCTTTATATACAGAAGATCAGTTTAGTACATATTAGGTAAAGAACTGATGAGGTCTTCACTAATTATATACTGAATCGATCTACTGTATATAAAGAGAATTGGAAATGAAAAAAAAAAAAACAACCTGGTGTTAAATTGGAAATGGCATAGAAAATTAATTAATTTTTTAAAAAAACTGTTATGTAGGATCTCTGTCTTTAATGTGCTGTACATTGTTATTTAATGCTATAATTAGTACTCCAATGGTAGTTTTTTCACTTTATGTTGCTATATGGGCAAACTGTTGAAATCTTCCGGACTTTTAAAGAAGAACTAATTCCATTTCTTCTCAAACTATTCAAAACAATTGAAAGAGAGACAAGCCTCGCAAACTCCTTCTATTAAGCCAGCATCACCTTAATTCTTAAACTAGAAAAAGATACAGTAGAAAATGAAAACTATAGAAAAATATCCCTGATGGGGGCCAGTGCCATGGCACACTGGGTTGATCCTCCATCTGCAGAGCCGGCATCCCATGTGGGTGCCAGTTCTGGTCCCAGTTGCTCCTCTTCCAGTCCAGCTCTATGCTCTGGCCTGGGAGGGCAGTGGAGGATGGCCCAACTGCCTGGGCCCCTGTACCTGCATGAGACCCAGAAGAGGCATCTGGCTCCTGGCTTCAGATCAGAACAGATCCGGCCATTGCAGCCATTTGGTGAGTGAGGCAGTGAAGAGAGGATCTTTCTCCCTGTCTCTCTCTGACTTTCTGTAACTCTACCTGTAAGTAGTGTTAAAAATTTTTAAAAAAGAAAGAAACATATCTGTGATGAACATAGATGCAAAAATCCTCATAAAAATACATAATTGAGTCCAAATGACCACAATGCCTGGAGCTGGGCTGATCTGAAGCAAGAAGCCAGGAGTTTCTCCAGAGTTTCCCACATGAGTGCAGGGGCCAAAGTACTTGAACCATTTTTCACTGACTTCCCAGCCCATTTGCAGAGAGCTGGATCATTAGAGGAGCAGCCAGGATACAAACTGATGCCCATGTGATATGCCAGTGTGGGTGGCAGAGGCTCAATCTAGCACACCACAGCACCAGCCCCCCAAAAGCAATTACAGATTCAATGAGATCCCAATCAAAATACCAACAACACTCTTCTGAGATCTGGAGAAAATAATGCTAAAATTAGTATGAAAATGAAAGAGACCTCAAATAGTTAAAGGAATCTTAAACAACAAAAACGAAGTTGGAAGCCTCACAATACCAAAATTCAAGACCTATTACAAGACAGTTATAATCAAAACAGCCCTGTACTGGCACCAAAAAGTCATGTGGATGAATGAGGTAGAGTAGAATCCCCAAAAATTAATCCACAAATCTACAACCAACTAATTTGTGACAAATGATCTAAAAGAAATCCCTGGACAAAGAACAGTCTTCAAAAATGGTACTGGGAAAATTTGACCTTCTCATGCAGAAAAATGAAACAAGATCTCTACCTTACAACTTATACAAAAATACAGTGTAAATGGATCGATGATCTAAATCTATGATGTGATACCATCAAATTCCTAGAGGGAAACATCAGGGAAACTGCAAGATACTGGCATCGGCAAAGCCTTCTTGGAAATGGCTCCAAGAAGCACAATCAATAAAGGTATAAATACTCAAATGGGATTACATCAAGCTAAGAACCTTCTGAACTACAAAGTAAACATTCAACAAGATGAAGCACCTGACAGAATGGAAGAAAATATTTGCAAACTAGGCAACTGAAAAAGTAAAATATCCAGAATCTAGAAAGAGCTCAAAAAACTCAGCAACAAAACAAACAATCCAGTCAAGAAATGTGCAAAGGATATAAATCGGCATTTTTCCAAGGATGGATTTCAATTAGCAAGCAGACACATGAAAAACATGCTCAGGAACAATAGCCATCAGAGAACTGCAAATAAAAGCCACAATGACCTCTTGCCTGGCCCAGTTAGAATGGCTCTCAGACAGAAACCAAAAGTCAGGAGACGGGAGGTTTTGTGTAGCAGGTTAAGCTGCTGCCTGCAGTGCTAGAACCCCACATGAATGCAATTTTGAGTTGAGGCTGCTCCACTTCTGATCCAGCTCCCTGCTAATGTGCTTGGGAAGGCAGCAGAAGATGGCCCAAGTACCTGGGCCCCTGCACCCACTTGGGTGACCAGGGAGATGCTTCTAACTCTGGCTTCAGATTGGACCAGCACCACCTGTTGGGTCATATGGAGAATAAACTAGCAGATAAAATATTTATGTCTCTCTGCCTCTGCCTCTCCCTCTCTGTAACTCCACCTTTCAAATAAAGAATTGTTTTGAAAAAGTCAAACAATAAAGGCTGGTGGAGAGGTAGAGAAAAAGGTACCCTAACCCACTGTTGGTGGGAATAAAGCTAGTACAGCCATTATGGAAGGCACTATAAAAGTTCCTCAGAAATCTGAAAACAGATATACCATATGATCCTGCCATCCCACTCCTGGGAATTTATCCAAATGAAATGAAATAGAATATGCATATGCACTAGAATATGCATATGCATGAGTTATCTGTACCCTCATGTTTATAACAGCTCAATTCACAATAGTTAACATGGAATCAACCCAGATGTCCATCAACTGGTGACTGGAAAAAGAATATGAGCAATATATAGAGTGTAAAATAATATTCAGCCATAATTTAGAATGAAATCCTATCTTTTGTAACTAAATGGATGCAACTGGAAACAATTATGCTTTGTGAAAAAAGCCAGTCCCCAAATGACAAATACCAAAGTTTTCTCTGATTGGTGGTAATTAATATATAGACAACAAAATGGAGCATGAGTTAAATTGACATTTTGAGATTTGGTTATTGCTCATAGCCCTTTTCTGTATTCTTTGAGTATAGAAAATATACTCATTGATATTTCTGCTACTACTTGAATTCTTTATTTTGTAGAGGGTTAAAGCTTGTGATTCTTAAATAAAATCAAAGAATGCTGTTGCAAAAATTGAAAGAAAATAAAACAAGAAGGAGGGAGTTGGAAGTATGAGACAAAGGGAAGATAGGGTAGGATGTATCAGCTTGCTCTTAAATCTGTATATATAAATTACATGAAATTTGTTCACTTAATATGAATTTTAAAATATGAACTTAACACTAGAAGAAAAAGACCTGAGATCAGTGTTTTCTGGATCACCACTAATAAAATTTAGTCTTCATTTATGTCTGATCATATTTGATTTTTTATTTATTTTATAAGAAAATTAACATCACCATTCCTAACAAGCCCATCCTGAATCATCCATATCTATCAGTTCCCACTATGCTAATAATTTCTCATGAACTTATATCCATATCATCTTAAAAAGATTCAATGTGGGGCTGGCGCTGTGGCATAGCAGGTAAAGCTGCTGCCTACAATGCTGGAAACCCATATGGGTGCTAGTTCAAGTCCTGGCTGCTCCACTTCTGAACCAGCTCTCTGCTATGGCATGGGAAAGCAGTAGAAGATGGCCCAAGTCCTTGGGGCCCTGCACACAAGTGGGAGACCCGGAAGAAGCTCCTGGCTCCTGGCTTCAGATCGACACAGACCAGCCATTGTGGCCAACTGGGAGTAAATCAGTAGATGGAAGACCTCTCTGTCTCTGTCTCAGTCTCTCTCTCTGTCTCTCTCTCTCTACCTCTCCTCTATTTGTGGAACTCTGACTTCCAAATAAATAAATAAATCTTTATAAAAAAAACTGATTCATGTTATTATTTATGTCTTTTAGAGGCTTTGCAGATGTTGATTGCATGAGCCATGAAAATGCATTAAAATGCAAATCCTAGAATAGGCAACTCCATGTTCACTAAACTGGTAAAATCCAGTGCATGTGTTGAAAAACATACACTAGCAATAAATTTGAAAAAGGTGTTAAGTATTATAAGTGGCTGTCAAAGAGCTAAAAACCTGACAATGACTCATTATGTCATTAATTTAGTACATAATGCTGAGAAAAGCAGAAGTATTTGTTAAAATTTCTGCTAAAATGCACTAGATTTATAATATTTGAATGCATCTTTCTTATATGTAATGTAGTCCTGTGCTACTTTATCAGAAATTTTAAATGTTGGACTGGTGCTGTGGTGGAGGTTAACACCATGGCCTGAAGTGCCAGCATCCCATGTGGGGGCTTGTTCAATACCCAGCTGCTCCACTTCTGATCCTGCTCTCTGCTATGGCCTGTGAAAGTAGTAGAAGATGGCCCAAGTCCTTGTGCCCCTGCACCCATCTGGGAGATCTGGAACTAGCTCCTGGCTCCTGGCTTTGGAACAGCACAGCTCCAGCAGTTGCAACCAGTTAGGGAGTAAACATAAGATGGAAGACCTTTTTCTCTCTCTGGCTCTCCTCTCTCTTTGTAACTCTTACTTTCAAATAAATAAATTTTTTAAAATTAAGAAATTTAAAATGTGAAAGGTTTTAAAAAATGTATTTATTTATTGTGAGGCAGAGTTACAGATATAGAGAGAAGTGAAAGATAGGTCTTCTATCCACAGGTTCACCGCTAAATGGCCAGAAAGGCTGGAACTGGGCCAATCTGAAGCCAGGTGCCAGAAGCCAGGAGTCAGCAGCTTCCTCCAGGTCTCCCACATGAGTGCAGGGGCCCAAGCATTCATGTCATATTCCACTGCTTTCCTAGGCCATTAGCGAAGAGCTGGATTGGAAGTACAGAAGCAGGGACTCAAACTAGTGCCCATATTGGATGCTGGTGCTGCTGGTGGAGGCTTAACCTACTATGCCACAGAGTGGGCCCAATGAATGCTTTTAGGAAGACACCTTGCATGTAGAATTGGCTGCAATATTGTAAGGCAAAGTTTAGCTTTTATTTCTCACACATCAGTATTCATCTTTTAGCAACTATAAGTATTGAATATCATACATATATATATAAATATAGGTAACTGCAGATTTTGTTGTCATTCTTTCTAATTCTCTTTTTAATGTCTGCTTATAGGCCATCTTATGGATTATTATTGATGTTACCTGTACACAACCAACAGGCATTTCCACTGTAGGATGCGTTTATATGTACAGGTATTTTTTTTGTGTGTACATGAATGCACATTGGATGGAGATAGCACAGACAGTAATACTGTGAGAATCCTAATGCTGATTTCAAACTTTCTGTCCTCCCTAGAAATGGCTGTCATTGAAGCAGACCACAGGGCCCCTTTTGATGTTATGGACTGAAATGTGCCTCCCTAAAGCTCAAACACTGAAGTGCTAACCACCAACATGACTCTACCTCAAGAAAGTGCTTTTTTATTTATTTCTTTATTTCTTTATTTTTGACAGGCAGAGTGGACAGTGAGAAAGAGAGATACAGAGAGAAAGGTCTTCCTTTTGCCATTGGTTCACCCTTCAATGGCCACCATGGCCAGCGTACTGCGCTGATCCAATGGCAAGAGCCAGGTACTTATCCTGGTCTCCCATGGGGTACAGGGCCCAAGCACTTGGGCCATTCTCCACTGCACTCCTTGGCCACAGGAAAGAACTGGCCTGGAAGAGGGGCAGCCAGGACAGAATCCGGCACCCCGACTGGGACTAGAACCCGGGATGCCGGTGCTGCAAGGCACCTAGTGAGCCATGGCACCAGCCTTGATCTTATATTTTCAACCTCCACATTCTGAGAAGTAAAATCCCATGATTTAAATCATATTCTCTGTGGTATTTTCTTAGCAAATTAATACATCCTCATTTCTGCCAACATTTCATGCAGTCATCTAGAAGGTCCTCGTGATTAGCAGAGAAATATAGAAACTAAAAACTATGACTATACATGACCAACTATCTACAAACACAAAAACAGATATCCCAGAAGCAACTTACTACCATCCCCCAGTACCCAGAGAAAAACAAGAATGAATCAAGTTGCAGGGCAGTAGAAAAAGTGAATAATGAAAGATCACTGCAGAAATAAATAAGGAAGGGGCTGGTGCTGTGGTGCAATGGGTTAGAGCCTTGACCTTGCATCCCATATGTTGCTGCTATGAGACCAGCTACTCTACTTCAATCCAGCTCCCTAGTAAACCTGGGAAATTGGTGGAAGATGGCCCATGTTCTTGGGTGCTAGCACCCACCTGAAAAGACTTGGAAGAAGTGTCTGGTCTTTCAAAAAATAAATCTAAAAAATAGAAGCAGTGTTAGCACTGTTGGAAAAACAGACACACAGTTCAATGGAAAAGAATAGGCAGCTGAAATAAACCGACTTTTCTACAGGCAACTCATATGTAACAAAGAAACTAAGACAAACAGGAGAAAGAAGATTCCTTTTAGCAAATGGTCTGGAGAAAAGTGATTATCCATATGTAGAAGCCTGAAAATATACCCCAACACCTCAAACACTATGTAAAAGCAGCTCAAGGTGAATTAAAAATCTAAATGTAAAACCAAAAACTAAGTAAAGATAGAGGAAACTATGAAACATTAGCATAGACAACCATTTTGGGTAAGCTTCCAAAAGCACAAGTAACAAAAATGAAACATACAAATTTGAGTATATCGAATTAAGATACATCTCACAACAAAGTAATCATCAGAGTGAAGATCAACGGACAGATGGCAGAAAACATTGAAAACTCTGAATATGACAAAAGATTGATAGCCAGAACATACATATATAGAACTGGAAAAACTCCAAACAAAAAGCAAAATGTACAGTTAAGAAATGGGCAATGATCAGAATAGATATTTCTCAGAAGAAGAAATCTAAATAGTCAAGACATATATCAACATGCCCATTAGGGAAACATATATCAAAACCAATAGCAGACTCCATCTGTGGGAGAAGACAATGCTTGGGTTTTCGTTTGTGCAACAAGTGGGTTTAGAGAACCCTGTTCACCTCTAGAGGACACAGTCTACATAGAAGTAAGGAAACCTTAATGTTTTCTAATGGGCCTGTTAAATTTGACCAGTGCCTATTATATTTGCCACAATCTTTCCAGTCTCACTACTTTCCTTCTTTTTCTCTCTCTGTGGCTTGCAAAAATAGTATACCTTCTATAAACAGAGGATACTTATTATTTTTGTTTTTATTCCTTCTGTCCCTTATGATATTCCTCTAAGAAATCACAGCCCTCAAAGTATTCATTCATTTATGCAGTCTGCAGTTTGCATGGGATACTACATGGCAAAGTACTAGGTTAAAGGGAAGGTATAGGCCAGGAACTGAGCAAGGTTCACAATGATGAAGCCATTGGGGGAATGAACCCAATGGAAGACCTCTCTCTCTCGCTCTCTCTGCCTCTCCTTCTCTGTCTAACTCTGATTTTCAAATAAATAAATAAATCTTTAAAAACTAACTAACTAAATAAATAAATATAGTAGTAACCTGGTGGCAACACCTTTCTATCAGAACATGTGAAGCACTCAAACACAGTTTGTCACGGAAAGTCAGCCATAGTTTTCCAGGGCACATCTTCTACTCCACTATGTGGACATCTCTGTGGGGGGCAAGGGGCACTTATTTCTTCCCCTCTTCTTTCTTACCACTCTCACAGTTATAACTTCTATAGATGCTTCCACAGACCAGTCTCTATGAAATTGTAGAACTAATATCCTCCCATGTCAAAAATGTCATGGGTTTAAACACAGAACCCAAAATAAGACAAGTAACTAGCCTTCTTAATTACACAGTGTGGAATATAAGATTCTCAGTGGATCACTGGGTAACTGTAAAGTACTAGGCAGAGAAAAACTGTTACTTATCTGTATTTATGATGCTGTAATTCTCCAAATTCTCCACTTTATGCAAACTCAGATTAAAAGAACACCAGTTAGTGGGCAGCACTGTTGTATAGTGGGTAAAGCTACTGCCTGCAGTGTCAGCATCCCATATGGGTGCCAGTTGGGATCCTGGCTTCTCCACTTCCCATCCAGCTTTCTGCTGTGGCCTGGGAAAACAGTAGAAGATGACCCAAATCCCTCATCTTCTGCACCCACCTAGGAGACCTGGACAAAGCTCCTGTCTCCTGGTTATGTATCAAAACAGCTCAGGCCATCTATCTCTGCTTATGCTACTCTGTAACTCTGCCTTTCAAATAAACAAATAATTATTTTAACAAACAGCTTCAATGCAGAAGATGTTCCTGGCTACTGGCTTCAGATCACCACAGCCCCAGCTGCTGCTGCCAATTGGGGAGTGAACCATTGGATGGAAGACGTCTCTCTCTCTCTGCCTGCCTCTCTCTGTGTAACTCTGACTTTCAAATGAATAAATAAATCTTTTTTTTTGACAGGCAGAGTGGATAGTGAGAGACAGAAAGAAAGGTCTTCCTTTGCTGTTGGTTCACCCTCCAATGGCTACCGCGACCAGCGCGCTGCAGCAGGCACACCACACAGATCCAAAGCCAGGAGCCAGGTGCTTCTCCTGGTTTTCCATGCAGGTGCAGGACCCAAGCACTTGGGCCATCCTCCACTGCACACCCGGGCCATAGCAGAGAGCTGGCCTGGAAGAAGGGCAACCAGGACAGAATCCAGTGCCCCAACTAGGACTAGAACCCGGTGTGCCAGCGCCGCAGGTGGAGGATTAGCCTATTGAGCTGTGGCACCAGGCAATAAATGGTTTTTAAAAAAAAGGCTCCAGTTATTGACAACACAATAGACTTGCATTAATTTTAGTTCACTTTTCACTTTGCAAAGGGATCAGAGGCAGGTAAAACAGTTGACAGCCTTGCTAACAGGAGGAGAAATAGCTGAAGACAGAAAATGAAAAGCAGTGAAATAAATCATCAGCTACGATTCCATGGCCTTGTAGAAGAAATACAGCCACAACCTGAGACAAAGAAAGAGAAGTGGACCCCATCCAACACAAACCTTGAAAAGTGGATGCTCGTTATTAACGAGTGAAACAGCTGCCCACTGAAATCTTGTCTAGGTAGGGAAGGTGCCCTAAGTTCTGCTTCTGTAAACTCCAGTCATAAATCTGTCCCTGGCATCTCTTTTACAAACATACTGGACCCACAGACAATTGTAAATGTGGTCCTATGTCATGTAGGCTGCCATTTAAACCCACCAGTACTGTGACAGCTGAGGTATGATGCTGATGATCCTATACATATTCTAAGAAACTTGAATTTGATGCTCAATTCTCAGGAAATCATTCCAGCTGAGCCTAGGGCTGTTAATATAAACTCCTGGTATCCTCCACTCTCTCTGTGCCTGTTTGAAAGAAGGGAGTTTTCCCACACCAGGTTTCTGTAACAGCTTCAAATTCCAGATTGGAAAAATCTGATAATTAAATACTGGAGAGGGATCAATGCACAAAGCAGCTACACAGGCTTCACACTGCTCCCTCTGGGAAAAAGCCGAAAACACTCAGGGCCACACCTGGCAGGTGCGTCTGCAGGGACCCCACCAGGAAGATGAGGTGCAGGATGAGAGCAGTGGGGCAGATCCTAGTCAGATCCTCCTTCCCACCCCCCTGCTGCCTCAGGCTCTTTGCTGAAAGCCATCCAGCCCCAGCCCACAGGAACCAGCCCAGGAAACAGCAGGAGGCCCCACCAGACTGCATTCTGAGACCACCCGCAGAGGGAACCCAGCTTATTTAACTGTGGAGAGTGGAAGTCTCCCTGCCTTCCTTCCCTGTGCTCTCAGCTGCCCTGCGTGTGCAGTTTCCCAGAACGCTGCCCTCTCTCTCCTGTAACCACTAAATAAAGCACATTTGGGACAGTTTCGGTGAGGTTCTGCGGGAGAGAGTCCAGGCGCTGGGAGCCTGGGAAGCGGAGGTGGGAGGCAGAACAGCCCGGGTCCCAGCCCTGACCTCGGAGAAAGCTGCCAAGATCACTGATAAGTAAGTGAGCCTAACTGGGAGCCGCCAGCCGCCCTGGCACCCACGCTTCTCCCACACGCGTCCCCACCCCTTCCTGTACACTAAACCTGCTGCAGAAAGTCCCAGGAGTAGGTACCCTTTCTTCCGAACCCACTGGGAGCAAAGCGGGGAGAGTGGGGCAGAAAGCGTCCCTGACACGAGGGACCCACAGGCGGACGATGAAGAGGGAAGCAGCAGGAGGAAGCAGGCTCGGGGTGAGCACCCGGAAACTGCCTGGGATCTCGCGTGCAGAGCAGGAGATACAGTAAATGTGGGAGAGGGAGCAGCACAGCCCCCAGGGCTGACCCCCACCAGGGAATGAACTCCCTCTGGTCCAACCCATGGGCGGGCACTAGTACACGCAAGCGCACAGGCATTCGGAAGGCAGAATATGTCGGAGCTCCTAGGGACTCTGGGAAATGGAGTGCAGGCCGCAGCATCACTGGAGACACCAGCTGGCCCTCCCCAAGGGCTGCAGGCTGGGGTGGGTGCCCACAACCAGAGGGCATTTGCTTTTGTTTATGTCCCTCCTTCCGTGTCCTTCCCACCCCAAAATCTCAAGGGTCACTTGCTGTTTTTCCTTTCCTGAAACAAAATCTTAAAGAGTGACACCCACTGCTGCTACTGACCCTAAATCTTGGCTCCCTCATAACCTTTGTCTCTTCCAGAAAAATCTTATTTACTGCTTTGGCCCTAGAAATCATAAATGACTATGATACAATGTAACTTTTAACAGAGGTGTAGAAGGCATGGTTTAATATCCAGTTTTGAGAATACAATTTTCATTTGTGTTTTATGGATGTCTACAGTTCTTTTAAGATTTATTTATTTATTTGGAAGTCAGAGTTACAGAGGAGAGGCAGAGAGAGAGAGAGAGAGAGAGAGAGAATTTCTGTCGGCTGGTTCACTCCCCAATTGGCAACAGCGCCACAGCACCGACCCCTTATAGTTCTTTTCAAATCATTTTACACTGTCTTTTTATTCATCTAGTACAGAGACAAACAGAGGAATGGACACAGAGCTAACATAGCTGAGTATTCAAGGAGACAGGTTAAGGGGTTAAATGCCTTATATCATTTATACCTTAGATTAATTCTGGGGACAGTATTATCTGGAGTTTACAAAGGAGAAACTGAATGGAAAGGGCTTAGAAAAACATGGTGTTTTTTAATATCATTAAAAAGTCTAAGTTAAAGGCCAATCAAGGGGCCAGCACTGTGGCATAGCAGGTAAAGCTGCCACCAGCATTGACATTCCATATGGGTGGAGGTTGAGTCCCAGCTACTCGGCTTTGGATTCAACTCTCTGCTATGGCCAGGGAAAGTGGTGGAAGATGGCCCCCAAGTCCTTGGGCAGCTGCACCTGTGTGGAAGACCCAGAAGAAGCTCCTGGCTGCTGGCATCGGATCAGTACAGCTCCAGCCATTGTGACCAATTGGTGAGTGAACCAAAAGGTGGTAGATGTCTCTCTCTCTCTCTCTCTCTCTCTCTCTCTCTCTCTCGGTGGTAGATGTCTCTCTCTCTCTCTCTCTCTCTCTCTCTCTTTCTGCTTATTCTCTGTGTAATTCCAACTTTCAAACAAATAAATAAATCTTTTTTAAAGAGCCATTCAACATACAATACTAGTTTTAAAACTCTTTCTTTTGTCTTGGGTCTCAGTTTTTAAAATCTGATTTCTCATAGGGAAAAAATGTGAGAGATACAAAGAGTACCTACAAAAATAATTTACACTGTAAAGAACCACAGAGGATTATAACATGTTAATTTTTTCTTATTTTTAATATCAAGATAGTATATAAATATTATGCAGTCCTAGGTATTTCTGTGTTGATATGTTTTATTTTTAAGCAGAAATTCAAAGAGATAACTGGGTAACATGGAGTTCTATGTTTCTGAATACTTCTCTCAATTAGAGATCGTGGGATTAGAGTTGGTGCTGGATTAAGAATGCTTAAATCTTTATCCATTGACTTCACACCACCATTTACTATGAAAAACAGTATTCTTTGGGTAGATTGCTCTTTCTTGCCAGACTGTAAACTTCATGGGGTCTAGAAACATATTTGCTTTGACACTAAAACTCAGCATCTTGACAGTCAGTCTTTTAGTTGAATGAATAAATGATATACAAAATAAATATTTCTGCCCCTCAAGAACTGCCTAATAGAGAAGAAAATAAAAAAAAATTGATTTGATGACTGTCAGTATTAGGTGAATATATAATTTGTTGTTCTTACATAAGCTTGGTCATAAAAAAGGGCATATTAATAATTACAGAGTTGAAGTGTATAAACATCTAGGGCCAAGTAGGTTAAATGTTCACCCTAGCTATGTAAGGTATTCCATGTCAATAGGAGAGGAAGGAGGAAGAGGGGAGGGTGTGTAGGTGGGAGGGTGGTTAAGGTGGGAAGAATCACCATGCTCATTAATTATTAACAGAGAGAATCTATGATCATTTGTTGCTTAAGAAAGGGTGATAGGCATTATTTAATTATAATGCAGGCATTAATGTTTTCCTGTCTCTGAAATAGGAAGTCTATAACTCAGAATTCCTTGCTGTTTCATCAAAAACAATTCAAAACAAAAACCTAATTAAGCATAAGAGGAAGTTATGCATTAGATGTGTATTCTAATCTCTAGGAGGTTCAGGAGTTGGAAAATTCATCCCAAATCTTGCTGCGAATTGTCCTATATATTTTCCATGACCATTACCTGTAAGCATAAGCTCTTTTTTTGAAAGATTTATTTATTTCTTTGAAAGTCAGAGTTACACAGAGAGAGGAGAGGCAGAGAGAGAGAGAGAGATAGAGAGAGAGGTCTTCCATCTGCTGGTTTACTCCCCAATTGGCCACAATGGCTGGAGCTGAGTTGATCCAAAGCCAGGAGCCAGGAGCTTCATTCAGGTCTCCCACATGGGTTCAGGTGTCCAAGGACTTGGGCCATCTTCTACTGCTTTCTCAGGCCATAGCACAGCTGGATCGGAAGTAGAGCAGCCAGGACTCAAACCGGTGCCCATAAGGGATGCTGGCACTGCAGGCAGCAGCCTTACCCACTATGCCACAGCACTGGCCCCCATAAGCCCTGTCTTCTGCAGAACCAGTATCCCAGACACCAGACACCACATGACATCCCACGGCACACCTACCCCTGGCAATGTTCTGCAGCTCCTGCGGCTCACAACTTTCACTGGAAGGATCTGCTGCTCCTTTTCTTCATGTGAGTAAGTCAGATTCAGATGATGTCCCTGATACACTTGGCTGGCAAGTGCCATGGCATGTGTCCATGACCTAGCTAAATGCAAAGCTGGAACATTTTTAACTTTTCACTGCCATGGTGAAACAAAGACTCCATCTAAAGAAGTTTGGGATTCTTCAGGGAGTCTAGAGAATCAAATATGACAAAATGACAAATTTTAACCAACGAGTGTCATGGTAGAGAGGAAGAGAACCCAAAATGTATTTTTCTATCTTTTCTTTTCTGATATAAGTGCCTAAAAACAAAGCCAAGGAGGGCTGCGACAGACCCATTCTGAAAATTCCTTAACATCTTCATTTTCATCCAAATTAATACATTACTTGAAGAAAATAAACTTTTACATAAATGAAAATGTGGTACCACAGACAAGTGTACAGGAGAAAATAGGCACTCAGTTACCTTAGAAAAATCTGGGTCCGTTAATGTGTTCTTCCTGAACCAATGCTGCAGTACAATAGAACCACAGCCTCTGACATTCCCCCTCCACCCTGATGGATCTTGGGTTTTCCTCCCACCTCCCCTCTCCTGTGAATATCTAAGTAGTAGGACAAAAGGAATCCAAAGATATTATGATGGTATTTAACATGGCATAAACATACTGTTTTAGTCAGTACAATCCTCAATACTACAATAATAATTCCTAGTTCACTGATTACAAAATTAAGTATATGAAATCTATTCCTAATTAATCATTCCATTGAGAGCTTAATGTAGACTTTCAGAGGTGAAAGAAATAGAGATATATGTAGAGATGTGTATCTCTATAATACAGATTTACCTCTGTACTTTATAGACAATATACCATGTTTGCATTTTTTTTTTTGCAGTCTGGCATAGTTTATTACATCCAGCTTGTCACTGTGGAAATTTTATGATTAGACATTAATATACAACAAATTTTGAATCTTTACAGATGATATAGAGCACCCTAGGCCCTCCCAAGGGCAGAAAACAGATCAAGAGCTCATACACTGGCTTCAACCACAAGGAGCAGATGAAGATATCATCGGAAAGATACCTATCCCTGCAGTGTGGCTTTTGAGCAGTTCTGCCTTTACAGATCTCATCTGTTTCAGATCACTGAAGAAGGTTACAGGCTTTCTGACATTCCTAAAGATTTCACTGATGAGGATCTAAGATATATTCACTATAGTAAGAGCCACAGAATGGTTTGTACAATAGAATGTTACTTTTTCTGTGTGAATATGCCTTAAAGCAGTAGAAAGCACACTGATAACTTTCTAAATTAATTCCCTTTGCTGGAGCTTGGTCAGAAGATGAGCTTCTCCACCTCCCCACCAGGTTTGCCAAGCTTTAGCTGGAAGTGCAGGACAGATGGGCAAAGTCTGAAGCAGGAAGTTAAATGGTTCAGCCTCCTGCCACCCACAACTTGCTCTAAGGGAGGCAAAGCATGAGATGCCAGCAGGCAGTACCTACACCCTTGTTCTCCTGCAGCACTGTGCTACCTCCCTCTAGACCACTTCCTCCACCACTGGCACCCAAGAGCCACCTCCAAACATGCAGAGAACATTTCTATTATACAAAGAGTTTGTGGAACATGGAATTAAAAGATAGGTGTATGGCCGACACCGCAGCTCAATAGGCTAATCCTCCGCTTTGCGGCGCTGGCACATGAGGTTCTAGACCCAGTCGGGGCACCGGATTCTGTCCCGGTTGCCCCTCTTCCAGGCCAGCTCTCTGCTGTGGCCAGGGAGTGCAGTGGAGGATGGCCCAAGTGCTTGGGCCCTGCACCCCATGGGAGACCAGGAGAAGCACCTGGCTCCTGCCATCGGATCAGTGCAGTGTGCTGGCCACAGCGCACCGGCTGCGGCGGCCATTGGAGTGTGAACCAATGGCAAAGGAAGACCTTTCTCTCTGTATTTCTCTCTCTCTCACTGTCCACTCTACTTGTCAAAAAAAAAAAAGGTGTAAGGGCCAGCATTGTCAAGCAGCAGGATTAGCCACTTTTTGCAATGTGGACATCCCATAGGGGAGCTCCATTTCAGTCCTGGCTGCTCTGCTTCAGCTTCCTGCTAATGCAGCAGATGTTGACTTATGTGCTTAGGCCCCTGCCACCCATGTAGGAGACCCAGAGGGCATTCTTGGCTCATGACTTCTGCCTGGACCAGCCCTTCCCTAGCTATTGCATGCACCTGGTGAGTGAGCCATCAGATAGAAGATCTATCTCCCTACCTCACTCTACCATCTTAAAAAAAAAGGTACAAAGAAACTGAAAGCCATGCATATGGAATATACATAGTATGAACTATGTGTCACTCTCACAATTTATTTATTTATTTTTGAAGTTAACACCTTAAAAAAATAACTTGAAAGACAGCAACTGAGATCCTCCATCTACTGCTTTATTTTCCAGATGCCCATAACAGCTGGGGCTGGCCCAGCCAGGAACTCTAAGCCTTTAAGCCATCATCTGCTGCCTCCCAGGTGCACAAGCCTGACCCACTATGAACAGATGCCCCTACATTTTTTTATTTTTCCACAAACTTTTTGAAGTCACATTTGCCAAAAGGTTCCCGACACCTCTCTTGTTGCTTTCATAGCAGCAGACCCTGGAATGCCATCTCCCAGTAGAGAAGACAGCCTCAGCAGTCCTTGAAGATCAAGAAGTAGGCGGATGGTGACAGGGTGAGCAAATCCCGTACATCTTTGTTGTTAATGTAACTGTAAATGTGGCCAGTGCTGGGGCTCACTAGGCTAATCCTCTGCCTGTGGTGCTGGCACGCTGGGTTCTAATATCAGTTGGGGCACCAATTCCATCCCAATTGCTCCTTTTCCAGTTCAGCTCTCTGCTGTGGCCCAGGAAGGCAGTGGAGGATGGCCCAAGTGCTTGGGCCCTGCACCTGCATGGGAGACCAGGAGGAAGTACCTGGCTCCTGGCTTCGGATTGGCACAGGCACCAGCCGTAGCAGCCATTTGGGGGTGAACCAATGGAAGGAAGACCTTTCTCTCTGTCTCTCTCTAACTCTGCCTATCAAAAAAAAAAATGTAACTGTGAATGTCCATATAATTTTGTTCTGTTTACACAAAAATAACTTTGTTTAATTAACAATTGAAGATTGATGCTGTAAAAACTGTCCTCAAATTTTTTGCTATTTTATTATTTATAAACCCATTTTGAAGATTTATAGATCCATAAGTCCCTTGAGGACAATGCACCTTGGTTTTGATATCCTTCACAGAAATAAATACAAACTGACTTCCATGGGGGGAAAATCACTACAAACTATTGCACTTGTCAGAAAGCAAATAAGATGCTGGGAGAATGGCTGCTCTGGATACGCACAGTAACTACTATAGCACTTAAATAACTAAAAAAACCTGACTGTAGGAAATAATTATAAAGAACTGTCTTGTGCCATCTGTTGTCTATAATCCTCTCATTACAGAAGTGCCAGTCCAAGAGTCATGTGAATACACCTGAGGGGGTGCAGCACTGGCCCCTCAGGGCAGGCAATGGGCTCTTCCTCTTCAAATGGTGGCAAGGTTGCAGCAGGCACACAAGGAGTTGCTCTTCCTTTAAGTAAATGAGGAGTATTTGTTAAAAGCATTGAACTAAAATTTGGGGAATCTCTGTGTTGCCCTATCCTCACATTACTTAACATTCAATTACATTTTTTAAAATATTTTATTTATTTATTTGAGAGGTAGAGTTACAGAGAGAGAGGCAGAGAGAGAAAAGGGGTCTTCCATCTGCTGGTTCATTCCCTAAATGGCTGTAATGGCCAGAGATTGGGCCAATTGGAAGCCAGGAAATCAGGAGCTTCCTCTGGGTCTCCCATGTGGGTGCAGGGGTGCAAGCACTTGGGCAGCTCACCCTAGCATGCTGACTGGTTCCACTGTTCAAGCACACATCTCCCATTCTCTTTTGGTGGGTCTACTGTAAAGAAAGGAGAGTATCTACAGTAATTAATATCTTACTGTTGCTCTTGCTGTCCACCTACAGGCCTGAGGGAAGAGCACCTGAATACGCACTGTGGAGTTCTGGACGTAGTTTCCAAAATTCAGTCTCTTTGCAGCTCAGGGACTCTGTCCTCATCAATCACCTTAAAGCCTGCAGGAGTAGGGAGAAGCTGTGTTTGAAGAATTCACAAATAAAGTGCATTGAAGCCAACCACTACCACCCCCACCACACCCCTAATTCAGGGTTCTGGCAAATCCCAAATGGACTCAGTGACTCAGGAGGTGACCTCGACTCTGAAAGGCTCCAAAGAGCCTGGTGCACCCAGGGTGAGCTCAGTTCATCGCCCTCCCGCCCCCGCCACCAGGACGCCCGGCTCCCAGAACCTCCAGGAGGCAAACGGCAGTCCCACAGGTCCAGGCACACGCAGACGCGCATCCAGAGCTAACCCAAAAAGCAAGCCCAGCTTGGGTGTCTCCTCCTGACAAAGTCGCTGTCTCCTAGGCCCTCCCAGAAGGCTGCAGGCCGGCACCCGGAGTCACGGAGTTCGGGGTTCATCTGCTCTCCCGTGAAGAAAGCTGCCCCTGTGGGAACCCCGCTCCACTTGCGGGAAGGGCTGGGGAAGAAGGGCTAAGCCAGCCTCTGCCCTAGGACTGCAGCCTGGGAAAGTCCAGGGCCCCAGCGTGCCTGCCAGGCGTGGTGTCTCCCTGAGTGTGCTCTGAGCCGAGACTCGGCCATCAGAAGCTCCCTTACTTCCAGAATCTGCTGCATGGATGCTCAGGCTCGGCCTGGCCAGGGTCCTCAGACCAATCCTCGCTGTCCTGTGACAGGACCCGCGCTTCCAGACTCGCCCCACGCCAGGCCGGCTATAAAGGCGGTGGTTATTGGCGGGCAGCTGGTAGTTGCGGTGTGTGCGGGTGACGAGGGTGGTGTTAGGTTCTTGGCCATTGAGCTCAATTTTGGACCTTGAGACAAGAACACAGGCGGCAGCGTCGAGAGCTTGGAGAGCCAGGAGGGGAGGCAGACCCGGTGAGCGCGACCCTCAGCCTCTCCTGCCAGCCCCGCTGGCTGAGGTTTGCAGCACGTGCAGCACTTAGGGAAGCAATGAAGGCCGAGTCTCAGCAGGAAAACCAAGCGCGCGGTGCTGATTTGCGCACTGATGCTGCATCTGTGTGGTCTGCTCGGGCAGACACCCAGGAAGGGCTTGGTAGGAGGGCGCTGGAGGTGCACTGGGCCCTCGTGCAGCCGCCTGCTGTAGGCATCCAGGGCAGCAGAGTCCTGCGGGGTCCCTAGAGATCCTGGCTGCGCTGTGCCTTCCGTCATCCACCCTCCTGCGCTGCTGCTGGGGCAGTGCTTCTGCGGTTGGATGTTTCGTTCGAGTCCATGGTCGTTTTCTCATGATGGGCTGATCTCACGCAGTGACAACCGTGGAACAAATCACTGTTCTGTGGCATCTGCCTCCCAGGAGCGTTGCGGGTTACAGGGGGGCACGGGTGAGCCGGTGGCACCTCCTGTGTGTAGTCTCTGGCCCTTCCAGGACCAAAGGTGGAAAGGGAAGCAGAGGAGCTGGCTCAAGGTAGTCCCGCTGCGGGTTCCATCAGGTGTGAAATGTCTCCCGATTGCAGTTAACCTTGCAGGGAAACTGTCCCCTTTTGTGGGCCAGAGACAGCATCTGCTTTATTAGCTGTGCAGTGTATTGAAAAAAAATTAAAATCCTATCTTTAGTCCTCAAAGCAGTAGTTACATTCTGAGGAACTGATGAAACTGCTCAGTACTTCGGGACTGAGTTTAATATTAGGTGGCTTTTGGTTTGTAGCTATTGGGCGACTTTATTTGGTAAAAATGCATTCAGGCTCAGTAGTGTATTCAAGGATGGCCATTCAGTGAAATGTATTTTTTTTAAGATTAAAAGATTTGAAGACATGATTAAGCTACTTATTGCAAAATCCCACCACTCCTGGGAAGGCCAAAATCAGCAAGAAAAGCAAATAGCAAACTTTCATCAAGCAAGTTGAGATTCCTGTGTTTGCAATCTGAACAGCTCACTGCTGAGCTGGGAGGGCAACTGCTCTGTGCACAACTCACTACAGAACTGCTCTTGCAGACCTTCCCTGAAAGAAGCACTGCTGTGGTCAGAAGCATTCCAGGAGTGCTGGCCAGCAAATGTGAATTAGTCTTGAATTTAATCCATTGCAAGTATCACAAGAGTGCAGAAAGGCTGTGTCCTCAAACACACATGAGCAGCTCACCAAGGGGAATGAGACTTAACCTAGAAGGTCTGTTTATCTCCCTTTATTTCTCAGCATATTCACCCCAGGTGGGGGAGATAAATCACCCTTCAGCACTATACTGATTTTGAATAGTAATTCAGTGTTTCTGTATTTAAATTTAAAAATTCCCATGAACTCAAATGTTTTTGTGTAGGTGCTAATAGAACTACAAGCCCCAGCAGTTATTTTATTTTATTTTATTATTTACTGATTTATTTGTAAGTCAGAGTTACAGAGAGAGGAGAGGCAGAGAGAGATGTTTTCCTTCTGGTGGTTCACTTGACAGTTGGCTAAAAGGGCCGGAGCTGTGCTGATCAGAAGCAGGAGCCAGGAGCTTCTTCTGGGTGCAGGGGCCCAAGGACTTGGGCCATCTTCTACTGCTTTCCCAGGCGATAGCACAGAGCTGGATCAGAAGTGGAGCAACCAGGTCTTGAACTGGCACTCAAATGGGATGCTGGCGCTTCAGGCCAGAGTGTTAACCCACTGTGCCATAGCGAGGGCCCCAGTCCTAGCTGTTCTATGCTGTTTAGCATTTCATCTTCAGTGCCAACTGCTAATAATACAGTAGAGTTGCAGAAGACCTGACAGTCATGCACACCTTACCATAAGAGTATTGTGTAAACTAAATCCTTTAAATTAAAGACAATCTTCTTATTTCACAGTGGAGGAAGAACCAGAGGGGTAAAATGACTTCCTAATGTCACTTAGCTCTTTTGGTACAGAAACAAGGAAGGCTCTCAGCTTTATGCCACTTGCCTCAACTAGATGAGCCTGTAATTTTAAAGACACTCAACTTGGACTCCATGAGTTTACATGAATTTTCCAAGGTTACATGACAAAGAAGCACCAAAGCCAGAAGTAAAAATCATTGCTCTCATCTTTCTCTTCCTTATCCACTATGGAAGTCTGATTTACAGTTATAAATTATTCAAATATCATTTACAGCCAAGAAGCATTTTTTTTTTTGCTTACTTTAACAACGAAACTATTTTTAGCCATTGAGGAAGTTATTTTAATGGAAGATATAGACATACTTTTTTGTTTTGTTTTTTAATTGGAGATGCAAAGAGACAAACAAGTAGACAGATAAGTGGTATTCACCCTCTAGTTCACTGCTCAAATGTCCACAGTGGCCTGGGCTGGCCCAGGAGCAGGGAACCCCATCATTAGTGCCATCACTTGCTAGCTCTCAGGGTCTGTATTTTCAGGGAGTTGGAGTCAGGGGCTGGAACTGGGAATCAAACCCAGAAACTCCAATATGGGACACAGGTATCTGAACCACAAGGCTACACTCTGGCTTCCAGACTTGTTTTTTCACCAGTCATCTGAAAATGAAAGTTAATTCTGACATGAAATCTAAGGCTCTGGAGTCCTCAGGTGTGTATATCTATGCATGAGAGTTAGTTAGGTTGCCCAAGCAGAGTCTGAAGTTTAAAGAGAACAGAAGAGTGAAATGTGTGTCAGAGGATGTCAGCACTGGAGAGGTGGCTGTGCTCTAGTCAGAGGCTGAGGAGGACAAGTCCACAGAGAGCAGCAGCACCAAGGGAGTGTGCTAGAAGGTAGGGAGAAAAAATGTTGAAAACTGAATATTTTAAAAATATTTGTTTATTTATTTGAAGACAGAGTTATAAAGAAGGAGAGACAGGGATGGGGGATGGAGAGATCTCCCATTTGCAAGTTCACCCACCAAATGGTCACAATAGCTGGGACTGGGTCAGATCAAAGCCAGGATCTGGAACTCCATCCAAGTCTCCTTCATGGTGGCAGGGACTCAAGAACTTGGGTTGTCTGCTGCTTCTCAGATGTACTGACAGAGACCTGGATGGGAAGTAGAGCAGCTGAGACACAAACAGTGCCCATATGGGATGCCAGCATCACTGGCAACAGATTATCCTAATGCATCACAACACTGGCTCCAACAAATGAATTTAGGTAAAACAATTCAATTCAAAATGCCAGGGAAATAGCAAGTAAAAGGTCAGGGATGAGCACTGTGGTGCAGCAGGCTAAACCACTACTTAGGAGGCATTCCTCATTCTTAAGTATGAGAATTTTTTTAACCACGTTTGTACAAAAGTAACAGGATGAAAACTATTCTCCAAGGAGTCTGATCTGATAACCTCACATAGGATAGACTGAGATGAGAAGAAATTGCAAGACAGATTACAAGTGCAGAAAAGAGGAAACTAAAACTGGAATGAAAGCATGAGGAAGGAAATGCAATCCATGTTTTGCAAGAAATAAACTCAAATATATATATACTGTTTATAGAAAAATAGAAATAAAAGCAAATATTAGAGTTTCAAAAGTTTGTGGAAAATGGAATTAAAAGATAATCTTATTTTATGCAACAAATTTTGAAATCTATGCATGTGAACGGTCTTCAAAAAGTTCATGGAAACTGCCTATTATACAAAAATGGTATATGGATTCCAAAATAATTTTTTAAAGAAAATCCATTTATTTATATTTTTTTATTTATTTGAGAGGTAGAGTTACAAAGAATGAGAGAGAGAGAGAGACAGAGACAAAGGTCTTCCTTCTGCTGTTTCACTCCCCAGAGGGCCACAACAGCTGGAGCTATGCAGAACCAAAGCCAGGAGCCAGGTGCTTCTTCCCAGTTTCCCATATGGGTGCTGGTGCCCAAGCACTTGGGCCATTTTCTACTGCTTTCCCAGGCCATAGCAGAGAGCTGGATTGGAAGAGGGGCAGCTGGGACTAGAACCAGCACCCATGTGGGATGCCAATGCCTCAGGTGGAGGATTAACATTGTTTATTTTTATGAAAGACAGTTATGTGGGGGTAGAAAGCGGAGATACAGATCTTTCATTTTCTGGTTCTCTCCCAAAATGACCACAAGAGCCAGGACTGGCCCAGGCTGAAGATGGGAACCAGAAGTCCATACGAGTCTCCCATAGGGGTGGTAGGGGCTCTTCTGCCAGGAGCATTAGTAGGAAGCAAAATAGCCAGGACTGCAACTGGCACTCAAATATGGGATGCTGGCCTCACATGTGGCAGCTTAACTTGCTGTGTCACAAAGATGGTCATTCAAAATAAATTCTTGAGGGTTAAGCCACCTTTTGCAGTGCCAGCATCCTATATGGGTAGCAGTTTGAGTCCTGTCTCCACTTCTGATCCAGCTCCCTGTTAATGTGCCTGGGAAAGTAGTGGAAGATGGTCCAAGTGCTTGGGCCCCTATACCATGTGGGAAACTCAGAAGAAACTCCTGGCTTCAGCCTGGCCATCTGGGGACTGAATCAGCCAATGGAAATCTCTCTGTAACTGTGACTTTCAAATAAATCTTTAAAAAACATTCTTGTGCACTTAAAAGATCTCTTGCAATACAAGTGAACAATTACTTGTTCAGCAGAAATGCTAATTCAGGTGCAAGAAATGCTGGTATCAGGGATGCCATGGTAAAGTAGTGGTTTGGAGAGGTCACTTAAGGGAGTTTTATGTAGAACACAGGCAGCGGTGTTTTAGAGTTTAATAGATAGTGTTGGTTTAAAAATTACACATTGGAACTGGCGCTGTGACATAGAGGGTAAGTAAGACCAGCAGTGCCAGCATCCCATGTAGGCACTGGTTCGAGACCCGGCTGTTCCACTTCCAATCCAGTTCTCTGCTGAGTCCTAGGAAGGCAGTAGAGGATGGTCCAAGACCATGGGCCCCTGCACCTAAATGGGGGACCTGGAAAAAGCTCCTGGCTCCTAGCTTTGGATCAGCCCAGCTCTGATCATTGTGACCATTTAGGAAGTGAGCTAGTGGATGGAAGACCTCTGTCTCTTTCTCTCTGCTTCTCTGTAACTCTGCTTTTCAAATAAAATAAATAAATCTTAAAGAAACTTAAAATAATTATGTATTAACTTCCAACTGGGAGATCAGTAATTAAGTCAAGGTAAAGTCAGTCATTTAAATAGGCATCTAGTCAGCCAGTAATGATGACCTCGTTTCATATCTAAACACAAAATTACTTTAAATGGCTTTAGAGATGTACTTATCAAAATAATGTGGGCAGGACTCCCTGGGGCAGCATGGAGGCTGTGGGAGAATGCAGAGCACCTGAACCAGTGAGCCCCAGGGAAAATAGTTGTGGAGCTGATGCAGGACGCCCAGTCTCTAAATGACAGACACATGGTTCACAAATGGAAACAGAAGAAAACTGCCTGAGTAGCATAGTAATAGGAACAGGCACAGAAACCTGGTGTTCCAGGGCATGGTCCTTTTGGTCCTCTGCCATTACTTCCCCTTAGGAACAGGCAGAGCCTGCAGCCTTCTGCCACCCACCCTCTCCCCACATAAAGGAAGAGTTGGAGGGGCCTAAGGAAGTGGTGCATCTTGGGAGACTGAATCTCTGGACGAGAGGGCAGAGCAGGTACGGAGCTCACCTGGCGGTGCCTGGGACAGTTTCTCCATTACTGCATTTTAATGGGGACAGCAAAACCCTTCCAATAGCTCTTCCCATACACACTGCAGAGGCTTAATTGGTGAATCCTTCCACACAGCAGTGATTGCGCCAGGAGCTAAACACAGCAACTTCTCCTAGAACTGTGCTGGGGGAACAGGTCCCACTCACAGATGGAGGGAATGGGGACAGGCTACACTCCACCCACAAACATAGGTCAGGTCATAAGGCTCTCACCAACTAGCAGCTCTCTGGTCTCACCTCCCTGGTCTTTCTAGCTGACAAGCTCTTCCCAACCTTGCTGCTTGAGAGGGATACACTCAGGTGTCACCTTCATGGAAAAACTAAGAGTTCTATTTTTTTAAGATTTATTTATTTCTTTGAAAGAGTTACACAGAGAGAGCAGGAAAGGCAGGGAGAGGGAGATGGAGAGAGGGAGAATGAGAGGCCTTCCATCTGCTCTTTCACTCCCCAATTGGTCACAAGGACTGGAGCTGCGCCAATCCAAAGCCAGGAGTCAGAAGCTTCCTCTGGGTCTTCCCACATGGGTCCAGGGGCCCAAGGACTTGGATCATCTTCTACTGCTTTCCCAGACCATAGCAGAAAGCTGGATTGCAAGTGGAGCAGCCGGGACTAGAACTGGTGCCCATATGGGATGCCAGCACTGCAGGTGGCAGCTTTATCCATGACTCCACATTGCCAGCCCCAACCTAGAAGTTCAAGTTGACATGGTGGACAGTACACTGTGGTCCTCAAGTCTAACATAACCATGGGCAATGCTAATAGATTGTGTCACAGGCTGAGGGAGGTGACAGGCATGCTCTGCTGCAGAGCTGTGATGTAGGAGAAGGGACTCCAGACCAGGAGAAAGGGGACCCTGGGGTTCCCCACCCTTCCTCTCTCCTCAGTGACCACTCTCCAGACCACTTCTTCTCTGTGGCCACAGACAGCTCTGAAAGCAGTGTCTTGGGGCAGGGAGGGAAGGTTGCAGGGAAGATCTCTGAGTAGTTGGTCCAGAGGGAGCATTCCTCTTAAAACATTACAGTCCTGTCTGCACCCACTCCCCTGGCCTTGATGGTCATTTGTCTATTAATGTCCCACTTCAGATGATACCTCCAACCATTGCTATTGGACAGGAGGTGATTGGCAAGAAAATTCAACCTACAGTTTTAAAAGATTTATGCATTAGAGAGCATTTCCAATCACTGGCTCACTCCCCAAATGTCTGCAAAGCCAGGGCTGGGCCAGGCTAAGCTAGGAACTCCATCCTGTTCCCCGACATGGGTGTCAGGAGCTCACATACTTAGGTTATCACCATTGCTTCCCAGGTGCGTTAGCAAGAAGCTCAACTGGAAGCAGAGGTGGGACCTGATTTCAGGTCCTCCAATATGGGCCATGGGCATCCCAAGTGGCAGCTTAACCCACTGTACCATAACACCCTCTACTTTGATATTATTTATTTATTTACATATTTATATGCTTATTTATTTGAGACACAGAAAGAGACCTTTTATCTGCCATTTCACTCTCCAAAGGCCTGAAATATTTAGGGCTGGGCCACACTGAGGCTGGGATCAGAGAACTCAATCTGGTCTCCCCACATCTGCTGCCTCCCAGGTTGCACATTAGCAGGAAGTTGGAATTACAAGTGTGCCAAGACTTGTACCAGGCACTTTAATTTGGGATGAAAGTTTCTCAAGAGCCGTCTTAACCACTGGGCCAAGCACTCACCCCCACCTCAGTTTTTAAAGAAAGACAAGGAATTCCATTCTCTTTCTATTACCCATAAATAAGAGTGTGGATAATCTCAATTGCTTGCTCCAAGCCTAATTCCTTTTGCCACAAAGAGAATCAACTTCAGATAATGATAGTGCTGTGAGTCACAGAGCAGAGGTGAAAAGAGCCCATGTCCTCACTGACATCTCCAGCCATGGAATTTGTCGAGCCCAGGACCACTGTGTCTGACTCTCCTCATTGTTCAAGCTGGTTGGAGATGGGCTTTTAGTGACCTGAACTCAAAAACATCCCAGTGAAAGCACCATGTACTCTCTACAAGATGTTTGTGAGAAGGATTTTGAACTATCCACGGTCACCTAATAGGCCACTAAAGAGTTGGACTCATAATTTTGTCTTAGTACAAGGTGTCCTAACTGAGGACAAAGCCACCAGGATTTCCTCTGTTTGATTTGTCTTACATTTGAGGAATTTACTACAGTGCCTAAAAAGGGGTGCAGGAACCTCAGTTTTCCCACTCAGCTGTGTGGCCCTGAGAAAGGTATTTAGATTCTATGGGCTCCACTTTCTCACCTGCCCATGGAGAATATCCACAGTGCTTGTTTAGAGGGTTTTTGTCGGTATTAAAGGAATAAAATGACTCACATGTATTAGAGTTTATTCCAGCTATGAGTAGCACACAAAGTAAATATTTAAAAGTGTAGCTTAGGGGCCAGCATTGTGGTATAGTGGGTTAAACCACAGCCTATGACTGGCATCCCATAGGGGTGCCAGTTCTAGTCTTGGCTGCTCCACTTCTGCTGGAGCTCCCTGCTAATACACCTGGGAAAGCAGTGCAGAACCCAAGTACTCAGGTCCCTGCACCCAGGTGGGAGGCCTGGATGAAGCTGCTAGCTCACGGTTTCAGCCTAAGTCCTAGTGGCTGCAGCTATTTGAGGAGTGAACCAGCAGATGGAGGATACCTCTCTCTGACTTTTCTCTCTCTGTAACTCTGCCTTTTAAATAAATAATGTCTAAAAAATAAAACCACCTGTAGCTTAACACTTCTCTCACATATAAGGATTCAAAGATATTCATTCCAGGAGGGGCTCCTTTGCCTTGTTGCCTCATCCATAAGGTCCCCTCATGGGACCAAATGGTTCCTGCAGCTCCACTCATCTGCACTCCATCCCATCCAGAAGGACAATAGAATATTTCCTTGGGTCAGGCATTTTGCCTCGCAGATAAGATGCCCCTTTCCCATATCAGAGTGCCTAGCTTTGACTCCTGGCTGCAGCTGCCGATTCCACCTTCCTGGTAATGTTCACCCAGGGAGTTAGCAGTGATGATTCAAGTAATTGGGTCCCATTCATCTCTATGGGAGAAATGGATTGGGTTATTTGCTCCTGATTTAGGACTAGTCCCGTCCCAGCCCTTGTAGACACTTGAAAAGTGAACCAGCAGATGGGAGCTTTCTCCATGTCTACCTGTCTCTTTCTCTTTGCCTCTCCAATAAATAAAATTTTTAAAGTACATTTCCTGGGAGTCACACATCATGGTAGCAGGTGTGCCCAACAGAAAAAAATCAAGGAATCTGTTATGGGAGATGGGGAGGAAGTATCTAACTTCTGCTGCCCCTGCAGAGGATGAGCCCAGTGATGTGGAATGGAGGTAGTATCCATACAGGGCAGGTGTTCTCTTTAAAAATCCCCACTCAGCCCAATGCTCAGTCCCCAGTCCTCTGTCAAAATCTCATAATGTCCTTTAGGATCATCAAGCATCCATTTATGCTGTAACTGAGCTAACATACTGTATAGACACACAAAATCTGGGTACTTTCACTATGAAGCCATGGTTGCCAAGTCACCGCCTATGAAGCTGCACCTGGTTCACAGGAAGCACTCAGCGAATCTTTGAAATTACTATCCTTGTAGTTAAAGAACTAGTTTCAGGCTAGCACTGTGGCATAGTGGGTAAAACCACCACCTGCAGTGCCGGCATCCCATAAGAGCACCAGTTTGAGTCCTGTCTGCTCCACTTCCAATCCAGCTCTCTGCTATGGACTGAGAAAGCAGTAGAAGACAGCCCAAGTCCTTGGGTCCCTGCACCAATGTGGGAGACCTAGATGAAGCTCTGGACATTGTGGCCATGTGAGGAGTGAACCATTAAATGCAATACCTCTCTCTCTGCCTCTGCCTTTGAAACAAATGAAATAAATCTTAAAAAAAAAAGAACTAGTTTATCAGGATCAGGAGGAATGGAGCTTGAATTCCTCCTGTACCAGTTATCACCCATGTGACCTTTGACAAGTCCTTAAACCACTCTATGTAGCAGCCCTGCTTATGTGTTTGAGAGCTGCATTTAGCTAGTTGCTTCATGCATTCCTTTCTAAACTCAACATTTCTTTATAAATTTGACTTTTCTGTAACAAGCCTTGTAGGTCACAGCACTGTGACATTCTTGTCACTACCTGAGAAAATGTTTCTCAACCTTATTCTTTTGTGTACTGATACAAAGAACATGTCTCAGCAAGTAGCTGAGGTTCCAATAAACCAGAGGGAAGCTCAGACAAAATAACAAACAGCCTAGAAAATACGCAAAACAGCTTAATCTAAATGTGCTCATCTTCCTTGGAGAGGTAAGGCAGCTAACTTTTATGATCATATGGCTTGGAAACATAAAAATAACTTTTTCATAAAAGGCCAAATCCATGTAACATGAAATAGAGAAGATGGTAGACTGATAGTTTAGGTTTGTTGTTGTATTCATAGTTATATATGGTAATCCAATCTAAGTATGAATAAAGATATGATTGAATGGGTTCAGCCAATTCATTTTTTATAATGAAAAGTTTAAGGATAGATCAATGTTTCCATAAAATCACGTCTGCTTTTGTTAGAATGAGAATGGAATGGAGAGAGGGGAAGGAGAAAGAAATAGTGTCTGTATTTGTAGGAAGCTTGGGAATCACAGCTCCAGTGAAGGAGTGAGAGTCCAGTCTTGGTGTTGTAGAGGAAGGTGCATTTCCCTCTCCCATGTCCTCCATTCAACCCATGGGAGAGGAAGCTGAGTGCAATTAGAACATATCTGATTGTCTTCTAGAGTTTGCTCTGAAGTTATCAAAGTTGCTCCTTGCCCCTTTCCACGATTAATGGCTCATCAGGTGAAGACTAATTAGCAATGTGGTGAGTAGGTGGTCTCCTTTGGGAGATGAAATTTCCCCTACAACATGCCTTGCCAGAAAGTTATCTAATCATTAATCAAAACCTAAGTAGGAATAACAACAAAGTACTCACAAAAAAGTGTCCAATAAATCCAAGCTCCTAAACTTACTCAGACATCTAAGTACACAATCCTAAGCAAGGGCCCCCTGATCAAAAGAGCATATCTCATTCCCTTGTCACAGCTCTAACATTCTGTTCCTCATTTATTATTGTGGCCCAGGTAAATGGAGTCTTACAGTAACATGCAAGCATTAGCAATATAAGATTGGCATTTCACAAAGAACAGCTCAGGGAGAACAGAATTTATACATCCAGAGTCTAGAACCCAAAAGGTTTTTTTTTTTTGAGTACTAGTTATAACATTAAATCACAATGTACAGCACATTAAGGACAGAGATCCCACATGAGGAGCAAGTGCACAGTGGCTCCTGTTGTTGACCCAACAAATTGACACTCTAGTTTATGGCGCCAGTAACCATTCTAGGCTGTCGTCATGAGTTGCCAAGGCTATGGAAGCCTTCCAAGTTTGCTGACTCTGCTCATATTTAGACAAGGTCATAAAAGACAGAGTGAGGATAGTAACCAATGATCCTAAGAGTAGCATTTACCAGGTTTGAACAATTATACAGCATTAAGTGGGGAAGAGGACCATCAGTACACACAGGTTGGGAGTAGAGCCATTGGTGGTAGAGTAGAGGTTATGCTTACAAAGGAATGAGGCCCAAGTGCGCTAGACAGGGTCTAGAACAAAGGACAGAGTCATTATTAGAGGAGCTAAGAAAGGTGCTGTCTAAGCTACAATTAAGTTTTCTGATTGAGAGGCAAATAGAACCTGATAGAAGGGGCTTGATAATAATCTGTTGGGCTTTAGGCCTTGTAAGTGAAGAGGCCCAGACCTATCTATCTCTTCACATGGGGTATATCCTAAGGGAGGTGTGAACCTCCTAGGGGAAGGCACTCTGTTGACTTTCATTACTTGGCTGGCCTGGGAGGAGAGCTGGCCAGGGAAAGGCAGGGGGCATCTCTAACAAGAAATTTACAGTTCTGCCTGCAATGTTGCTGACCCTGCTTGGCCGTCCCCTCAGCTGCAGTGGTCACTTTGGAAGTTGGGCTGAGTGGAGGGCTTTTCAGCTTAGAGCCAATAAGATCTGTGGCTCTGACCTGGGCATCCTTCGACTCCAGGGCAGGTCCATTTCCAGTGATCCAACTCTTGGCAGAGCTGCCAGGGCTCTTCACAAGCTGACTTCTGCTGAAGCCCAGGCTTACCACATTGAAAGCCACTGCAGTAGACTGGCCTGTTGGGTCTCCTTGAGGGCAGATCACTGTACAGATCAGCCATTAATAGGCCTGCCACCCATTGCTTCTGATGCCTAGCTTTCTTTTCCTCCTGGTTTGTGTTAAAGCAGACCAGAGGATGCAAGTCAAGGGAGTGCCCAAGTCCCATCTCTAATCTTCGGTGGCCTGAACTACAAGTCTATAGTCACAGGCATGTTCTGTAGTAGTTTTTCTAAGGTAGACAATGCCCATGAAGAAAATTATATTCTCACTTTAAAACTTTCTTTCCCTTTGGTCGGAAAGGGAGGTTTTTTCTGCTTACTGTATACTTGGCTGATGGCGAAGTGAATCTAGCTATGAGATTATTATTTAAATTCTTATTTTGGCTATGCTATTACAGAAAAATGTTAGCCATCTCTTTTATAAGGTCTAAAGATTAAATTGTACGTCCTACAGATTCCTTCATAATAGAATTAGTTTCCTACCTTGAAGAGAATAGAGAAATGAAAGAACAAGTTGTGCTTAGAATAGAGAAATGAGGGAGCAAGTCCTAGATCGCTTGCTGACAATAGCAATATCACATGAATACTTAGCAAACCATTTCAACCATTAGATAACAACTTAAGAAAACATTTACCAGAAGGTCCAATGCCTTCTATAAATTTTAAGAATCATGTATTTGAAAACACCTCTTAAATATCTAACATGGTGTACTTTGTTTAACCAGTAAACTTAAGCACAACCATCTAAAATGTTTCTAGTTTCTTTCTACCAACAAGTTTAAAACATATGATACACAGATTCAGGTCACACAAATTAAAATGTATCTTTGATTGATTTTAGCAGCTTAAATTTATGGACAATCTTATCTATAAGCCATTTAAAATAAAACTCTTAATAAAATTTCCTATGTGGACATACAATATGTACACACATATAACACAGCATAATAGACCAATATAGCAATTTTAATAATAGCTTTTAAAATCTTTAATTCTTTTTGTAAACTGCCAATTGATTTGAATTGCTTTTTGTTTTTAGATTACTTTAACACATTGCTTTAACAGAGCATCAGAGTTTAATTCTATGTCAAAGAGAAATTGAGCTTCCTGTGATCTTTTGCTGTGAGGTTTCCTTCCTTTACCTTCTTTCATATTGGTGACCATGTTTCTGTGTTTCTGTGTGTAACACATCTTTAAGCATCTTTTGCAGGGCAGGAAGAGTGGCAACAAATTCTTTCAGTTTCTGTTTGCTATGAAAAGTCTTTATTTCACCTTCATTCCCAAATGAGAGCTTTGCAGGATATAATATTCTGGGCTGGCAGTTTTTCTCTCTTAGTACCTGGGCTATATCTCGCCATTCCCTTCTAGCTTGTAGGGTTTCTGATGAGAAGTCTGCTGTGAGTCTAATTGGAGATCCTCTGAGAGTAATCTGATGTTTCTCTCTTGCAACTTTTAGAATCTTTTCTTTATGTTTCACTGTGGTGAGTTTGATTACAACATGTCGTGGTGAGGATCTCTTTTGGTCATGTTTATTAGGGGTTCTATAAGCTTCCTGTACTAAGATGCCTCTGTCCTTCTCCAAACCTGGGAAATTTTCTGCTAGTATCTCACTGAAAATGCCTTCTAATCCTTTCTCCCTCTCCATGCCTTCAGGAACTCCTAGAACCCGAATATTAGGTTTTTTAATAGTATCCTGTAGATTCCCGACAATATTTTTTAAATTTCTAATTTCTTCTTCTTTTCTTTGGTTTACCTGTTTCCTTTCCTGTTCTCTGTCTTCTAAGTCTGATATTCTCTCTTCTGCTTTGCCCATTCTGTTTTTAAGGCTCTCTAATGTGTTTGTCATTTGATCTATTGAGTTCTTCATTTCATTGTGGTTTTTTGTCACTATCATAGTTTCATGTTCTACTAGTTGTTTCATTTCATTTTGATTCCTCCTTAATATTTCATTTTCACGAGAGAGATTTTCTATCTTGTCCATTAAGGATTTCTGTAGTTCAAGAATTTGTTTTTGAGAACTTCTTAATGTTCTTATCAATTTTTTGAGATCTGCTTCTTGCATTTCTTCTATCTCATCATCTTCATAATCTTGAATTGGGGTGTCTTTTTCATTTGGGGGCGTCATAGTGTCTTCCTTGTTCTTGTTAGCTTGGTTTTTGCGTTTGTTGTATGGCATGTTGGGGATATTTGGTTTCTTCACTGTGGTGTTTTTTCTTGTTACACTATGGCTCTATATTAAGTGGACTGTCTGCTTTCGGTGGAGCCTTAGAGGCTTGAGATAAGTGTGGACTGAGAGCTGTGTTTGGTTCCACAGGGTTGAGGGTGTGTCAAAGATGACACTCCCAGGTTAGGCGTGGTAAATCTCTCTCTTTTTTTTTTTTTTGATTCAAAAGGGCAGTAATTCCGCACAGCTGAACGTAATTGGAGGTAGTTAGCAGGCAAATGATATACCTACAGGAGCCAGAGATCAGAAGCTCTTTCCCAAGGACCACACAGGGAATCTGTGCTGCCCTCAGTGTGGGCTCCAATTCTCCTGCAGTCTCCCACTGGATTGCCAAGTTAGATGCTAATCTCCTGTTATTTCACCCCTCCCCCCAGAGTCAGGTTTTTCTGCTAGGCTCAGGGCCAGTGCAGACCTGAGGTCGCCCTGCTTATGACATATGTCCAAAATGGCGCCTGCTCTTTGTCTTGCTCGCCTTTGAGGGGTGAGCGGAGAGAGAGAAACTCGTGTCCGTATCGGTCACTTTTTTTTTTCCTCTCTCTCTTCTAGTTAGCCTGGTGAATTTTCCCCCACGGAGTTTCAAGCCTCGTTCCCTCTAGCCTCCTCTTTCCGCTTGCCCGCTGGTGTCTCGGCTATTGAGGTTCAGCTCACCTCGCGTTCCAGCGCTGGTGTGTTGAGTCTGCCGCTGGTGTCCCGAACTTGGGCTCCCACGCTCTCCACGCAGGTCCACTGTGAATCACTAGTTCCGGAAGAGTTTCCGCTGCTGTTCCTTCCCCTACTGTTCCTTGACCCTGCAGTATCTCCACTTTTATTAACCTGTGTGTCTTGCTGAAAAACCCAAGATGTTAGCAGTAAACGAAAGGCCTGGGGAAAGTGTTCTGAATTTATTACAGTTGGCAATGAAGCTTTTGTGTAGAAATAACAGCAAACCTATTTCAAATGGCTGAAATGTTAACACCAGAAAAAAAAGAGAACTTTGAAAACTTTTCACATGACATAAACAGAAACACAGAAAACACATTCAAAATCAAGATCTTGCACTGTATACCCTGAAACTCTTAACCAATGCAAACATGAAGATGAACTGTACCTGTATCTTTGTGTAGAATCAAGAAGGAAGGACTGTCTGTTGCTCAACCACCTACATCCACACCTGAGCAGTTTCTGGACCTATAGGGAAGATGTTTTAGAAAGGGAAATATGTGATCAATGCCATATTTCTGACACCCCCACCTTCCTTATGAGCACAGAAGCCATCATTTTCTTCCCCTCAAAGTACTTGTCTTCCCCATACACAACTGATAGCATTTGTTTCCTATTCTTTTGTCAAAAAAAGAGGCCCCAGATTTCAAGATTTTGTTTTATAAGTCTATACCTAGAGTCCTCATCACCTGGGTTATTTTTGCTCAATTCCATGCAAATTGAGTTTACAGTTCTGGTGTATGGGAAAGGTTGCCAAATTAGCATCAACAACATACTATCTTTTTTTAAGGTTTATTTTATTTATTTGAAAGACAGAGTTACAGAGAAGGTACAGACAGAGAGAGAGGTCTTCCATCCACTGGTTCACTCCCCAGATGACTGCAACAGCCAGAGCTGCACTGATCCAAAGCCAGGAGCAAAGAGCTTCCTCCAGGTCTCCCACATAGGTGCAGGGGCCCAAGGACTTGGGCCATCTACTACTGCTATCTCAGGCCATAGCAGAGAACTGGATTGGAAGAGGAGAAGCCAGGACTAGAACTGGCACCCATATGGGATGCCAGCGCTTCAGGCCAGGGCTTTGACCTGCTGCACCACAGCACCAGCCCCAAAATATTTTCTAAATCAGAAAGATTTGACTGGAATAATGATCGTGTTTCTTTTCATTTTTTCTTTTTTTTTTCCTGGATTTGCATTCTGACAATTTATTTACTCAAATGTTTGGCCTTCCTTGAATATGTAGGTGATTTTTTGTGAAATGTTACATAATTTCTAAGAAGAATGAGAATTTACTCTAACTGGAGTACCTAATGGAAAGCAGTGTGCAGTACATTGCACGTGTTCCAGCCCACATTTAGTTAACTGGTAAGACAGGCAAACAGTGCCTGAAGGCCGGAGCCGGCCTTGCCTCAACAAAAGGCCACAGCGCAGTCCACGCTCCCCGATCTCCCTCCGTCCTCTCCACACGACCTGGGGAGAGGCGGACTGCGCGCACACAGACGGAGAGGAGGCTCTGGAGGGAGCCGAGGTCGCTGGAGCAGGGACGGGGCTGTCGCCCGTGTCCGGACCGGCCCAGCCCTCAGCGGTGGGGTCCGCGGATGGAAGAGCTCAGGTGGGGGAAGTCCAGGTCCCTCTGTAGCTGGTTCTGGCAGGATCCATCCGCCCACCGCCCCTTCTGGGAAACCTGGTCCCACACACTCACCGCTTCCTGCTCGCAAAGCCTCCGGCTTCCTCTTCTCAGAGCAGAGAAGGCCAAGCCACCGCGGAGACACTCTTCCCGCTGTAGTCTGGACACTACTAGGACATAGGGATCTCGCGAGATGATGAAGTGCTCCACCACCCACACTGGGGGGCCCCTGATTGGACAGCTGCAAAACCAATGGGTGTGAGGGGCGTCACAAAGGCCATAGCCAATCAGCATGCTCGCTGGCGCAGTGGGCGTGGGGAGGTTGTTGCAAGGCAACGGGAGTGCTTGCCAGGTTTGGGGTCTGAGGCCGCCCTGGTGCCTGATTTCCAGGTGGGGTCACTGTGGCCTCCGTGTTCCTCCCGGCTCTCAGGACCTGTAGAGTTCCTGAGCTGCAGAAGCCGCTCAAGGTGAGTCACCGCTAACCGCGGATCATCGACTTCTGATCTTGTGTTTCTTCATATCCCGAACGATTTCTCCTTTGGGAAGTTTCTGTGATGTTCCTTTGAACAATGTTTAAAGATATTGCGTGGCTAATCCTCTTGGTTCATTTCTCTTGTAGATAATGTGTTTTCTAGTCTGTCTTTTGTCTTTTTAATATTTCCTATGTGTTTCTTGCTGTTAATAATATTTAAAAAAGGTTTGTTATTTAAAAGGCAGAATTACAGAGAGAGAGAGAGAGAGAGGAAGAGAAAGGTCTTCCATCCGCTAGTTCACTCTCCAGATGGCCGCAAAGGTCAGTGCTGCACCAATCTGAAGCCAGAAGCCAGGAGCTTCTTTCAGGTCTCCCATGCGGGTGCAGGGGCCCAAGGAGTTGGGCCATCCTCCACTGCTTTCCCAGGCCACAGCAGAGAGCTGGGTCAGAGTGGAGCAGCTGGGACTCGAACCGGTGCCCACATGGGATGCCGCAGTCATGACATTTTGCCCAGTCATCTCGATACCCTCACTTGTCAGTTGTATGTAGTTCGGGATGACATTGTATTGTTGTATGTAATGGTGTCATCTGGGTACATTGACAGAGTTACTGGTTTATTTAGGGTTGATGCTTGCTTGTTTTTGTTGTTGGATTCCCTGTTAAGAGAGATGGGGGAGAAGGCAGGCATGGCTAGGTCTGTTCCCAGGGGAAAAGCTTTCACTGACCTTGTGTTAAGTAGTTTCCTGTAGATCCATTTTAGACTATCTTGATCACATACAGGAAGTCTCTATTTTTTGAAGTTTTGCCAGAAGTTGATTTTTTTTTTCCCATCTGGATACTGAATTTTGTTAAATGCTTTAACACTTAATCTAAATGATCATGTAATTGTCTCACATTTTCAACCTACCTGGATGATTTACAAGGTTTGTTTGACAGTGTTGAATGCCCTTTACTTTTTAATGTGTCTCACTTGTTATTGACCTACAATATTGTTCTATATGGTTGAATTCATATAATTTTTTGCTCAAGATATCACCTGTTTATGAAACAGAAGCTCATTAATTTCATAACCTGGTGTTGTTGGCATCATATATATATATATATATATATATATATATATATACCACTGACTTCGCAAAAGTAATTCAAATATATTCTCTTGGAAAGAGTTTGGGAAATTTAATTTTTTTTCTTTCTTAAAGGTTTAGAATATTCCGTATGTTTGGGCCAAAAATTTTACTTGTGGGACTTTTGGTTGGTTGGCTTTTCAAAAATTTGATCAACTTATTTAATTATGTAGAAGTTTATCTGTTTCATGCTATATTTGTGATTTGGGAGACTGATTTTCAAAATGTAGCAGATTTTGAACTCTGGAGTAAAATTTTTACTTCTAAGAATTTAACAATATCCTCTTAGTATCTTGCTAAGTTCTGTATGTTCTATAAAGAATGGCCCTGTGTTAATTTCCTGGAATTGGTTATAGGCTTAATAATTGACTTAACTTTTAAAATACAGTTTTCCTTACATGTTTCTGGAGTACTTTTGTGGCTAGAAACATTTCATTGATGTCTGTTGCATCTGTGTCCTGCCTTTGTTTAAATATTCTTTCAGCATTTTTCCTCTTTAATTCTTGAGAAGTAGCTGAGATTTCAGTGTCCTAACATATTCACTTAAGGATTTCCATTTTCTCTAAGCACTGTATCCATATCCCCTTAATTTTCTCATATATTTGCAAACCCTGTAAGTTTAGACCCTGTCTGCCCCAGTGTCTCCATCCCCATGAGCCTGCAATCATACCAGGCTTCATATATCTTCTTTCCTGTGCTGGAAACCCCATGTGTTTGCTCCAGTGTCACTCTTCATATAACTGTGACCTCTCTTCACTGTTTTATGTTGTCATTTGTAAAACCTCTGTAGTCCATGTCAGCCCTCAAAAGTCCTATTCCATGTGCTTTCATGTGTCTCCAGCCCCTGTGTCTCTAGCACCTCTTTTTTAAAAAAGATTTGAAAATTACATAGAAGGAGAGACACATAGAGAGACAGCAAGAGCCTTGCTCACTCTCCAGTTGGCTGCAATGGCCAGGGTTGGGCCAGACTGAAGCCAGGAGCCAGGCATTTGGAGCTTCTTCTGGGTCTATCATGTGGGTGGCAGAGGCCAAAACACTAAGGCCATTTTCCACTGCTTTCCCAAGTCATTAGCAGGGAGCTGGATCTGAACGGGAGCAGCCAGCATACAAACCAGCACCCATATGGGATGCAAGCATCCTAGGCAGTGGTGTAACCCTCTGCATCACAATGCTAGCCCCTCCATCACATCTTTCCTTGAGTGTCTATCTGAGCCTGCATCCTGAGCCAATTGTCATGTCCTCCAGCCCCTTTGTATGAAGCCATGATCTCCCATCAATTATCTGTATCTGTACTCCAGAGTATTTTCCTGCTGCCCTGGAGTGACTTCATTGCCTGTGCCTCCAGCTCATGACAGCCTTCAGATACCTCTCTGCCCTTTGCTTGAAGTCATTGTCTTCCTTAGGCTTCCAGAACCCCTATGACTGACTGTAGCCTAGCTTTTCTCTTGTGTCCCCATGCTGAATGCCTGCACCCTAAGCATCTCATGTGTCTTCATCTCCTGTTCTCTTCCCAGGATCTCCACCCACTTTGAAAGTTTGGTTATATGGTTAACTATTGAAGAACAACTTGGTTTTGTATGAGCTTTAGCCATTATGAATAAAGCTGCTATATATATTTTCAGGTCAGCTTTTATCGAGGCATACATTTTCACTCCAGCTGTGTAAATATACTAGAATGTGTATGGTGTATGACATGGTGTGTATTTCTAAGAACATGTCAAGATGTCTGATAAAGCATCTATCCCACTATGTGTTCTAACCAGTAATGAATGTGATGTCCTGGTACTCTCCTTGCAAAGCATTTATAATGTGTATTTTTTAAAGATTTATTTTATTTCAAATTCTGAGTTACACAGAGAAAGAAGGAGTGGAAGAGAAAGGGAGAGGGGGAGAGGGGAACAAAGAGTGAGAGAGGGAGAGAGAGAAATAGAGAGATAGAGAAAGGGTCTTCCATTTGCTTGTTCACTCCCCAGTGGCTGTAATGGCTGCAGCTGCACCGATCTGGAGCCAGGAGATTCCTTTGGGCCTCCCACATGGGTGCAGGGACCCAAGGACTTGGACCATCTTCTTCTACTTTCCCAGGCCATAGCAGAGAGCTGGACAGGAAGTGGAACAGCCAGGACTTGAACCAGCACCCATATGGGATGCCAGCACTGCAGGCAGCAGCTTAATCACTATGCCACAGTGCCGGCCCCTGTAATATTTATTTTTAAGTATAACCATCCCAATACATGGTGTATCCTTCTTCTTGCTGTCTACATGTGCTCTTCCTTAATGTACAGTACGTTTTTTCTCATAATTCACTAATATATTCAGAATTATTTATATGCTTATTTTAATATATGTATTATATGTGTGTCTCTTTATATATTCTGTCAGTATTTAAATTTGGGAGCATTTATTTCCTGTTACTGAGTTTTACAAGTTTTTATTAAATTTTGCATGCAATTCCTTCAAATGTATATTTTTCTTTTTTGTAAGATTTATTTATTTGAAAGAAAGAGTTACAAAGAGAGAGAGAGAGAGACATTGCAAGACAGATCTTTCATCACTGGTTCACTCCACAAATGACCACATTGGCTGGTTCTGTGCCAGATTTAAGCCAGAAGTTTAAACTCCTTCTGGGTCTCCCATGTGGATGACAGGGTCCCAAGCACTTGGGTCACCTGCTGCTGCTTCCTGAGGCACATTATCAGGGAGCTGGAAGGGATGTGGAGTTGAACTGGTACTCATATGGGATGGCGGCATCATAGAGCATGGCTTAACCTACTGTGTGACAATACCAACCACTTTGTGACAATAGCAACCACTGTTTTGTCTTTAATAATAGGCTCTAACTGGAGTAACTTGGTATCTAATTTTCATCATGATTTGCATTTCCCTGTTGATTAGTGATGCTGAGCATTTTTTCTGTACTTGTTTGCCATTTGTATGCCTTTCTTTGACAAATGTTCATTTTGATCTAATGCCAGTTTTAAAATTTGTTCATTTTTCATTGAGTTTTTTTAAGATTTATTTATTTATTTGAAAGTCAGAGTTACACAGAGAGAGGAGAGGCAGAGAGAGAGAGAGGTCTTTCATCCAATGGTTCACTCCCCAGATGGCCACAATGGCCAGCCAGAGCTGCACTGATCCAAAGCCAGGAGCCTCTTCTGGGTCTCCCAAATGGGTGCAAGGGCCCAAAGACTTGGGCCATCTTCTACTGCTTTCCTAGCCCATAGCAGAAAGCCGGGTTGGAAGATGTACAGCTGGGACTTGAGCCAGTGTCCGTATGGGATGCTGGTGCTTCAGGCCAGGACATTATCCCACTATTCCACAGCACTTGCCCCTTTTCACTGAGTTTTTAAAATGCTTAAATGTGTATATGTATGCTAATTATTCATCCCTTACTAGAGTATAGTTCATAAATATTTTCTAGAGTTTCATAGATTGTCTCTTTGCTATGTTGATTATTTTATTTGCTGTGTGGAAGTTTTTAAATTTGATAAAAATCCATTTGACTACTTTTGCTTTTTTTTCTTCCAGTACTTTGATGTCTTATCCCTAAAGTGCTTAACCACTTTAGGTCCTGGAGCATTTTCTGCTAGTAGTTTCAGGTCTTACATTTAAGTCTAAATCATTTTGAATTGAGTTTAAAAATTATTTATTTGAGAGCAGATAAACAAAAAGAGACAGAGCTCTCATGTTGATTGACTCCACAGATGCCCACAAAGGACAGGACTGGGCCAAGCAGAAGCCAGTAGTGTAGAAATCAATCCAGCTTCCCTGCATGGTGTAAGGAACCCAGTACTTGAGTTATCCCTACTCCCTCCCAGCATCTGCATTAGCAGAAACTGGAGTCAGAAAACAGAGCTGGGTATCTCCTAGGTACTCTGATATGAGACACTAACATCTTAACTGACATGTTAATGGCTAGGGTAAGTGAACACCTTTGAGTTCATTTCTTTGTACATGATGAGAGATAAGGGTTAAATCTTCTGTGTGTGAATATTCAATATTCAAAGTCACTATTTATTGAAAAGACTGTCATTTCTTCGGTGCATATTCTTAGCACTTTTATTGAAGATCAGCTGGCTGGAGATGTTTATCTTTAGGCTCTCTCAATTTTTTTATTAATATAAAGAGAACAGATTTCATGTATTTCATACATACAATACTAAGAAGATATTCATAGTTCCTTCACTTCTTCCATCAATCCCCCTTCACCCTTCCTTTTTCCCTTTAATTTTTGCAAAAACATAAATTAAAAAAACATAATTTCACAATTTTCCTTTTAACCTCAGGCTTAGTGCACCACTAACCATAATATTCAACAAATAAAAAATCCAAAACCACAGTTTCACTAGAGTATACACAAGGGCTAAAAACAATAATCAAATCACAAGTCCATTTCATTCTTATATATTCTTGTATCCTATATTAATAAGAACATATCAAGCAAGAAATGACATTTATCTTTCTTGAATTGCTCATTTTAATAAGCATAATGGTTTCCAGTTGCATCCACTTATTGCAAAGATAAGATTTCATTCTTTTTTATGACTGAGTAGTATTCCATACTACTCATTTTCTGGCTTCATTGCTTGTCTTAATTATTGTCAATTGAGCTGCAGGAAGCATGGGGGTTATAAATAACTCTTTCAAAGCATGATTTCATCTTGTTTGGGTAAATTCCCAGGAGTGGGATGGCTGGGTCATATAGTAGATCTATTTTCAGATTTCTGAGGAATATCCTTACTATCTTCCATAATGGTTGTACTACTTTACATTCCCACCAAAAGTGTATAAGGGTACTTTTGCCCCACATCCGTACCAGCATTTATTATTTTTTGATTTTTGCATGATAGATGTTCTGTGATAAGATGAAACCTAATTGTGGTTTTCTTTACATTCCCCTGATGCTTAGTGATGCTGAGCATCTTTTCATGTGTCTGTAGGCCATTTGTATTGATTGCATCCTTTTGAAAAATTCCTGTTCATGTCTTTTGCCCATTTCTTAACTGTGTTATTTTGTTGCAGCTGAGTCTCTTGAGATCTTTATAAACATCATATATTAACCCTTTATCAGTTATATAGTTTGCAAATATTTTCTACCACTCTTCACTCTGCTGAGTGTTTCCTTTTCAACACAAAAGCTTCTTAGTGTGATGTAATCCTTTTTGTTTCTTTCTGCTTTTATTGCCTGTGCTTCTGGAGTCTTTTCCAAGAAGTCTGTCTTATACCAATGTCTTTCAGAGATTTCCTAATGTTTTCCTCTAGTAATTTGTTGATATCAGGTCATAGATTTAGATTCATGATCAGTTGTGAGTTGATTTTTGTATGGGGTGTAAGTATAGGTCTTGCTACATATGTCTGCATGTAGAGATCCAATTTTCCCAACACTATTTGTTGAAGAGACTGTCCTTTCTCCAGGGATTCATTTTAGCTCATTTGTCAAAGACTAGTTGATTGTAGCTGTATGGATTAATTTCTTTGGCTTATATTTTGTTTCATTGGTATACATTTCTTTTTTGTTCCAGTCCCAGGCTGTTTTGTTTGTAACTGCCCCATAGTATGTCTTGAAATCTGGTATTTTGATACTTCCAACTTTTTGTTGTTTAACATTGTTTTAGTCATTTGGGAGCCTCTTGTGTTTCTATACAAATTTTAGCATTCTTTTTTCTAGATCTGAGAAGAATATTCTTGGAGTTTTGATTGGGATCTTATTGAATCTATAAATTGCTTTGGGTAGTATGAACACTTTGATATTAATTTTTTCCAATGCAAAACATGAAATATTTTTTCCATTTTTGTGTATATTCATCTATTTCTTCCTTTAATGTTTTGTAATTTTCATTGTGGAGATCTTTCACATACTTAGTTAAATGTATTCCAAGGTATTTAATTTTTTAGTAGGTATTGTGATTGGTATTGTGCTTACAAGTTCTCAGCCTGGACTCATCAAACACAAATATATTTATCTTATCCAATTCACAAAGGATTCAAAGTGTACTTTTTTGATACATTATGAAAATTGTAAAAGGAGTTGTTAATTATCCATCCCAGATAATAATTCCTGTAAGATCATTCACAGATAGGTACAATTAGAAATGTGGATGTTAATTATAAGTGTAGATGTTGATGTATCCACCATAGTTTACTGTTAAATTTTAAGATATTCCTGATGAGTATCATAACATTTGTGGGAGTGTAGTATGTTCATAACTTGCATTCCTAATCTCTCTGTATTCTGAATGATTCAAGCTAGACATGGAAGGAAGTCAAAATGTAAGCTTTCTAGCCCACAGAGTTGTTAGTCTTGGTGCTTAGCAACAAAGAATCCCTTCCATTGCCCTAGTACATTACATTGCATCATTTCCTAGTCACTTACAGAGCACAGGGTTTTTTTTTTTGCTAAATTTACAGTATAAAAGAGGGCAGACAAGAACTCATATTCTCTCATAGGCATCCTAGAAAAATTCTAATACAGAAAAGGGGGGGGGCATGGTAGCTCTTTTCCTCTTTTCAATATGCACATTCATGTAAGTCATTCATAAATCCCATATAGAGGAACAAGTGAGCAGGGGTCAGGAGCAGTGCTCTAATGTTTAGGCATTTTACTTTGTGGAGGGGGTTGTATCCTTGTCAGCCTAAATTCAAAAAAGATACTCTATCCCAGAAAAACAAGAAGACTAGGAAAATCAACATATACACATTGTTTCTTTTAATTTTAAAGACTGTCTTGTGTCCAACTGTGGTCACTATGTTAAAAGGAATGTTTAGCAGAATGTGAACATTTGAATGTTGAGCAAGGAGTTGCTCTCCTATGACATGGGCATGAATCTATTGTAAGAACAATATGCATGAGTACATTCCTATAGAATATTTATGCAGTGGTTTCTGTGTTCTTACAGATTTCAATTTCTTAAAATGATGCCAAATTATTATATTTACTTGGTTACTGAAGAGACACAGTCAAGTATTTTTCTTTAAATTGAAGAAACAAATTGTAAATTGTTGGGAAGCAATTAATTCTGGTATGTGGTAATTTGCAGTAACCAGTAAGGATGGCTAAAATATATATACTCATATATATATATATATATATATATGTACAAATTTAAAATGCAAACCAAGAAATGAAAAATGTTTTTGTTGCTTTAAAATGCACATGTTAAATTCTCTTCTTAAAATATATTTTTCTTTTTACACTCTCAGTTCTTATTCTCAAGACGTTAAACTGTTATCACATTTTTATTGGGAAGCAAAGAAAAATGTTCAATTTTAGAATATTAAAAACATACAATTTTTAAATTTTGCTGCACAGTTTGTAACAGTTGAATTTGTATTTTTAGACATAAATTTTTTCTTGATGTATTATGACAGATATATTATTTTATTTTTTTTTAATTTTTTTAAAGGATATAAATTTCCAGTGTAAAGCTTATGGATTACAATGGCTTCCCCCTCCCATAAGTTCCCTCCCACCCACAACCCTCCCCTCTCCTGCTCCCTCTCCCCTTCCATTTGCATCAAGATTCATTTTCAATTCTCTTTATATACAGAAGATCAATTTAGTATAAAGATTTCAACAGTTTGCACCCACATAGAAACACAAAGTGAAACATACTGTTTGAGTACTAGTTATAGCATTAAATCAAAATGTACAGCACATTAAGGACAGAGATCCCACATGAGGAGCAAGTGCACAGTGGCTCCTGTTGTTGACCCAACAAATTGACACTCTAGTTTATGGCGCCAGTAACCACCCTAGGCTGTCGTCATGAGTTGCCAAGGCTATGGAAGCCTTCCAAGTTCGCCGACTCTGATCATATTTAGACAAGGTCATAAAAGACAGAGTGAGGATAGTAACCAATGATCCTAAGAGTAGCATTTACCAGGTTTGAACAATTATACAGCATTAAGTGGGGAAGAGGACCATCAGTACACACAGGTTGGGAGTAGAGCCATTGGTGGTAGAGTAGAGGTTAAGATTACAAAGGAATGAGGCCCAAGTGCACTAGACAGGGCCTAGAACAAAGGACAGAGTCATTATTAGAGGAGCTAAGAAAGGTGCTGTCTAAGCTACAAGTAATTTTTCTGATTGAGAGGCAAATAGAACCTGATAGAAGGGGCTTGATAATAATCTGGTGGGCTTTAGGCCTTGTAAATTCAGAGACACAGGCCTATCTATCCCTTCACATGGGGTATATCCTAAGGGAGGTGTGAACCTCCTAGGGGAAGGCACTCTGTTGACTTTCATTGCTTGGCTGGCCTGGGAGGAGAGCTGGCCAGGTAAAGGCAGGGGGCATCTCTAACAAGAAATTTACAGTTCTGCCTGCAATGTTGCTGACCCTACTTGACCATCCCCTCAGCTGCAGTGGTCACTTTGGAAGTTGGGCTGAGTGAAGGGCTTTTCAGCTTAGAGCCAATAAGATCTGTGGCTCTGACCTGGGCATCCTTCGACTCCAGGGCAGGTCCATTTCCAGTGATCCAACTCTTGGCAGAGCTACCAGGGCTCTTCACAAGCTGACTTCTGCTGAAGCCCAGCTTACCACATTGAAAGCCACTGCAGTGGACTGGCCTGTTGGGTCTCCTTGAGGCAGATCACTGTACAGATCAGCCATTAATAGGCCTGCCACCCATTGCTTCTGATGCCTAGCTTTTTTTTTCCTCCTGGTTTGTGTTAAAGCAGACCAGAGGATGCAAGTCAAGGGAGTGCCCAAGTCCCATCTCTAATCTTCGGTGGCCTGAACTACAAGTCTATAGTCACAGGCATGTTCTGTAGTAGTTTTTCTAAGGTAGACAATGCCCATAAGGAAAATTATATTCTCACTTTAAAACTTTCTTTCCCTTTGGTCGGAAAGGGAGATTTTTTCTGCTTACTGTATACTTGGCTGATGGCGAAGTGAATCTAGCTATGAGATTATTATTTAAGTTCTTATTTTGGCTATGCTATTACAGAAAAATGTTAGCCATCTCTTTTATAAGGTCTAAAGATTAAATTGTGCATCCTACAGATTCCTTTATAGTAGAATTAGTTTCCTACCTTGAAGAGAATAGAGAAATGAAAGAACAAGTTGTGCTTAGAATAGAGATATGAGGGAGCAAGTCCTAGATCGCTTGCTGACAATAGCAATATTACATGAATACTTAGCAAACCGTTTCAACCATTAGATAACAACTTAAGAAAACATTTACCAGAAGGTCCAATGCCTTCTATAAATTTTAAGAATCATGTATTTGAAAACACCTCTTAAATATCTAACATGGTGTAGTTTGTTTAGCCAGTAAACTTAAGCACAACCATCTAAAATGTTTCTAGTTTCTTTCTACCAACACGTTATAACATATGATGCACAGATTCAGGTCACACAAATTAAAATGTATCTTTGATTGATTTTAGCAGCTTAAATTTATGGACAATCTTATCTATAAGCCATTTAAAATAAAACTCTTAATAAAATTTCCCCATGTGGACATTCAATATGTACACACATATAACATAGCATAATGGACCAATATAGCAATTTTAATAATAGCTTTTAAAATCTTTAACTCTTTTTGTAGATTGCCAATTGATTTGAATAGCTTTGTGTTTTTAGTAACCTCAGTTAACCATACTTTCTCTCATTTGGTACTGTTAATACATTATTGGCTTCATCTGTTTACAGAGCCGTCCCAAAGTACTGAATACAATAGAAGTGGCTGGAAAAAGTCCATAGGAACCTATAGGAGGACAGCTAAACACAGAACCAACAACGCTTTAGTTTTATGAGCAGCACATCATATATAGCTATGGATGACAAAAGACTTTAAGTCGCCATGTTTAAAATTATAAACTCATCAACCAACAAGAGGCACTTGCTTACTTCACAGTATTTTTGAAAGCACCTGTAGGATTTTACAAGTATTTAACCCTTTAGGCCTCTGGGGCTTTCTCATTAAGATAGCTATCATGTCTAGTAACACAAGATCATTAGACTTTTTAATTCTCAAACATTTGTATTAATAGCATTTTCCATTATAGAAACTTAAAACTTGGTACCACGTCACATCTTGACAGTCCTTCTAATATAATCCAAATAGACTGATTAGTTGGTGTCTCTATAAGATGAGAGACATAGGTCCTTCCATTTTTTCAGTTGGGCCCAAACTGGAAAAACCAAAGTCCAGGATTTACTGGAAATTTTAGAGACCAGATTGTTTTAAACTTTGATTTTTTGAATGCCTGTCAAGAATGCCAAGAAGGCTCAAAATCCAAAATATCTGGTTGAAATAAGATTCCTTAAAATCATGACATAACATAGACCAAATTTGATCATTGTTACAAGGTGATTATTCAAATCTTTGAAAATAAGCACATATTTCAATAACCCATAGCTCTTAATAAAAATTCAGCTGTTTTTGAACAATTAGAATTTAACAGACATCAAGAGAACATCATAGATTACTTTAACACATTGATTTAACAGAGCATCAGAGTTTAATTCTATGTCAAAGAGAAATTGAGCTTCCTGTGATCTTTTGCTGTGAGGTTTCCTTCCTTTACCTTCTTTCATATTGGTGACCATGTTTCTGTGTTTCTGTGTGTAACACATCTTTAAGCATCTTTTGCAGGGCAGGATGAGTGGCAACAAATTCTTTCAGTTTCTGTTTGCTATGAAAAGTCTTAATTTCACCTTCATTCACAAATGAGAGCTTTGCAGGATATAGTATTCTGGGCTGGCAGTTTTTCTCTCTTAGTACCTGGGCTACGTCTCGCCATTCCCTTCTAGCTTGTAGGGTTTCTGATGAGAAGTCTGCTGTGAGTCTAATTGGAGATCCTCTAAGAGTAATCTGACGTTTCTCTCTTGCACATTTTAGGATCTTTTCTTTATGTTTCACTGTGGTGAGTTTGATTACAACATGTCGTGGTGAGGATCTCTTTTGGTCATATTTATTAGGGGTTCTATAAGATTCCTGTACTAAGATGTCTCTGTCCTTCTCCAAACCTGGGAAATTTTCTGCTAGTATCTCACTGAAAATGCCTTCTTTTTTTATTAAACTTTTATTTAATGAATATAAATTTCCAAAGTATAGCTTATGGATTACAATGGCTTCCCCCCCTCCCATAACTTCCCTCCCGCCCGCAACCCTCCCCTTTCCCGCTCCCTTTCCCCTTCCATTCATGTAAAGATTGATTTTCAATTCTCTTTGTATACAGAAGATCAGTTTAGTATATATTAGGTAAAGATTTCAACATTTTGCCCATATAGCAACATAAAGTGAAAAAACTACCATTGGATTACTAATTATAGCATTAAATAGCAATGTACAGCACATTAAAGACAGAGATCCTACATAAATTTTTTTTCAAATTAATTAATTTTCTATGCCATTTCCATTTTAAAACCAGGTTTTTTTTTCATTTCCAATTCTCTTTATATACAGAAGATCAATTCAGTATATAATTAGTAAAGACCTCATCAGTTTGTGCCCACACAGAAACGCAAAGTATAAAAATACTGTTTCAGTACTAGTTATAGAATCACTTCGCTTTAGACGACACATTAGGGACAGATCCTACATGGGGTGTAAGTACACAGTGACTCCTGTTGCTGATTTAACAATTTGACACTCCTGTTCATGGCATCAGTAATCTCCCTAGGCTCTAGTCATGAGTTGCCAGGGCTATGGAAGCCTTTAGAGTTCGCTGACTTTGATCTTATTCCGATAGGGTCATAGTCAAAGTGGAAGTTCTCTCCTCCCTTCGGAGAAGGGTACCTCCTTCTTTGATGGCCCCATTCTTTCCACTGGGATCTCACTCACAGAGATCATTCATTTAGGTCTTTTTTTCCATGATATCTTGGCTTTCCATGCCTGCTATACTCTCATGGGCTCTTCTGCCAGATCCGAATGCCTTGAGGGCTGATTCTGAGGCCAGAGTGTTGTTTAGGACATCTGCCATTTTATGAGTCTGCTGTGTATCCCGCTTCCCATGTTGGATCTTTCTCTCCCTTTTTGATTCTATCAGTTAGTATTAGCAGATACTTGTCTTGTTTGTGTGATCTCTTTGACTCTTAGACCTATCAGAGCTATCAATTGTGAGCTGAAATTGATCACTTGGACTAGTGCGATGGCATTGGTACATGCCATCTTGATGGGATTGTGTTGGAATCCCCTGGCACATTTCTAACTCCACCATTTGCGGCCAGTCTGATTGAGCATATTCCAAATTGTTCATCTCCTCCCTCTCTTTTTCCACTCTTAGATTTAACAGGGATCACTTTTCAGTTAAAATTTAAACACCTAAGGATAATTGTGTGTTAATTACTGAGTTCAACCAATAGTACTAGAACAACAACAACAACAACAAATACTAAAAAGGATAAAGTATTACATTGTACATCTAAAGTCAGGACAGGAGCTGATCAGTTCATTGTTGCTTATAGTGTCCATTTCACTTAACAGGTTTCCCCTTTGTCGCTCAGTTGTCACCGATCAGGGAAAACAAATGATATTTGTCTCTTTGGGATTGGCTTAATTCACTCAGCATGATGTTTTCCAGATTGCTCCATCTTGTTCCAAATGACTGGGTTTCATTGTTTCTTACTGCTGTATAGTATTCTATGGAGTACATGTCCCATAATTTCTTTATCCAGTCTACTGTTGATGGGCATTTGGGTTGGTTCCAGGTCTTAGCTATTGTGAATTGAGCTGCAATAAACATTAATGTGCAGATGGCTTTTTTATTTGCCAAACTAATTTCCTTTGGGTAAATTCTAAGGAGTGGGTTGGCTGGGTTGTATGGTACGGTTATGTTCAGGTTTCCGAGGAATCTCCAGACAGACTTCCATAGTGGCTTAACTAAAATCAATCCCATTCACAATAGCTACAAAAACAATCAAATACCTTGGAATAAACTTAACCAGAGACGTTAAAGATCTCTACGATGAAAACTACAAAACCTTAAAAAAGAAATAGAAGAGGATACCAAAAAATGGAGAAATCTTCCATGCTCATGGATTGGAAGAATCAATATCATCAAAATGTCTATTCTCCCAAAAGCAATTTATACATTCAATGCAACACCAATCAAGATACCAAAGTCATTCTTCTCAGATCTGGAAAAAATGACGCTGAAATTCATATGGAGACACAGAAGACCTTGAATAGCCAAAGCAATCTTGTACAACAAAAACAAAGCCGGAGGCATCACAATACCAGATTTCAGGACATACTACAGGGCAGTTGTTATCAAAACAGCATGGTACTGGTACAGAAACAGATGGATAGACCAATGGAACAGAATAGAAACACCAGAAATCAATCCAAACATCTACAGCCAACTTATATTTGATCAAAGATCCAAATCTAATCCCTAGAATAAGGACAGTCTATTCAATAAATGGTGCTGGGAAAATTGGATTTCCACGTGCAGAAGCTTGAAGCAAGACCCCTACCTTACACCTTACACAAAAATTCACTCAACATGGATTAAAGACTTAAATCTACGACCCAAAACCATCAAATTATTAGAGAGCATTGGAGAAACCCTGCAAGATATAGGCACAGGCAAAGACTTCCTGGAAAATACTCCAACAACACAGGCAGTCAAAACCAAAATTAACATTTGGGATTGCATCAAATTGAGAAGTTTCTGTACTTCAAAAGAAACAGTCAGGAAAGTGAAGAGGCAACCAACAGAATGGGAAAAAAATATTTGCAAACTATACTACAGATAAAGGATTGATAACCAGAATCTACAAAGAAATCAAGAAACTCCACAACAACTAAACAAACAACCCACTTAAGAGATGGGCCAAGGTCCTCAATAGACATTTTTCGAAAGATGAAATCCAAATGGCCAACAGACACATGAAAAATGTTCAAGATCACTAGCAATCAGAGAAATGCAAATCAAAACCACAATGAGGTTCCATCTCACCCCGGTGAGAATGGCTCACATTCAGAAATCTACCAACAACAGATGCTGGAGAGGATGTGGGGAAAAAGGGACACTAACCCACTGTTGGTGGGAATGCAAACTGAAAATTCCTTCTAATCCTTTCTCCCTCTCCATGCCTTCAGGAACTCCTAGAACCCGAATGTTGGGTTTTTTAATAGTATCCTGTAGATTCCCGACAATATTTTTTAGATTTCTAATTTCTTCTTCTTTTCTTTGGTTTGCCTGTTTCCTTTCCTGTTCTCTGTCTTCTAAGTCTGATATTCTCTCTTCTGCTTCGCCCATTCTGTTTTTAAGGCTCTCTAATGTGTTTGTCATTTGATCTATTGAATTCTTTATTTCATTATGATTTCTCGTCACTATCACAGTTTCTTGTTCCACTAGTTGTTTCATTTCATTTTGATTCCTCCTTAATATTTCATTTTCTCAAGAGAGATTTTCTATCTTGTCCATTAAGGATTTCTGTAGTTCAAGCATTTGTTTTTGAGAACTTCTTAATGTTCTTATCAATTTTTTGAGATCTGCTTCTTGCATTTCTTCAATCTCATCATCTTCATAATCTTGCATTGGGGTGTCTTTTTCATTTGGGGGCATCATAATGTCTTCCTTGTTCTTGTTAGCTTGGTTTTTGCGTTTGTTGTTTGGCATGTTGGAGATATTTGGTTTCTTCACTGTGGTGTTTTTTCTTGTTACACTATGGCTCTATATTAAGTGGACTGTCTGCTTTCAGTGGAGCCTTAGAGGCTTGAGATGAGTGTGGACTGAGAGCTGTGTTTGGTTCCTCAGGGTTGAGGGTGTGTCAGTGATGACACTCCCAGGTTAGGTGTGGTAAATCTCTCTTTCTTTTTTTGATTCAAAAGGGCAGTAATTCCGCACAGCTGAACATAATTGGAGGTAGTTAGCAGGCAAATGATATACCCACAGGAGCCAGAGATCGGAAGCTCTTTCCCAAGGACCACACAGGGAATCTGTGCTGCCCTCAGTGTGGGCTCCAGTTCTCCTGCAGTCTCCCACTGGGTTGCCAAGTTAGATCCTAGTCTCCTGTTATTTCACCCCTCCCCCCAGAGTCAGGTTTTTCTGCTAGGCTCAGGGCCAGTGCAGACCTGAGGTTGCCCTGCTTATGACGTATGTCCAAAATGGTGCCTGCTCTGTCTTGCTCGCCTTTGAGAGGTGAGCGGAGAGAGAGAAACTTGTGTCCGTATCGGTCACTTTTTTTTATTTTTTTCCTCTTTCTCTTCTAGTTAGCCTGGTGAATTTTCCCCCACGGAGTTTCAAGCCTCGTTCCCTCTAGCCTCCTCTTTCCACTTGCCCACTGGTGTCTCGTGCTATTGAGGTTCGGCTCACCTGACGTTCCAGCGCTGGTGTGTTGAGTCTGCCGCTGGTGTCCTGAACTTGGGCTCCCACGCTCTCCACGCAGGTCCACTGTGAATCACTAGTTCCGGAAGAGTTTCCTCTGCTGTTTCATCCCCTACTCTTCCTTGACCCTGCAGTATCTCCACTTATATTAAACTGTCTCTTCCCCGGACTAATAGTGTGCTCCCTGCCTATTCCGCCATCTTGCAGTTCTCTAGTTATATTATTTTAAAGGTAGTGGAATGTATGAGGTAAATGATCCAACAGATTTGATTTCATTAGATCAAACTTGTCCATGGGATATCTAAATTTGAATGAGTTTGACATCACAACACTATTTACATTCTCTGTAAGAAAAGTAAAGGACAAATTTCTCCCTAGATTTCAAATAACAGAATGAGATAGTCCAATTTACTTTTGGTTCTCAGTGATGTATCATTGTGTTTTATAACACCATGCATTCATAAAAATAGATTTTTTAAAAAGTTCACATTTGTAGCACTGTTTTTTTTTTCTTTAGCTGGGTAGGTCTAAAATTTTTCTAAATGGCAACCTTTCTTTTTTTTATTAAACTTTTATTTACTGAATATAATTTTCCAAAGTACAGCTTATGGGTTACAATGGCTTCCCCCTCCCAAAACTTCCCTCCCGCCCACAACCCTCCCCTTTCCTGCTCCCACTCCCCTTCCAATCTCATCATGATTCATTTTCAATTCTCTTTATATACAGAAGATCAGTTTAGTATATATTAGGTAACGATTTCAACAGTTTGCCCCCATATAGTAACACAAAGTGAAAAAAAATACTGTTGGAGTAATAGTCATAGCATTAAATAAGAGTATACAGCACATTAAAGAGGGATCCTACATAATATTTTTTGTTTTTTTTTCATTTATTAAACTTTTATTTAATGAATATAAATTTCCAAAGTACAGCTTATGGGTTACAATGGCTTCCCCCCTCCCATAACTTCCCTCCCGCCTGCAACCCTCCCCTTTCCCGCTCCCTCTCCCCTTCCATTCACATCAAGATTCATTTTCAATTCTCTTTATATACAGAAGATCAGTTTAGTATATATTAGGTAAAGATTTCAACAGTTTGCCCCATATAGCAACACAAAGTGAAAAAAATACTGTTGGAGTACTAGTTATAGCATTAAATAAGAGTGTACAGCACATTAAAGACAGAGATCCTACATAATATTTTTTAAAAATTAATTTTCTATGCCATTTCCAATTTAACACCAGGTTTTTTTTTCATTTCCAATTCTCTTTATATACAGAAGATCAATTCAGTATATAATTAGTAAATATCTCATCAGTTTGTACCCACACAGAAACACAAAGTGTAAAAATACTGTTTCAGTACTAGTTATAGCATCACTGCACATTAGACAACACATTAAGAACAGATCCCACATGGGGTGTAAGTACACAGTGACTCCTGTTGCTGACTTAACAATTTGACACTCCTGTTCATGGCATCAGTAATCTCCCTAGGCTCTAGTCATGAGTTGCCAGGGCTATGGAAGCCTTTAGAGTTCGCTGACTTTGATCTTATTCCGATAGGGTCATAGTCAAAGTGGAAGTTCTCTCCTCCCTTTGGAGAAGGGTACCTCTTTCTTTGATGGCCCTGTTCTTTCCACTGGGATCTCACTCACAGAGATCTTTCATTTAGGTCTTCTTTTTTTTTTCTTTTCCATGATATCTTGGCTTTCCATGCCTACAATACTCTCATGGGCTCTTCAGCCAGATCCGAATGCCTTAAGGGCTGATTCTGAGGCCAGAGTGTTGTTTAGGACGTCTGCCATTCTGTGAGTCTGCTGTGTATCCCACTTCCCATGTTGGATCTTTCTCTCCCTTTTTGATTCTATCAGTTAGTATTAGCAGACACTTGTCTTGTTTGTGTGATCCCTTTGACTCTTAGACCTATCAGAGCCATCAATTGTGAACTGAAATTGATCACTTGGACTAGTGAGATGGCATTGGTACATGCCACCTTGAGGGATTGTATTGGAATCCCCTGGCATATTTCTAACTCCATCATTTGGGGCAAGTCTGATTGAGCATGCCCCAAATTGTACATCTCCTCCCTCTATTTTTCCACTCTTAAACTTAACAGGGATCACTTTTCAGTTAAAATTTAAACACCTAAGAATAATTGTGTGTTAATTATAGAGTTCACCCACTAGTATTAGAACAACAACAACAACAACAACTAAAAAGGATAAAGTATTACATTATACATCTAGAATCAGGACAAGAGCTGATCAGGTCATTGTTTCTTATAGTGTCCATTTCCCTTCAATAGGTTTCCCCTTTGGTGCTCAGTTGTCACCGATCAGGGAAAACAAATGATATTTGTCTCTTTGGGACTGGCTTAATTCACTCAGCATGATGTTTTCCAGATTGCTCCATCTTGTTCCAAATGACTGTGTTTCATTGTTCTTTACTGCTGTATAGTATTCTATGGAGTACATGTCCCATAATTTCTTTATCCAGTCTACTGTTGATGGGCATTTGGGTTGGTTCCAGGTCTTAGCTATTGTGAATTGAGCTGCAATAAACATTAATGTGCAGATGGCTTTTTTATTAGCCAAATTAATTTCCTTTGGGTAAATTCCAAGGAGTGGGATGGCTGGGTTGTATGGTAGGGTTATGTCCAGGTTTCTGAGGAATCTCCAGACTGACTTCCATAGTGGCTTCACCAGTTTGCATTCCCACCAACAGTGGGTTAGTGTCCCTTTTTCCCCACATCCTCTCCAGCATCTGTTGTTGGTAGATTTCTGAATGTGAGCCATTCTCACCGGGGTGAGATGGAACCTCATTGTGGTTTTGATTTGCATTTCTCTGATTGCTAGTGATCTTGAACATTTTTCATGTGTCTGTTGGCCATTTGGATTTCATCTTTCGAAAAATGTCTATTGAGGACCTTGGCCCATCTCTTAAGTGGGTTGTTTGTTTAGTTGTTGTGGAGTTTCTTGATTTCTTTGTAGATTCTGGTTATCAATCCTTTATCTGTAGTATAGTTTGCAAATATTTTTTTCCCATTCTGTTGGTTGCCTCTTCACTTTCCTGACTGTTTCTTTTGAAGTACAGAAACTTCTCAATTTGATGCAATCCCAAATGTTAATTTCGGTTTTGACTGCCTGTGCTCCTGGGGTCTTTTCCAAGAATTCTTTGCCTGTACCTATATCTTGCAGGGTTTCTCCAATGCTCTCTAATAATTTGATGGTTTTGGGTCGTAGATTTAAGTCTTTAATCCATGTTGAGTGAATTTTTGTGTAAGGTGTAAGGTAGGGGTCTTGCTTCAAGCTTCTGCACGTGGAAATCCAATTTTCTCAGCACCATTTATTGAATAGACTGTCCTTATTCCAGGGATTAGATTTGGATCTTTGATCAAATATAAGTTGGCTGTAGATGTTTGGATTGATTTCTGGTGTTTCTATTCTGTTCCATTGGTCTATCCATCTGTTTCTGTACCAGTACCATGCTGTTTTGATAACAACTGCCCTGTAGTATGTCCTGAAATCTGGTATTGTGATGCCTCCAGCTTTGTTTTTGTTGTACAAGATTGCTTTGGCTATTCAAGGTCTTCTGTGTCTCCATATGAATTTCAGCGTCATTTTTTCCAGATCTGAGAAGAATGACTTTGGTATCTTGATTGGTGTTGCATTGAATGTATAAATTGCTTTTGGGAGAATAGACATTTTGATGATATTGACTCTTCCAATCCATGAGCATGGAAGATTTCTCCATTTTTTGGTATCCTCTTCTATGTCTTTTTTTAAGGTTTTGTAGTTTTCATTATAGAGATCTTTAACGTCTTTGGTTAAGTTTATTCCAAGGTATTTGATTGTTTTTGTAGCTATTGTGAATGGGATTGATCTTAGAAGTTCTTCCTCAGCCGTGGCATTGTCTGTTTATACAAAGGCTGTTGATTTTTGTGGATTGATTTTATATCCTGCTACTTTGCCAAACTCTTCGATGAGTTCCAGTAGTCTCTTAGTAGAGTTCTTTGGGTCCACTAAATAAAGAATCATATCATCTGCAAAGAGGGATAGTTTGAGTTCTTCCTTCCCAATTTGTATCCCTTTAATTTCTTTTTCTTGCCTAATAGCTCTGGCTAGAACTTCCAGAACTATATTGAAGAGCAGTGGTGAGAGTGGGCATCCCTGTGTGGTACCAGATCTCAGCGGAAATGCTTCCAACTTTTCCCCATTCAATAGGATGTTGGCCGTGGGTTTTTCATATATTTGATTGTATTGAGGAATGTTCCTTCCATACCCAGTTTGCTTAGAGTTTTCATCATGAAAGGGTGTTGTATTTTATCAAATGCTTTCTCTGCATCTATTGAGAGAATCATATGGTTTTTCTTCTGCAGTCTGTTAATGTAGTGTATTATGTTGATTGTTTTGCGAACGTTGAACCATCCCTGCATACCAGGGATAAATCCCACTTGTTCTGGGTGGATGATCTTTCTGATGTGTTGTTGCATTCTATTGGCCAGAATTTTATTGAGTATTTTTGCATCTATGTTCATCAGGGATATTGGTCTGTAATTCTCTTTCAATGCTGCATCTTTTTCTGGCTTAGGAATTAAGGTGATGCTGGCTTCATAGAAAGAATTTGGGAGGATTCCCTCTTTTTTGATTGTTCTGAATAGTTTGAGAAGAATTGGAGTTAGTTCTTCTCTAAATGTCTGGTAGAACTCAGCAGTGAATCCATCTGGTCCTGGGCTTTTCTTTGTTGGGAGGACCTTTATTACTGTTTCAATTTCTGTGTCAGTTATGGGTCTGTTTAGGTTTTCTATGTCTTCCTGGCTCAATTTAGGTAGGTTGTATGTGTCCAAGAATCTGTCCATTTCTGATAGATTTCCCTGTTTGCTGGCATACAAGTCCTTGTAGTAATTTCTGATGATTCTTTTTATTTCTGTGGTGTCTGTTGTTATGTTTCCTTTTTCATCTCTGATCCTATTGATTTGGGTCTTTTCTCTTCTTTTTTTAGTTAGTTGGGCCAATGGGGTGTCAATTTTGTTTATTTTTTCAAAAAACCAGCTCCTCGTTTGGCTGATTTTTTGTAATTTTTTTTGGATTCAATCCTGTTGATTTCTTCTTTGATTTTAATTATTTCTCTTCTCCTACTGGGTTTGGGTTTGGTTTGCTGCATATTTTCTAGATCCTTGAGATGACTTGAAAGACCATCTATTTGGTGCCTTTCCAATTTCTTGATGTAGGCACCTATTGATATAAACTTTCCTCTTCACACTGCTTTTGTTTTATCCCAGAGGTTTTGGTATGTTGTGCTTTTATCCTCATTTACTTCCAGAAAATTTTTGATTTCTCTTTTAATTTCTTCTATGACCCATTGTTCATTCAGGAGCGTGTTGTTCAATCTCCATGTGTTTGTATGTGCTCTAGGGATTCCCAAGTTGCTAATTTCCAATTTCATTCCTTTGTGGTCTGAGAAGTTGCATGGTATGATTCTAATTCTTTTGAATTTGCTGAGACTTGCTTTATGGCCTAGGATGTGGTCAATCCTAGAGAAGGTTCCATGTACTGCTGAGAAGAATGTAAAGTCCTTAGATGTAGGATGAAATGTTCTGTAGATATCTGTTAGATCCCTTTGGGCTATAGTGTCATTTAAATCTACTGTCTCCTTGTTGATCTTCTGTCCTGTTGATCTGTCTATCTCTGAGAGTGGAGTATTGAAGTCCCCCAGTACTATTGTATTGGGGTCTATGTCTCCCTTTAAGTCCCTTAACAAGTCTTTCAAATAAGCTGGTGCCCTGTAATTAGGTGCATATACATTGATAATCTTTATATCTTCCTGTTGAATGGATCCCTTAATCATTAAACCTTTCTATAATACAAGTTCATACGTATTGCCCGCTGTAATCAATTTCTTTTTTTAAAGATTTATTTTTATTTTTTGAAAGAGTTACATAGAGAGGTAGAGATAGAGAGAAAGGTCTTCCATCCACTGGTTCACTTCCCAATTGGCTGCAACAGCCAGAGCTGAGCTGATCTGAAGCCAGGAGCTTCTTCCAGGTCTCCCAAATAGGTGCTGGGGCCCAAGGATGTGATCCATCCTCTGATGCTTTCCCAGGTGCATTAGCAGGGAGCCAGATCAGAAGTGGAGCAACCAGGACTCGAACCAGCACCCATATGGGATGCTGGCACCATAGGCTAGGGCTTTAACCTGCTGTGCCACAGCGCTAGCCCTTGTAATCAATTTCTAAAGTGTACACACTGACAAGAATTATTACACAAAACACATTCATCTAACAAGCATATCTTTGCTAAATTTAAAGATAATGGCTTTACCTGCTATGCCACAATGCCAGGCCCCACGTATTTGGTTTGGAGCAATGCTCATCTGCAATTTCCATATATTTTATCAGAAAGTATCATTTGATAGTAAATCCTTTTAGTGGATACATGAAATAGACCAAACATTGAATTTGTGGGAAAAAAAATCGCTGTCAAGGCTAAAAGAAGAAATACCACTGGGACTGGTCGGATGAGGCACCTAAAAATTGTATACCGCAGATTCAGGCATGGATTCCGTGAAGGAACAACACCTAAACTCAAGAGGGCAGCCATTGCAACATCCAGTTCATCTTGAGAATTTCAACAATTAGTCAAGCAATAAATGCTCTGGTTACAAAATATTAAAAAAAATGGCTGTCATTCAGATCATGCCAAGTCTAAGGCTTTGCCACTGAATGATTATATATTCTTGGGCAAACCAGTTACTTACCTCTTCATGCCTCAGTTGCATTTCCTTTAAAGTTAAGATAACAGGAGCTATCTCCATTTTTCTGGAAACATAAAATGCTGGAAACATGGCCTGGTATAAACTAAATGTTAGCAATTATTGTTATTATCTATTCACATTTTCCTAACTAAATGTATTTAAATATATGTGATTTCATGCTTAATGTTGTAGTGTGCACATTTAGATACAACTCAAAATTCATTTGAAATTATATGCTTTTTTAAAAACTTCATATTTTGCTTGACATGGTAACTCAAACTAGATTCAATTCCATTTAATTTGATGAGTGAGCCTTTTCTTATCTAATTCCCTAGGTAGTGCAACTTATTCACTCATTTGTGCTTTGTGATGGCACCTGCATCTTTTTCAAAAGAGTAACTAAACTGTATCATTTTTGGTCAAAACTAAATCACTAGAGTAAATTGGTATTTAAAGAAAGGGAGTGTTCTCTGGCAGTAATCTTAAACTAGTATGTTAATGCATTTTGGTAAATGGATTGGAGACTTGCTGATTGCGTATGTGCATTTGTGAATGTATGGTGTGTGTGTGTGTGTGTTTGTGTGTGTGTATTCAATTTAAAGCCACAATAAAATTGTAGCATTATCCAAATAAATAATTCTGGAAAATCACAGTTTGCAGTAATTTTTGTTCTTTGGAGATTTTGATGTTTAGATGATGCTTAAAACGTTTCTGTTAGGCCGGCGCCACAGCTCACTAGGCTAATCCTCTGCCTTGCAGCGCCGGCACACCAGGTTCTAGTCCCGGTCAGGGTGCCAGATTCTGTCCCGGTTGCCCCTCTTGCAGGCCAGCTCTCTGCTGTGGCAAAGGAGTGCAGTGGAGGATGGCCCAAGTGCTTGGGCCCTGCACCCCATGGGAGACCAGGAGAAGCACCTGGCTCCTGCCATCTGTTTGGTGACCCAGCTGTACAAGGTATGCTTTTCCCTTGCAGTGTTACATTTAGGTGGGTTCTTTGAAAGGGAATCCCAAGTCAGACTGCCAGTTCAAGTCTAAGCTATTCTGTTTCTGAACCAGCTCCCTGCTAATGTGCCTGGGAAAGCAACAGGTAGTGGCCCAATACCTGGGCCCCTGCCACTCACATGAGAGACCAGGTAGGAATTCCTGGCTCCTGGCTTCAGCCTGGTCCAGCCCCGGTCCTGTGGACATTTTTGGAGTGAATCAGCAAATGGAACAAAGATCTCTTTCTCTCATTCTGTCAAGTAAACAAATAAATATTTAAAAAATAAGAATGTTGATTTAAAAATGATACTGCATGTAACAGTAACATAAGTATACCATTTAGGGTTGGGACAGAATGATTGAAAAAATTTTTAATTTATTTTATTTATTCATTATTTATTTATGTATAATTATAGAGAGAGGGAGAAACAGAGAAAGATCTTGGCATCTGTTGATTCACTCCCCAAATGTCTGCATTGGCTAGGGCTAGGCCAGGCCAAAGCCAGGAGCCAGGAGCATCTTCTAGGTCTCCCACATGGGTTCAGGGGCCCAAGCACTTGGGCCATCCTCCACTGGCTTTCTCAGGCACATTAGCAGGGAGTTGCATCAGAAGTGGAGCAGGAGCCTGCTGGTGTAGCAGGTAAAGCCTGGTACTGTGGTGTAGGCTAAGCCTCTGTGACGCCTGCATCTCATATCAGTGCCAGTTCAAGTCCCAGCTGCTCCACTTCTAATCCAGCTTTCTGCTATGGCCTGTGAAAGCAGTAGAAGATGGCCCAAGTCCTTGGGCCCCTGCACCCATATGGGAGACCCAGAAGAAACTCCTGGCTCCTGGCTCCTGACTTCAGATCAGACCAGTTCTGGCCATTGCAACCATTTGGGGAGTGAACCAGCAGATGGAAAACTTGTCTCTCTGCCTCTGCCTCTCTGTAATTCTGTCATTCAAATAACTAAATAAATCTTTTTTAAAAAAAAGTAGAACAGCTGGGACAAAAGTGGTGCCCGTGTGGGATCCTGGTGCTGCAGATGTTCATTTAACCCACTGTGCCACAACACTGGCCTCCAGTAATTTAAAATCTTAAATATTAAAGTCCTTTCTGATGCTTGATTCAATGTATCATTCAAATATCTTGCATTGTTGGGACAGGTGTTATGGTATAGTAGGTAAAGTCATCACTAGGAATATCTGCAAACTATCTTCAAGTGCCTGGCGTCAAGTCCCACCTGTGCTTATGATCCAGCTTTCCGCTAATGTGTATTCTGGAGACAGAAAATGATGGATGAAGTAGTTGGATTGCTGACACCCATGTGGGAAGATCAGATGGAGTATTGGGCCCCGGGATTCAGACTGACCCAGTCCTGGTTGTTGCAGGCATTTGGGAGAGTGATCAAGTGGATGATAGTTCTTGCTCATTCTCTCTCACTCACCCTCTGTCACTCTGCCTTTCAAATAAATAATTTTAAAATAAATATATGTTAATAGAAGACAATGTGCCCTGGGCTTAAATATGTCCCCAGTTTCCTGCCAACAGCTTTCCTCTAAACATTCTTTTTTTTATTATTTTTTAGAGAGTTACACAGAGAGAGGAGATATAGACAGAGGTGGGGGCAAGGTCTTCCATCTGATGATTCACTCCCCAATAGACTGCAAGTGACAGAGCTGTGCTGATCCAAAGCCAGGAACCAGGAGCTTCTTCTGGGTCTCCCACTCAGGTACTGGGACCCCAGGACTTGGACCATCTTCTACTGCTTCTCAGGCAGTAGAGCTGGATTGGAAATGGAGCAGCCAGGTCTCAAACTGGCATCTATATGGGATGCTGGTGCTTCAGGCCAGGGCGTTAACTGGCTGTGCCACAGCACCAGCCCCACAAGTTTAGAATCAATAACATGGGTCCTTTTACAGCTTTTGTAATTTTATTTCTACTCTTGTGTCTTAGGACTCTACCTGAGATTATGAAATGCCTATAAATTAATTTCAGGTTTTTTTTTTAATTGCTGGACCTCAATTCTGTATTTTTGGGAAAAAGACCACAGTAGTGTATCATTTTTATCATATCAAATCAATGGTAAATGCTACTGACATGACTTATCATATCATTTGTAATGTCAACCATGATCCCCAGGCCACTGTATTGGTTTTCAAGTTCTTCACCATAGGATGTTTGTTTTCTCATTCTTTCACTACTCCATTCTTTGAAAACCAGTCACTAAGCATAATAAACCCTCAAGAGGGGGAGAAATTCACTTCCATGATGTTGAGGAGATTTTCTCCAGAAAAATCTAGTTTTACTAGCACTCAATATTGTCATATTTTAAACCTTGGTTATTTTAAGAGCTGTGTCAGGGCTGGCGCATTGGCTCACTTGGTTAATCCTCCATCTGCAGTGCCAGCATCCCATATGGGCACCAGGTTCTGGCCCCAGTTGCTCCTCTTTCAGTCCAACCCTCTGTTGTGGCCCAGGAAAGCAGTGGAGGATGGCCCAAGTGCTTGGGCACCTGCACCCGCATGGGAGACCAGGGAGAAGGACTTGGCTCCTGGCTTCGGATCGGTGCAGCACTGGCAGTAGTGTCCATTTTGTGGGTGAACCAATGGAAGGATGACCTTTCTCTCTGTCACACTCTCTCACTATCTGTCATAAATTTTTAAAAAAGTGTTTAGAGTTTAAATCTATTTCTAATAATTTACTGAAAATTTGAATTTGGGAATCATTATTTGGTAGGGCTTTGGTCTGCAATTATTTGTCATATTTAAAACAATTTTTTTACAAAAAGAAAATAAATATAAATAAATAATAATACATTTTGTTGACTTGCGTAATGGAACATATTAGTACCTCATCTGAAAATTCAGGTGAGCAGCATATTAACTGTGTGTAATGGCTCCAGTTCTTCAGCTCTCCTTTACTCACATGTACTGCCACAGAGCATTCTTGTGGCTTCCCACTCCTCTCTAGATACCAGCCACATTTCCTAGTTTGTACAGTGAGATGTGTGCAGGTAAGACAGAAGAAGAGATTTGGAAAATCATGTACATCTCCATCCATGCTCTTGATCTTTTATCATGGCCATAACCATATGCCTGAGCAAGCCTTCTAGAGTCTAAAAATCATGACTGCATTCTTGAAGTCTGTTCGTATGGAGGCAGATGTAGAGCCAAGGTGTCCTAGTCAGGAAAGTTGAGGCCACCCTAGGTTAGCTGCCATCCAGATGAATTCCAGATATGTAAGTGAGCCCCAGCGAGACTGGTTGAGTCTAGCCCAAGTGAACTACACCTCACAAACACATACCCTAATTATGTATTTCTTGCTGTAGATCACTGAATGTTTAGTATTGTTAGAATATATACTGATATTATATCTTCATATTAATATCAAGAAAATGCAACTTTAAATTTCATTAGACTTCCCATGTGTTTGTGACATTTCAAATATAGTGAGCAGCTGGGACTTGAACCGGTGCCCATATGGGATGCTGGCACTATAGGTGGCAGCTTTAACCTGCTATGCCATAGTGTTGGCCCTTTCCTATGCATTGAAAGCATGTACATCTTAGATTTCTCACATTTATTTAGAAAATGACCTATAAGTGTTATTTAATTTTACTTATCCCAGTAAAGGACCAGTGTTAGCAAGTGGGCATTAAGACTTCTTCAAGGGCCGGCGCCGCGGCTCACTAGGCTAATCCTCCACCTTGCGGCGCCGGCACACCAGGTTCTAGTCCCGGTCGGGGCACCGATCCTAGCCCGGTTGCCCCTCTTCCAGGCCAGCTCTCTGCTGTGGCCAGGGAGTGCAGTGGAGGATGGCCCAAGTGCTTGGGCCCTGCACCCCATGGGAGACCAGGATAAGCACCTGGCTCCTGCCATTGGAACGGCACGGTGCACCGGCCACAGAGCGCCTACCGCGGTGGCCATTGGAGGGTGAACCAAGGGCAAAAAGGAAGACCTTTCTCTCTGTCTCCCTCTACTGTCCACTCTGCCTGTCAAAAATAAAAAAATTTAAAAAAATAAAATAAAATAAAAAAAGACTTGTTCAAGGGGCCGGCACTGTGGCATAGAAGGTTAAGTCACCACATGCAGTGCCAGCATTCCACATGGGCAGCAATTTGTATCCGGCTGCTCCACTTTGCAGCCAGCTCTCTGCTAGTGCTCCTGGGAAAGCAGTGGAAGATGGTCCAATTCTTTTTGGGCCTCCTCTACCCACATGGGAAACCCAGATGAAGCTGCTGGCTACTAGCTTTGGCCTGGCCCAGCCCCGGCTGTTGCAGCCATTTGGGGAGTGAACAAGTGGATGGAGGTGTTTCTCTCTCTCTCTCTCTCTCTCTCTCTCGCTCGCTCTCTCTTTGTCTCCCTCCCTTCCTCCTCTTTTCCCTTTCTCCCCTCTAACTCTGCCTTTCAAATAAATGAATAAATCTCTTTTTTATTGAAGAGTTTTTCAGAATTTCCTGAACATTTCATTTTCTCAGGGAAAAAAATCACTAATCTCCCTTAACTCAAGATCAGGTTTCCTGAAAAGTTGCCAATTTTTACATTTCTTCATTTTACATGATATAGGATAAAGACTTTTGCTTATAAACATATTTAAAGTGACTTTTGTATTCTCCTTTCCCCCCTATAAATATTCATTGCATAAGGCCGCTATAGACCTTAGCCTGCTGAACTTCCTATAGCTCCCCACCTCTCTTCTGTGTTGGACCTTGGACGTGTGCCCTCCCTTTAAATTCTGTACTTTGATAAAATTCCATTTATAATCAATAGTTATGACTCCCAGTGCAATCATTTTGAGTCTTCAGATATTTTCTCTGCATATTTCCATTGAGAAAGTTTGTCATAGGATTCATAGATTGTCTCTCTCCTTAAAGTCAGTGAAAGAGCATTGAGCTATCATAATTTTAATTCTATTTCAAGATTCATTTCAAAATTTTAGAAAATCAGTTGATATCTTTCACCTTCCTTTCTGATTGATTTTCTAAAAATAAGTCATGGTCCTTTTGTAAATTATGTCATGATGTTTCCATGTTTGGAAAAAAGAAACCTTTTTCACAAGCGTTTTTCTTGGGAACCATTATGCTGAAAATGTATTTTTCTCTATGTAATTTTTAAAAGCTTTATTTGTTTGAAAGGCAGATTTACAGAGAGAGAAGTCTTCCAATCCACTGGTTCACTCCCCAGATGGCCACAATGGCCAGAGCTGCACTGATCTGAAGCCAAGATCTTCTTCCAGGTCTCCCATGAGGATGCAAGGCTCCAACCACCTGGGCCATTTTCTACTGCTTTTCCAGGCCATAGTAGAGAGCTGGATTGGAAGTGGAGCAGCTGGGACTTGAACTGGCACCCATATGGGATGCCAGCACTGCAACTGGCAGCTTTACCTGCTATGCCATAGTGCTGGCCCCTTCCTATGTATTGAAAGCATGTATTGTATTCTCATTTATACCAAACTTATACTGATATAACTCTTTAATTCTAAACAATTTCTTGTATCCTGTCATTTAATTTTGAAGTTTTTCAGCGTGGAAAGGAATACAGAAAGCAAATTTTGATAAAAGTTATTTATTTATTTATTTATTTATATAATTTGTTTAGCACCAATGCTTATTTTAGGGAGGTGGACTCCAGGGTGTGTCCAGTGGAGTTCCAGGGTCTCCTGTTTCTCACATGGCCTTCAGGTTAATGGAACTTTTTTTTTCAAGATTTATTTATTCGAAAGTAACAGTTACACACAGAGAGAGGAGAGGCGGGAGGGGGGTGGTCTTCCATGTGCTGGTTCATTGCCAGAGCTACACCAATCCAAAGCCAGGTGCTTCCTCCAGGTCTTCCCACATGGATGCAGGGGCCCAAGGACTTGGACCACCTTCTGCTTTCCCAGGCCACAGCAGAGAGCTGGATTGGAATGGAGCAGCTGGGAATCAAACTGGTGCCCTTATGGGATGCCAGCACTGCAGGCAGTAGCTTTACCTCAATCCTCACGAGTTTTTTGTGTTTGGCCATATGCTCCAAGTGGCAGGGGTCACCAGTCTTGATGTGTCCTGTGAGAGCCCCACCATAAGGTAGGCAATGAATGTGTGCTGCATCTTCTCAGAGTGTGGCTCAGATTCACCCCCCAGCCATTAAACTGAGCCGATTTATAGGCCTGGGTGGGTCAGTTACTGGACCAGTCTAGCTGTCCATTGTCCCATCCTGCGGGACGTCAACTAGGGCCAAGTACCTAGAATGGGGAATGAAAGGGACAGGAGACACAAAGATGACAACAAGACAACATGGCTGTTCAAGCTGTCTTTATTTTTTTTAACCACTCACTTATATATCGTGAAGGCAGGATGTCGGGCGGGGGAAGGAGGGTAGTTTACCTTGCAGCTGTAATGCTTGTGCGAGCAGAGGGAGGTCACAAGGTTATCTTGCAGCTGCAATGCTTGTGCAGGTGGGGGAATGGTCATAAACTCTTAAGACACAGGGTGGCGTTATCAGTACTTTCCGGCCTGGGCTGCTTAGCTCTACTTCAGTGGTTTACCGCTAAGAGGCCACATCTTGCGTGGTCCCCGACATCTCCCCCTTTCTTATCAATTAAAGAGAAATGGCTACCGATTAGGCCAAGTGTGATGAACGAGCAGTGCCTGTCTTATGAATCGACCCGGAGCTCCAGCACCTCTTACCTGTCATTGGATATCCTTGCCAGTCCCCAAGGACTCCTGTCTTAGGTGGGTGAGGTTCCGGGAAGGTGCCCATCATTGGCTTACTGCTCATTTAATTGATAAGCCTGGGACCCTTCCTAGGCTCCCGACTGGGGCAGTGGCAGACTGAAGGGGAGAATCAGTTGTTGGAGGGACCGTGACTTCACCAGCCACACCTCACCTGCCAAAGAGAGAGACAACGTTTTCCAGTGGATCTTTCATGGCCAGACTTTGGTAATGTATTTGAATCGGTCTGGCTGCTCAATTATCTACTTGCTGTCTGATAAAAGTCATCAGCTTATTGAAAAGACAAGGACCTACATATAGTGTAACAAGCAAACCAGCAATGGGGCCTAAAAGTGGTAGCAAATAGGGAAGCAGTCCATTGCATCCCATCCAAAAGGGATTTTCAGCCATGGCACATTGATGACGCTCCAGATCTTGAAGTGTCTTGATTTTATCGCAAACAATGCTGGACTTGTTAGCATAAAAACAGCATTTTTCCTGTAAAGCCAAGCAAATACCTCCCTGTTCAGTGGTAAGCAAGTCTAAGCCTCTACGATTTTGTAAAACCACTTCCGCTAGGGAATCAATTTGATCTTAAAGGTCCTGAATGATGGTGGATAGGGTTTGTACATCATTAATAAGTTGTTGGGACAATTCTCTATATTTTTGGACCACGATTCCCGGTCCTGTGGATCCTGTAACCACAGCTGTGGAAATTCCCAATGTGGCCAATAAAGGAATAAATTGAACAGCTGGCCTTTGCCTTCCTGCAATATAATCAAAGGAGGGAATAGGGATAGAGGTATTTCCATCAATAATTTCTACATTGGGAAGAAGCATAGCATGCATGCAATTACCGGTCCAATTTGTTGGTAAAATGGTATAAGCTAAATTATCCCTACATACAAAAATGGTGGAATTGGGGGCATAAAGAGGGTAATCTACTGTTATACTATTTGTGCAGAAAGGAGCAAGGCCTACATCGATATTGAAGGAATTATTGTTAGATTTATAAAGGCAAGTGATATTTTCCATTGGGACAGGAAGAACAGGAAAAGGCTGTATAGGGGGGCAACCAAAGGAGATATTAAACCCAAGGGTATCATTAAGTGGCAGAAAAATGGCAAGAGGGAGGGGGGTCCCTGGTGTAAACAGAGCCAGCAGCCTTTTCCCAGGTCTGTGGCAGAGAGATTAAGCAGTTTATGGGTGTTGGTAAGGATATTCATGGTATTGACATCCAAGTCTTCATTTTCTCTGGAATGAACTTTAGCCAGGGGGTGGTATTGAAGGGAAGGGTAAAGGCTCTCAAATAGGGTTTTGAGTGTTTTTTGTGTTTTTAATTGTGTAAGGGTATCCTGAGGGCCTCCACCATCAGACACTCCCACAGGGGCTATAGGATACCAGCAGGCCACGTGTCCCTTAGGGGGGCAGGGAGGAGAGCTGAGGCATGAAGAAGACAAGTCTCCAAATGTTCCCCCATAATCCCCTCTTATAGTGGCAAACAATAAATGTTCATTCCCCTCATTATAGGTTTGATACTGAGTATAACAGGAGGAGTGCACGGGGTAATTGATAGTACTATTGCATTCTGATGGGCATTGATCCCCAGGGTGGGAAGAGTCTAGTTTAGGTTTGAGAATACAATGCCATTTGGAATCTGTGGCAGCCTGATATGCAGTTTTATCTCTGCAGTCATGTGTAAAATGCAGCTTACAATTGAGGATCCATAGGAGGTTGATGTTTGTGGGAGGTTTTCTATAATGCCCCTGGAGCAGATACAAGGGTCATGCTGTTGAAGGAGTTTTTGAATGGCCTGAGGGTTGTCCAACCCTGCAAAGACTAGTGGAGCCCAATGGATGGTGTAGATTGCCATTATCAGGAGAGCAAGGAAGAGGGCCATTTTATTAGGGCCCTTCAGAGGGGTTAATCAGTGAGCCCTCAGGAAATGTGGTGGGGGAGGAGAGAATAGAGAGAAGATAAGATACAAAAATAGCAACAATGGCAACAATGCGGACAATAACAAGGAGTCCTGTAATGAGTCCCAGTAGAGTCCAGCGGGGCTTTTCATTCCTGTAAACACAAGGGGAAAATATCCTCAGGGCCGGATGTAGGCCCTGGTGTAGGATTAATATTAGAAGAGTTTGATGAATTAACTTGTTTAATTAATCTTTCAGGCAGCCATCTTGGCATTGATTGTATTTGATCCAGAACGCAGGCTGACCCCTGTCCCCAAATAAGCACAGGATCGGGGCCGTGCTATCCACTAGTGAAGGGGTCTCGCCACATCACCATAGGTGGGGCCGTTTCAGGGGAAGGATCTGTGGCTGAATGACTATTATTATCCAAGGTTAAGAAATTTAGTACAAAGAGCACATGATTCAATCGGTCGCAGGGAGAGACAAAGGATAAGGAAGCAGCTTCAAGCCAAGTGAGCCAGGTTTTCAGTGTTTGATGGGCTCTTTCGATAATTCCCTGACCCTGTGGATTGTAAGGGACTCCTGTAATGTGATTAATATGGAGCGCCTCCCACATTGTTTAAACTTAGCTCTGACATAAGCAGGACCATTATCTGTCTTAATTTTAACAGGTTTTCCCAGTACACAAAGAGCCCTGATAAGGTGCGAGATAGCATCCTTAGCAGCTTCTCCTATATGGGGGGAGGCAAAGACAAAGCCACTGTAGGTGTCTATGGAGACATGAAGATAATTGAGCTTGCCACATTTTGGGAAGTGTGTGACATCCATTTGCCACAGCTGATTAGGGAGAAGACCACGTGGATTGACTCCCAAATGCGGTACAGGTTGGCTTGTAATGCATGAGGGGCATTCTTTGACTATTTCAGGAGCCTGTTCTCATGAAATTTTACAAAACAAAGAGATTGAGCATTTAAGTGATGCAACCTATGCAAGTTTTGAGCTTCCTGCACTGATCCCACAATTATGGGGAAGGTGAGCCTTGTAGCAGCATCTGCCTGGACATTACCTTCTGAGTTTTGAGCTTCCTGCACTGTTCCCACAACTGTGGGGAAGACAAGCCTTGTAGCAGCATCTACCTGGGCATTACCTTCTGAAAGTGATCCTGGTAGGCTTGTGTGTGCCCTAATATGTCCCAAATAGAAGGGCTGTTGTCTTTCTCGTATTAGCTTTTGAATTTGTATAAACAAGGGCATAGCGTTGGAAGTTGTTTTAAGAAAAACAGAAGTTTCAAGCAACGGAATGGAGTGAGCTACATATGCACTATCAGTATAAATATTTACAGCTTGACTGGAAAACTGTGTAAAGACTTGAAGTATGGCATACAGCTCAACCAACTGGGCCAACTGATAATATGTTTTAAAAACATGGGAACGGTTGTCTGCCACAAAGGCAGCCATCCCACTGGATGACCCATCTGTAAATACTGTAACAGCCTTTGGAATGGGATTGTTTTTTGTATTTTTTGGAAAAATAAAGGAATAGGATTGGACAAACTGTAACATGGGGTCATCAGGGAGGTGATTGTCAATGGTTCCCATAAATCCTGACATGGCCATTCCCCAGTCATCAGAAGTTTGAAGAAGGAACTGTGTCTGTTCTCGGGTATATGGCACTACTACAACATTGGGGTCTTTTTTGAAATATTGGCGGGAAAGGAAATGAGCCTTGATGATTATTGAAGCAACCTGAGACAAATATATTGCAATTACTTTGGATGAGGAAATGGGGAGATGGACCCAGAAAAGAGGTTGACCTTTTTTATTGGGCATGAGGGATTTTTGCCAAAAAAACCCAGTGGCTGTTACTAAAAATCCGAATATCCGAGCCCATGTCTATCTGTTTTAGAGGGGGCTGTAATAGGTTGAGGTATGCCCTGTCTCATTTTTTCAAGTCCTGTGCCAGGCACATAATCCATGTGCAGCATTTGTTGTGTGACCACAGCACTAGGGCTGCACAGGATAACTTCCATTTGGGAGAGAATGTCACATTCCCACAGGTTAACAGGGAGGCCTGGTAATACAAAAGAAGTCACAGTGCCCTGATTGCCTTCCTTATCTTTTCAATGTAATACCCTTGAACTGACTTGGGGGTTGTTGGACTGGCCTATACCTCACAAATCGGTGAGAGATGCAGTCAGCAGCCAATGGGCGGGCCAGTGATCTTGAGATATGACTGGGGCATCTATCCCTGTATCCAAAATTCCCTTGAAATCCTTTCCTTCAATAGTAAGGGTTAACACAGGCCTATTTTTTGTAATTGGCTGGACCCAATAAGCATCGGAGGAGCCCAAAGGGGTAATGCCTCGTGGCCTGGAAGAAATTGAGGATGTATTTCCAGTAATTAAAGGCAGAAGAACCAGTTGTGCTAGACCGGTGCTCTGTGGAATGACAGCTACTCCATTAATAGTGGCTGTTAGGATTTTTATCTCCCCGGTAAAGTCACCATCAATAATACTGGGAAAAACTTGAATGCCTTTAAGGGTGGCTGATGCTTGGCCAAGAATAAAAGCACAGGTACCCGAAGGCAAGTGGCCCTGCACCCCTGTAGGGATAATTTGTGGGCCCTGGGTGGAATCTAATATTGTATCGGAGGTGGCACAGAGGTCCAGTCCTGCACTACCTGGGGTTGCTCATTGGAAGGAAATGATTGTTGAGGTATTTGCTGAGCCTGAGGCTGGGAGGGGGACAAACCGTATTGCCCAGGGTTTGTCCTTTGAGATACCAGGGCCAGGGGCTGGCCCCTCTTCCAGTTTCCCGAACTTTGTTCTTTAATGAATTACCTTTTTTATTAGTTTTGGAGCCACATTTATTGGCCTAATGCCTTTTCCTTTTGCACTGGGGGCAAGTCCCAGGAGGAGTTTTATTTTGAATTTTAGCTTTTGGATGATTTTTGTACATGTCCCTACTGCCCACACTTATAGCACCCTTGTTTTGTTGAGCATAACCCTCCTTGTTGATTTTTGTAATGACATACCATGCAGAACAGCAGGTCCTGAATGTCCTGTTTTTAAGTGAATTTATTTTGTTAATCTCTCATGAAAGGGACTGTCACAGAACACCTCAGCCACAGTAGCTAATTAATCCATGCCCGTGTTGTACTTATGTTTGGTAGAATTTACAGTACTGTCGGCATCACTAGGCAATCTTTAATCCATACTGAGAATTAAACATTATCAGTAATCATCACAGGCATGTTTAACATTCAGCTTGACTGTGTATTCCCCCAGGATGAAACAGCAGTAGCAGAGGCTTGTTCTGGCTCCCTCTTAAAGCCCCCAAGGACAAGGGTGGCTCAATGCCAAGATTTTAGGCAAGCAGTGAGTACCATCCCGGATCTTGGCCAGAGAGCCAAGACACAAAGCATGCCTACCTGTTATCAGAAACATTCCTTTATCCTCCTCCCCAGGAACTGGCCAGGCTCCCAAGGAGCAGGAGAAGGTTATCTGGCAGACAAGTTGCTTGTTTATCAGAGCCAAACCTAGATACAAGCCTCTTAATTTTAGAAATTTGTCCTTACATTTGGCCCTAAGGTTGCATCGAGGTGTAGGCGTACTTAACACATCATCATAAGAATACAATACAAATTTTTCAAACAAGTATACATTTAGAAATCAAACACAATAATATTTAAGGTGTTTTAAGGATAAATTGAAACATATCTGAGGGGGAATTAGCTTCTTGGGCACCCATGTCAGGGACATAAAAAACAGTACCGTAATTGTTACATTCTTGCATGTTTGTGGAATCTTAACCATTTGTGGCATATTTGGATTTACATTTTTTTTTGTAAAGCAAACCAAGCATAATCTGCCCGGACATTTCTATCAATAATCAGTGTAGAGTTAGTACATACTACAAAAAGAGAATGGGTAGTCCGGACACTTTGTCACCACAATTCCTCATTTTACATAGTAATATTAACTTTACAAAGGTAACATTTACTTCAACTGAAATCATGAAAATCCTTTAAACAATTTCCAACTCTTTGCCACTTGAGCTTGTCAATATGTTCCCCAGGGACATAAATTTTCCACATACTCAAAAAATGCCTTTAGATCCTTTTTAACCCGAACTCCTCGTGTCTTGAGGGCCTCCCTGAGACCTGAAATGAACATTTCCCGTGACGATAATGCCTGTCCCATGGCCGTCACTTACCTTGTGCCGTCTTCACTCCGCAGCATCAACCGATGCTAATGATCTCGGGTGGGCAGTTCCGAGCTGGTCGCACAATCACTTGGATCCAAGTTTTCCTCCTGGAAGGCAGCGTTCCTCCAATCTTATAGGCACCGGCGCCGCGGCTCACTAGGCTAATCCTCCGCCTTGCGGCGCTGGCACACCGGGTTCTAGTCCTGGTAGGGGAACCGATCCTGTCCCAGTTGCTCCTCTTCCAGGCCAGCTCTCTGCTGTGGCCAGGGAGTGCAGTGGAGGATGGCCCAAGTCCTTGGGCCCTGCACCCCATGGGAGACCAGGATAAGCACCTGGCTCCTGCCATCAGATCAGTGCGGTGCGCCGGCCGCAGCACACTACTGTGGCAGCCATTGGAGGGTGAACCAACGGCAAAAGGAAGACCTTTCTCTCTGTCTCTCTCTCTCACTATCCACTCTGCCTGTCAAAAAAAAGAAAAAAGAAAAAAAAAATCTTATAGGCACTCGAACCCCAAGGGCCGCACTCGAGCCCCACATTGGGCACCAGTTGTCCCGTCCCATGGGACATCAACTAGGGCCAAGTACCTAGAATGGGGAATGAAAGGGACAGGAGACACAAAGATGACAACAAGACAACATGGCTGTTCAAGCTGTGTCTTTATTTTTTTTAACCACTCACTTATATATCGTGAAGGCAGGATGTCGGGCGGGGGAAGGAGGGTAGTTTACCTTGCAGCTGCAATGCTTGTGCAAGCAGAGGGAGGTCACAAGGTTATCTTGCAGCTGCAATGCTTGTGCAGGTGGGGGAATGGTCATAAACTCTTAAGACACAGGGTGGTGTTATCAGTACTTTCCGGCCTGGGCTGCTTAGCTCTACTTCAGTGGTTTACCGCTAAGAGGCCACATCTTGCGTGGTCCCCGACATCCTTCAGCAGCAGTACCACTGCAGGCCTTCTTCTCCACAGCCTGGGCAGTTCTCATGGGGTTGTGACCATGAGGTCATCCTCCATAATCCAGATGTCGACCTCCAAAAGGAATGAGGGCTCAGTGGCCCAGTCATTCTGGTTAAAGGGGTCATCGATGGAGACCACAGGATAGTTCTTCTATTTAAAAAAAAGACTTATTTGAAAGGCAGCATGGGGGGGGGAGAGAGAGTGAGTGAGTTAGTTAGAACCATCTGCTGATTTACTCACCAAATGGCCACAATGGCCAGAGGTGGGCCAATCTGAAGCCAGGAGTCCATCAACTGATAACTAATTAATGAAATTGTGAGATGCACACACATATATACACACACTCACAATGGACTGCTACTCAGTCATTAAAAAATGAAATCCTTTTTTTATTGCAAAAAACTAGATGCAACTGGAGACTATAGTGCTTACTGAAATAAGCCAGCCCCATAAAAATAAATAGCATATGTTTCTCTGATTTGTTGTGGATAATATACATAAATGTAGTGCACATGATCAAAATTGATATTTTTACATTTGACTTTTTTAGCCTATACTATACTCTAGACTATACTGGTCTATACTCTTGAGGAACAGTGGGGTTTTTTTGTTTGGTTGTTTGGTTGATTGGTTGACTTTTTTGTTTGTTTTTTACTGAATTACAGCTTGTTACTGGTTGAATTCTTTATTTAGTGGAGGGTTAAACTTGTGTATAAAGTAAATTAAAAGTATCTCATTGTAAAAATTAAGAGGAAAATAAAGGAAAGAGGAGGGAGGGAGAGAGAGAGGGTAGAACGGGAAGCATCATTATTCTCTTAAAACCATATATGTGAAATACATTAAATTTGTTCCATTCATTTAGATTTTTTAAGATTTTTTAAATTTATTTCAAAGAAATACAGAGAGGCAGAGGCAGAGAGAGAGAGAGAGAGTGAGGAAGGTGTCTTGCACCCACTGGTTCACTCCCCAATGAGCCACAACAGTTGGGGCTTCTTCCAGGTCTCCTAGAAGGGTGCAGGGACCCAAGGACTTGGCTGATCTTCTAATGCTTTCCCAGGCCACAGCAGGGAACTGGATCAGAAGTGGAACAGCTAGGTCTTAAACCAGCACCCACATGTGATGCCGGCACTGCAGGTGGCAGCGTTACCTGTTATGCCATAGTGCTGGGCCCTCCATCAATTTATATATAATTAACCTCAAGCTTAGTAATTCAATGTACACAAAGCAGTCTAATCTTAAAAATCATACATATGAATAATGAGTTATATGAAGAGTGTACTATAATTATTTATCATAGAAAATTATTAAAACTTAAGCTGTCAAAAGGAGAGGTTAATATTTTCAGCCAATTAAAATTACAACCTTTAAAGAGTAGTTAACAACATGAAGGGAAACTTACACACTGTTGAGTAAGAAAAATAGATGACAAAGTAGCATGTCTATTTTGGTCATGGTTTTGTTTGTAAAAGTGTACGTGTATATGCATGTATCTGTGTGTAAATGTTAAGTGGCTGAATATAGAAGGAGATTTGATCTCTTCCCATGGCCTATATGAAGTTTTCCAAATGTTCTGTGATGCACATATAATGCATACATGTAAACAGAGACACATTTTTAGAATGAAGTTAAGGAAAATATTCACCATATTTGTACACTTTAAAGGCAGTTATAGAGACAGTGAGGGAGAGAGAGCTCTTCCATCTGATGATCCACTCTCCAAATGGCCACAATGGCCAGGACTGGGCCATGCTGAAGCCAGGAGCCATGAACTCTATCCACTCTAATATATTAGAATATTTTTACATGAGAAGATAGGATTGTTTTCCAATCTACTAGATAAGAATGATAATCAAAATGATAGTATCTACAATGTCTCATTTTGTTTTAAATATTTGTCAAATTGCATATTTAAATATTTGTCACATAGGTAGTTTTTTTTTTTTTTGACAGGCAGAGTTAGGCAGTGAGAGAGAGAGAGAGACAGAGGGAAAGGTCTTCCTTCCGTTGGTTCACCCCCCAAATGGCTTCTACAGCCGGTGCGCTGCGCTGATCTGAAGCCAGAAGCCAGGTGCTTCCTCCTGGTCTCCCATGTGCGTGCAGGCCCAAGCACTTGGGCCATGCTCCACTGCACTCCCAGGCCACAGTAGAGAGCTGGACTGCAAGAGGAGCAACTAGGACAGAATCCGGTGCCCCAACCAGGACTAGAACCGGGGGTGCCAGCGCCGTTAGGCAGAGGATTAGCCTAGTGAGCTGTGGCACCAGCCAAATCGGTAGTTTTTTAAACAGATGCAATATGATTTGTATACACAATTCTAAAAGCATAATGATATATCCTTCTTCTCTCTCTCCCACTCTTCTTCCTTGTATTTTTTCTTTAGTTTTTGAGATAACATTTTAAGTTTTTTTTTTTTTTTTTTTTTTTGACAGGCAGAGTAGACAGTGAGAGAGAGACAGAGAGGAAGGTCTTCCTTTTGCCGTTGGTTCACCCTCCAATGGCCGCCGCGGTAGCGCGCTGCGGCCGGCGCACCGCGCTGTTCCGATGGCAGGAGCCAGGTGCTTATCCTGGTCTCCCATGGGGTGCAGGGCCCAAGCACTTGGGCCATCCTCCACTGCACTCCCGGGCCACAGCAGAGAGCTGGCCTGGAAGAGGGGCAACCGGGACAGGATCGGTGCCCCGACCGGGACTAGAACCCGGTGTGCCGGCGCCGCAAGGCGGAGGATTAGCCTGTTGAGCCACGGCGCCGGCCGAGATAACATTTTAAATACACTTTACAGTAAAAAAAAAGTCTTAATACTTCACCAAAAAAAAGTTTAACAAGTAAAATGCAAAAAGACCCTAGTTTAGTGGGAATATAGTGAATGGCTATAAAAATATTTAAAAATGAAGACATTAAATGAGAAACTAATATGTGTCCTAATTCCTTTACAAAAAGTCTCATGGGAAATCTTTCATTATTTACCAAATATCAGTGCAAAAACATCTATTTATACGATCTCTTAAAAAAAGGATTGTGTATAATAAAGCAGAATTTTTCTCAAGTTTTCTTGACAGTCTCACATAAAAACTGTTTAATAAATTTAAAGTTTCAACCTTCTTGTAAATTTTAGAAATCATTAGGCATTCTAGACTGTTTCTAGTTAATAATTCCACATTCTAAAACTAATGGGGTATTTCCTAGAAAGCTATGCAGAAAGGCCAGGTCCTGGAACTGAGACCCTGTTTCCTGCATGGGAAGAAAGGAGAACTGAGGACCCCATAGATGACAACTCCTCATGTGCATGAATCCCATACACACAGCACTGCTTTTCCCTAGTGAGCACCCTGACCCCACTGCACAATCGGGGAGATGCAGGGCTACTGCCACTCAGCTCGCCACAGATGGCTCTGGGGCTGAGACTTCTCTGCTAACAGGGAAGGGGCAGGGTGCCTGGGTCCTGGGCACCAGTCCAAGCCCCACCTGCTAGACCACAAGGAACCCAGGGAAGTGCTGTACTGACAGTAAGATGGGGCCCAAGGTTCCAGAGATGCCCTCTGGGAGCCCCGCGTCCTGTGATCAGGTACCACCAGCTTCCCCTTCCCCCATTCTGGACACATGGCCCCACACACTCACCATTCCCAGGCATCCAAGATGGGCTGTGTTGTGGTGGACAAAGTCAGAGAACAGCAGATGCTGCACTAGCTCCAGAGTCTCCCAGCAGCAGAGGCCCCTCCTTAGGCCTCTCTCCTCCAGGAATTTGGAACTCTATGGTGTCACAATCCAGTGTGATTATGTGGCAGTGACGTCACCCCTCCTGATTGGACAGCTCACATAGCCGTCAGCATGCAGGACCCAGAAGTCACAGCAAATCAGCATCTTTACAGCAGGGACGCGAAACTCCAGGCCACTCCAGATAGGGAGAGAGGGGAGGCCTGGGTTCAGGGGCCAAGGGCCTCCTCTAGGGCTGCACTCTCTCACCAGTGGGATCCTGCCACCTGCTGGGAACTCCTGCCTCCCCACGGGTCTTCCTGGGAGAATCCCACCTGGAGGCTGCAGTAACCTGCTTAGGTGAGTTAGAGAGTATTGGCTCTTTATTGGCTTTGGTCTTTTTCGTTTCCTTCATATTGCTGACTCATTTCTCTGTGGGGTTTTTAATATTAAGAATGTTTACAGATATTACAAATTCAATTCTTTTTTTCATCTCTCCTAGATATTTGTTTTCTAGTCTGCCTCTTGTCCTTTAATATTATTTTCTGTTTGTTTCTTGCTGGTACTTAGTAATCAGTGGATTTTATGCATTGATATTTCCAGTAATATTGTTAAATTTATGTATCAGTTGTATTTATTATTAGATTTTATGAATTATCTAGGTACTTATGTGTCATCCTATATAATTCTTTGTGTGTGTGTATATATATATATATATACATAATTTCATTCCTTATAAATTGAACTTTACACATTTTTTGCCTTTTTATTTCCCTGATTACCCTTACAATAGAAAGTTGAAAAGAAACAGTGGTGGCATCTGGGTGTAGGCTTACCTCCAGGGAAAAGCTTTCAATGATTCTGTATTAGTTGTGTTGGTTTTTGTAGGTTTCTTTTAATCTTGATCAGATTGAAGAAGTTACTTTCTGTTTGTTTTCACTGATAGTAAGGTTTTTTTCATTAGATGCTGAGTTTTATTAAATGTTTCCCACATGTAATCTAAACAATCACGTGATTGTCTTTTTACATTTTTCACCTATTTGGATGGCTATTTTGGGAACCTTGACAACTCTTGTATTTTTTATTATCTCTTGCTTGTAATTGACCTGTTATGTTTCCCTATATCATTTCATTTATTATAATAATACTTTGCGGTCCTGGTGAGTCATGGGCTGGCTGTTTGTCATTCGCTGGGACCCGGAGGCCGGGGTGCAGTCACAGCCTGGCTCCCTGCGACCCCTTGCGGTCAGGGCAGGGCGGGCTCCCCAGGTGCGCATGGCCTCGCCAGGCAGTGACGGCGACTGGGACGCGCCTTGTGGCGGCCTTGTCTGCCACCTGCAGGCATGGGCTCCAAGGCCTAAAAGCGCCTGGTGCTGCCCACGACCCCTGACGCCTCCCACGGTGGAGCAGATGCTGGAGGACTGCACACGGCGCTGGCCCCAGACCTTGTCTTCACCGTGCTGGCCCTGGAAGGTGGGGAGCTCAGGCTGGGGCAGGGCAGCGGGCTGCCCCAAAGCCCCAGGAATGGCAGCTGGTGCAGGACCTTGCGTCCTGTGCTGTGTGGGCCTGGGGCAGAGGAAGGCGTTGGCGCCATTAACGGAGGTGGAGCGTGCCTCGTTACAGGGGCCGTGGTGGGGGTAGCAGGGGTCCCCAGCCATGCCCGGGACAGAGCTAAGTGGGGTGTGCAAGGACAGGGTTCCACATGCAGGATCGGGGTGGACTCTGTGGTCTCCACAAGGTACTCAACTGTGCTGAGCCCTGGGCCCAGAAGGACCCAGAGCGCCACCTTGGGCCGAGCCCTGAGGATTCTATGGGAATCTACTGTTCTTTTTCTTTCTTTCTTTTTTGAAAAAGACATTAGGGACAGAGGGAGATCTGTCCACTGGTTTGCTCCCCAAATGGCTGCAGTGGCCAGAGCTCGGCTGACCAGGAGCCAAGAGCTCCATCCTGGTCTCCCACATGGGTGCAGGGGCCCAAGCACTTAGGGATCCTCCACTGCTCTCCCAGGGCACAGCAAAGAGCCGGATCAGAAGTGCAGCAGCCGGGACTCAAACTGGCGCCCCTATGGGATTCCAGAGTCTCAGGCAGCAGTTTTACTGCTATGCCACAGCGCCAGCCCCGGGAGCCTACTTTTTAGAATTAAATTATACTGGGGCCCTGCACCCACGTGGGTCCTGGAGGGAGCACCTGGCTTTGGCCTTGCCCAGCCCCAGCTGATGTGGCCATTTGGGGAGTGAACCACAGATAGAGGATCTCTCCCTCTCTCTATTCCTCTCTCTCTTTCCCTCCTTCCCTCCTTCCCTCCCTCCCTGTTCTCTCTCTCTCTCTCTCTCTCTCTCTCTCTCTCTCTCTCTCTCTCCCTCCCCTCCTGTCAGATGAATTAAACAACCCCAGCTGTACTACCACATTCTGTGCTGGGCTCTGTGTGACCCAGGGCTGCTCTGCGTTGCTGCAGGCCACTGCCCTCAGCCAGAGGTTCTGTGGGACAGGGCGCCCGGCGGAGCCTGGGCTGAGCTGCTTTTCAGTTGCTGGCTGCCTTTTGTCTGTCACAAGTCACCTGTAGTGAGCAGGCATCTGGCCAGGATTTGAGGCCAGGTTCCCAGCCATGGCCAGGGAGGGGGAGATCGTGGACCATGTCTGTGTTTGTGTGGGGTCGTGGGTCACATATGTGTGTGGTTCGTGACTGTGTGTGTGTGGGGTCCTGGACCGGGTGTTGGGGGGTGGTGGACCATGGCGGGGGGTGGTAGACCACGTGTGTGTGGGGGTAGGTCATGGACTGCATGTGTCAGCACACTGCCATCCCATTGCTGCCTCTGAGGGTCACGGCCACACTCCCTCACAACCCCCAATGTAGTCTCACTCAGGGTGTGAAGGACCCAAAGCTGGCGGGGTCCTTGGGTAGCACCCTGGGGACCCAGAAATTCAGACTCTCAGGTGAGGTCTGGGAGGAACTTGAAGAGGGCTCTTGCCAGAAGGCACGTCTGCCACCTCACCAGTCACTTTTACCAAAACACTCGAGCTTCCAGAGTAACAGACGGGAGCGGCCGTCTGGCCAGGCTCTCCCGGAGACAAATACACACACACACACACACACACAACAGAAAATAGGCGCCTGGCTCACCGATCCTCCGATGGGTCCTGGAGCGCAGAAGTTCTGGGGCCGATCTCGGTGGAACCTCCAAATGAAGGACCCAAAGCTGGCGGGGTCCTTAGGTAGCACCCTGGGGACCCAGAAATTCAGACTCCGGACACCGGCGATGCAAACACAAGAGGCGGTTTATTTACATTTTGCGCAAAACGGACCCCTCCCTCCTGTGAGAGTGAGGTGCTGGACGAGGGTTACAGGCAGTATTTAAAGGCAAAAACCACAAAATTATCTTAAGCAAGTGAATACAAAGGGGAAGGGGATTTTTGTTTATCTTAGCACACAGCAATTTCACTTATCTTAGTACACATCAGTTTTACTTATCTTAACCATTACACAAGGAGGGGGTTTCCAAACTGGTATTCCCTGTTATCTGCTAAGTTGCAGTTTCCCAGAAACTGACCTTTCTTGAAACTTTCTAACTGACCTTTCTTGAAACTTCCTTGTTTTTCAGCAGGTTAGACTCACAATTTTCACAAGTCCTTCAGGTGCATCTGCCTAGGAAGTGCCACAGCCCATTTGGCAAAAACCAAATTGCATTCCACCACCTCAGGCTGACCTGGGCCTCTTTTCCCAGGCCTGGGTGCCAGCTGGGCTGTGTGGGTGCCCAGGACTGGATCCCCCCCCCAGCAGGCCCTGTCCATCTCTCGGGGTCACCCTTGTCCCTGGCCCTCCTCCGAGACGGGGCTCTGAGAGGGGCCGGGGCTGTGGCATGGTGGGGGAAGCCGCTGCCTGCGATCTGGGCCACATGATGTCTGACCCGGCTCCCTGCTGGTGGCCAGGGAAGGCAGCGGCTGGCGGTCCCAGTGTGGGCCCTGTTTCCATCATTGCCAAGGAGAGCATTTCTAGAACAATGTGCGAGATGGATACAGTGGAGACCTGGGAACCCAGAGCTTTGTGTGGGTGGCAGGGACCCCATTATTGAGACTGGTATGTACCGGCTGGCATGTAAGGTCACACGTGGGCCCCTGGCGGTCACACGTGGGCCCCTGAGAGTGACTATGGAGCACCCAGGCCACAGGGGTGAGGTCTGTAGGTGCCCGTGTCCCCAGGCTGGGCTCCCTCCTGCTGGGTGGCTCTGGTCTTGGGGGCTCCCTTCCGACTGATGCTCCCTCATGCTGTCCCAGACCCCCAGGAGACCGCAGGAAGAATGAGGACCCCAAGGCCCAGCGGGAGTGGCTGTACCAGCAGAGCTGGGCCTACAAGGCCACCAACACGCTCGGTGCTGCCCTGCACCTCGCCGCTGCCTCCTCTGATTGACCTGGGCCCTTCCCCATCCCAGGCCCTGGCTGGACCCTGTGTGGGTGCCTGGGACCACCTCCCCCCAGCAGACCCTGTGTGGGTGCCTGGGACCACCTCCCCCCAGCAGACTCTGCCCATCTCACAGGGCTACTCTGTGCTCCCTTGCCTGGTACACCACTCCCTGGCTAAGATTGGGAGCCGGCTGCCCTGGCAGGGCCCTGCAGGCCTCATGCTGCCACTCCTGGGCAGGAGCTGCCCCTTCATCACTGCGGGAGAGGCTGATGCAGCAGACAGCATAGCAGCCACTGGCCAGGCCCTGGACGCCCTCCCTGGGACAGAGGCCCCGCCGGCCCCTGGCTCCCTGCATCCTGGGGGGCAGGGCCGAGCCCCAGGGCCACAGGAGTTTCTCTTCTGCTGCCTGAGCCTCAGTACCCCAGCCACAGCCGCTCAGCTGGGGCAGAGACCCTCCCAGCCCACTGGGCACTGTTTGGTCTGATAGAGCCTGGGTCACAGCCAAGGACAGAGCTGGACAGAGACGCCCCAGTGGGACAGTCTTCCCGGGCCAGTGGGGACCCCTGGCCTCCCTGCTCATGGCTGGCATGTGAGGCCCACCCCCGCCCCTGCTCATGCAGCAGACGTGACTGGACAGTTGTGCAACATGGGTCAGGGGGTGTGGTCCTTCCACCAGCTGTCAGCTTTACATGGGGTGCTGGCAGGTGGCGCGCAAAGTACACATGGGACAGATGCTGCAGGGTGTGGGGAACAGGCGGGTGGGTGGAGGGAAGGCTGCCAAGTGGTCGCCGATCCTCAGTGGCCCTGGGAATGGCCGGGGGTGGCACTGGTGTCCAAGGGTCAGGGGCCAGGCAAGACCCAGTCCCCAGGACAGGGCCTGCAGCCCCGCCTCAGCTCCATTGTCCAAAGGTCACTCAGCAGTCTCTGAGCAGCCCCAGGCCTGGGGACACCCAGCAGTCTGGTTGTGCGGAGGCCTCGGACACTGCCTCACCCCTACTGCTGGTCATCCCCAGGTCCCCTGCTTGGCAGCCGTGGCCTAGAATGAAGAGTGTGGCACCTGCGGTGCACCCCGGAGCTTGGGGGCCACCCCTGCTCCTCCTGGGCTGTGTCCTGCGGGGCACAGTGAGGCCTGAAGGGGGCGCCTGCTTAGGCTGCTGCCTGCGGCTGTCTGGCTGAGGCCCAAGGGTGTGGAGGACAGGACACAGCATGTGGAGCCCCCTCCCTGGGGATGGGGTGTGGGGTAGCCCTGCTGGGTGGCCACCCGCAGGTTCCCTGCCCCCAGCTGGATTCTGCGGAAAGAGGGCGCTGGCTCTCTCTGCAGTGTGCTCCTCTGTGGAGGTGGGCAGGGCTGCGCAGCCCCCTCTCCTGCTGCATTCAGGCTCCTGGGGTGTGATGAGGCTCCAGTCCCCAGGCTGTGATGGCCCTGGAGTCCCATGGTCCTGGTGCTATCCACGTGGTCCGTGCAGAGGAAGCTGGGAGGGAGGCACAGAGCCAGGTGCCCTACCCCACACCTGCCTTGCCCACCATGCCTTGGCCGGGCAGTGGCGTTCCAGGGGGAGCAGGGTTAGCCTGACCACAGCATCCCCAGAGGAACCCATCCCTCTCACACCTGCTGGCTTCCAGCCTCCCCCACAGGGTGGGTGGGGGTCCAGTGTAGCTTGGCAGCCCCCTCACCTCCCTGGCCACCTTTCCCTCAGGCCCCCTGGGGCGCTGTCTGGGCTGCAGCCCACACTCCTGCTCCGCCAGCTGAGGCTGGGAGTGGAAACCAACTGACAAGCTCTCATTAAGGAGTTAGTAGGAGCAGTAATTACATGCTCCTGTGCTCAGTGGTGACAGCCTCAGCCCACCTCCAGAGCCTGCTCCCTCCTCTCGGCCCGGTGAGCCCTGGGGTTCCAGCAGTGGCTCCCCCGAGGTCACCTCAAGGGGGCACTTGCACCCCATTCCCTTCTGAGACGAGGCCTTGGCGAGGTGAGGTTTTGGTGAACTGGCCTGCTAGGCCCATCTGCACAGCATCCGCCAGGCTGACCAGGGCATGGGGGCTGGCCCGGGCAGAGGCCAGGGCCTTCTCCACAGCGAGGTGAGGCTTGGGGGTGAGCTGGCCTGCTAGGCCCATCTGCACAGCATCCGCCAGGCTGACCAGGGCATGGAGGCCAGCCGGGGCAGGGGCCAGGGCCTTCTCCACAGCGAGTCCGTGGTGGCCATGGCCGCCGCCATGGGGGCTGGGCTCGTAGTTGAAGGGTGGGACACGCACTGCATGGCTCGGGGAGCCGTGCAGGCTGGCAGGGAAACCCCCCACGGCGATACCCAAGCCCTCGTGGGCGAAAGGCTCGGGGCAGGGCCCTTGGCTGGGACCGGCCCATCCACTTCGCTGCCCAGGAGGGTGGCCAGGGCGCCGGTTGGGGCTGGGGGTTGCTCGCTGCACTCCAGGCTCGCGCTGGCGTTGGTCTTGGGCTGGGCCACCTCTTCTGTCTGCACCATGGCGTCGCTGGTCTTCTGCGGTGGGGTCCGGCGGGGCCCTCCTCGGGCGAGGCACCCCAGAGCAACAAAGCCGAGGCGGGCAGGGTGCTGCGCAGGATGTGTGCGACATCCTGGTCCCAGATGCGCCGCCACGTCGTGCCTGGCCGCGACCACCCTGGGCAGTGGCCGCGCCCCACCGTCGCTCCCGCGGCGCTGGGTTCCTGCGCTGGGGGGGCTCCCGGGGCCGCGCCTTAGGGCCTGCGGACCAAGCTGATGTGGGGCAGGGAGGAGTAGCGCTTGACCGCCACCGGCCGCGCGTGGGGCACGCGCAGGGGCAGGCGCGATGGGCTCTCCGAGCTGGTGCGCCGGGGTGCGCACGGGCCGGGGCCGGGACCGGACCCTGGCCGGGTCGGCCGCCCTCAGCTCATCGCAGCGCGAAGAGCAGAGGAAGATGGCGGGGAGCCCGGGCTGGCCGCGGCGGGGCGACGCGCCCTGGGAGGTGGAGGCGGGGGCGGCGGAGCTGGCAGTGGAGGACAGCTCCCTGCATCGGCGACGCAGCAAGCCGGGCGACTCCTTGATGATGGTCAGTTGGCGTCGGAAGCCCGAGCGGAAGCCCGCTGGAGCGGGCGGAGGCCACAGGCACTAGGCCCAGTCGGCCCCCACGCGCCCCCGTCGCCCTCTCGTGGCCTCTGGGGCTCGGCTCTGGGGCGGGTCTGGCCAGTGGCGGCGCCCCGCGCCTGGCCGGCCTCTGCTTGAACGGGATCTGGACGGGCGACTTCTGGGTCTTGTGCTGCTTGGCCAGCAGGGCCCGCGCCAGCGTCTTGGGCACGCCGGGGGGCTGCCGGGCCAGGCAGAGACCCTGCAGCTGGGGTGGAGGGGGGCGACTTGCTGGGCAGAAGCTGAAAGGCGGGCGAGGTCTGGGAGGAACTTGAAGAAGGCCTCTGGGCCAGAGGAGCAGAGGGGTGGCGCTCCTGGGGGAGGGGTGGCTCAGCGCTGCCAGCTCCGAGACCTTGCCTGGCCGGTGCAGGCTTCGAGAGCGCTGCTGCACGGGCGCTGGCTCCTTGTCTGCGGCTGCTGGCTATGCCGGGCTGGGGATCTCCCCTGCCTTCCTCGGTGTGGCCCGGGGGCCAGGGGCAGCTTTGGGCTGGGGCCGGGTGTCCGGGCTGTGCACGTAAATCACTGTCCGCCCCCGGACAATGGCCGGCACCCCCGCCGCTACCTTGTGAGCCGCGCGCGGCTTCTCGGGGCCGCCAGGGGCGCGGGGGCTCGCGCCGATCTTGGCTGAGGCCAGGCTCCGGTTCTCCGGCGGCGGCCGGGCACTGCCCTCCCCGGCCCCGGCCCCGGGCTGGCGCCTGCTCCTGCGCTTGGATAACTGCAGGGAGGGGTCCATGGACAGAGCAGACCCCACGGACAGGAGCGAGTCGGACTCGGAGGAGGCCTCGCGGGGCGCCGCCGCGGCCGCCTGGTGCAGCCCCGTGACAATGGAGTTGGCGCCCTCCTGGATGGCGCGCCACTCGACGCTGTCCAGGTCGGAGGCCCGGTCTGAGCCGGCCGCCTCCTCGCCGCAGTCCCGGGGCGCCTCTGGCGACCGCTCGTCCTGCTCGGCAGCCCGGGCCTTGCGGCGCGGGGGGCCAGGGGCCGGGGCCCGGCGTCTGGGCATGGCTGAGCCGATGCAGCGGCTCAGGAGCTCCTCCTCGGAGCGCGGGCTGGGGGAGCTGTCGCACCGGCCTCCTCGGCGCGGGGCCTGGGCAACCGTGGGCTCCGGGCCTCCCAGGTGGCTGGCCGGCCGCTCACAGGGCTCGGGCACGCTGAGCGAGTCGGACTCGAGGGTGTCCCTCCGAGCAAAGTGGGGTCTCATCGGCGATCAGCAGGGGCTGGGCCGGGGAGGGGTGGCTGGGCATGAACTGCTACCTTGGCTGCGGTCTGGGCCTCCTTCCCGCCCCGCTTAGGGTCCGCGGGATGGCAGATGGTCGCCACGGGGGCCGCCCGGCCGAGGAGGGCGCCTCGTCATAGTGGTAGAAGCAGTCTCGGCCTCCTCGGTGGGCGTAGTAAGGCACAGGGACTGCCTCCCCCTTTACCCCCGTCCCTGGTCCGAGTGGGCACTTGGGGGCCGGCCAAGAGGCAGCTCCAGCCCGGCTCCTGCCTATGACCTGGACCTGCTCCGGGCTCAGGCCGGCGCCCCTGGCCTTGACCTGGCTGGTGGGCCCGCGAGGTAGCTATGGTGAATGAAACTGATCTTACAAATTCTTTCTCAGCTATGCCATTGTTTGTATATAAAAGCTTTTGAAATTTGTGTGTTGATTTTATATTCTGTAACTTTGCAAATTTCTCTTATGAATTCCAATAATCTCTTAGTGGATTCTTTTGGTTCCCCTATGTATCAGATCATATAATCTACAAACAAGATCATTTGATGTCCTCCTTTCCCAGTTTTACATCTTTTCTTTCTGTCTAATGGCTCTGGCTAAAACTTCCAGAATTGTATTGAATAGCAGTGATGAAAGAGAACATCCTTGTCTGGTTCTGATTCTCATTGAAAATGCTTCCAACTTTTTACCCAAATGTATCATGGTGACTGTTGATTTGTCATATATTATCTTGATTGTGTTGAAAAATGCTCCCTCTATACAGTTTGCTTAAAATTTTATCATGAAAGGATTTTGTGTTTCATCAAATGCTTTCTCTGCATCTATTGAGATAATCATACATATGGTCTTCATTCTTCAATTTGCTAATATGATGTATCACATTTATTGATTTGTGCATGTTAAACAATCCCTGCATATGATGGATAAATCTCACTTGGTCTGGGTGAATGATCTTTCTGATGTGGTGATGGATTCTATTGGATAGTAATTTGTTGAGGATTTCTGCATCTATGCTCATCAGAGATATTGGTCTACAGTTCATTTTCTCTGTATCTTTTTCTGATTTTATAATTAAGATCATGCTGAGTTTGGGAGGAATCCAGTTCTTTCAGGTGGTTTAAATAATTAACATGAATTGGGATTAGTTTATTTATATGAGAGGCCAAGTTACAGAGAGAGGGAGAGACAGAGAGACAGTATTCCATCCACTGGTTCATTCCCCAAATCCAATCCAGCTGATGCTAATGCACGCAGGAAAGCATCAGAGGATGACACAAGTAGTTGAGACCCTTCACTTATATAGAAGACTATGATGAAACCCTTAGCTCCTGGCTTCTGACTGGCCCAGTCTCGTCCCAGATACTGCAGCCATTTGGGGGTGAACCAGAGAGTGTAAAATTCTCTCTCGCTCCCTCTCTCTCTCTCTGCAGCTCCATCTCTAAAATAAATAGGGGGAAGTGCTTGATACAGTGGGCTACGCCACCATCTGCAGTGCCTGCATTCCACATGGGTGACTATTTAAGTCCCACCCAGCTCCCTGGTGATGTACCTGGGAACGTAGGGGAGAATGGTCTGAGTCCTTGGGCCTCTACCTCCATGTGGGAGAACTGAAAGAAACTCCTGGCTCCTGGCTTCAGCCTGGCCCACACTCAGCTGTTGCAGCCATTTGGGGAGTGAACTATCACATAGAAGACCTTTCTCCCTCTGCCTCTCTCTCTCTCTCTTCTCTCTCTCTCTAACTCTAACTCTAACTCTAACTCTGACTTACAAATAAATATTTTTGAAAGGTCACAAATGATTTTCACAATTTTTGATGTTGCTTTTCCTTTTTTGTTACCAATATATTTTATTTGAAAAGCATGTGAGAGAGAGAGAGTGAGAGAGAGAGAGAGAGATTGAAAGATCTTCCAGCTTCTGATTTATTGCCCCAAATGACCACAATGGCTTTGGTTGGCCCAGGCTGAAGCCAGGAAGCTGGAACCCAATCTGAGTCTCCCATTGGGGTGGCAGGAGCCCAAGTACTTGGGCCCTCTTCTATGCTGGAAGCATTAGAATTAACATTAGCAGGGAGCTGGATTAGGAGTGAGGCTTTAGGCACCCAAACCAGCTCCAATAGAGGAGGTTGTAGCTTAACCAACAGTGCCACAATGCCTATGCTTGATGTTGTGTATTCTTAACTGGAATCACTTTGTATCATTTTCTGTATGGACCTCCATAATTTTTCTATGTTTTTGTTTTATTGAATAGGAAACTATATTGTATTAATTCAGAAATTATTATTTTAAAGTCTTAAAAAGCAGTTTTTATATTGTACATTATAATCATTATTATATTCCTTAAAATGAACTTCAGAAACAAATCTAACCTTTACAAACAATACTTTGTGGTTATTTACATTTGAAGCATCCTGTTAGTAAAACTTCCCATTATCCTGTGATTAACAGTTTTCACAGAATACAAATTCATTATCCTATCATGTTTAGAGCTTTTGCCTTATAAGCCACTTTTCCTAATTGATAGTTTATATTTTTAAGGAGAATTCATGCATCCTACTGCTTTTGCCATTTATCTTAAAATGAAAACTATGGAGAACAGTTACTGAAAAGGTTGTGAACGGATGAGAGGTGGCTTGTGTTTGGGGATTTAAGACATGGAAATGGCCTCATGAATAACTAACAGCCATACTGTATCAATTGACTTAAAATATGTTCCAAAATCTGAATATATGAAATACATGAAGCTTGCATACCTTAAATATAATTTTAAAAAAACAGATTTTGGGTCCAGCCCCATGGCTCACTTGGTTCATCCTCCACCTGCGGTGCTGGCATCCCATATGGGCACTGGATTCTAGTCCCAGTTGTTCCTCTTCCAGTCCAGCTCTCTGTTGTGGCCCTGGAGGGTAGTGGATGATGGCCTGAGTGCTTGGGCCCCTGCACACTTATGGGAGACCAGGAGGAAGCTCCTGGCTCCTGGCTTCAGATAGGCATAGCTCCAGCCGTAATGGCTATTTGGGGGATGAACCAATGGAAGGAAGACCTTTTCTTTCTGTCTCTCTCCCTTACTATCTAACTCTATCAAATAAATAAATAAAATTAAACAAGACCACATATTTTTTCCAGAAGAACTAAAATTATTTAGCCTAGGTTCCTGCTTCAGCAATAGGGATCTTTTAAATTGAAAGTAGTTTAATAAAAATTACACCTAAATTACCAGAATGTGTCCTTGTACCTAAATACCATTATTTCTAGGGTGCCTTTCAGGGCACTGACATTTTAAGAAATATGACACCCATCTCTCTAATAATATGCTATGAATTTTTGGATCTGGATAATCTGAAAGATAAATATTTTTCTATTGTAGAATTTCATAGATAGAAAATCATTGAATGATCCAGATGTAAAATTAAAATAATCTGGAGCTGGTGTTGTGTTCTACTGGCTTAAGCCACTGCATGCCATGCAGGCATTGTGTATCTAAGTGCCCATTTGAATCCTAGATTCTCTGTTTCCAGTACAACTCCCCAGCAGTGTGTCTGAGATGGTAGCAGGTGGTCCATGTGGTTGGGCTTCTGCCAGCCATGTGGGAAACCTTGGTGGAGTTGCACATTTCTGGTTTTGACCTGGAGCAGTGCTGGCCATTGTGGCCATTTGGGTAATCAACTAGCAGGTGGGAGATAAATCTTTCTCTGACTTCTTCTCTGTCTCTTCTCTGTCTCTTTCTCTCTCTCAATAAATAAAAAATTAAATTAATCCTAATCCTTAAGAACTTTGTGTCCTTGATACCATGTTAAATACATGGCTTTTAGCTTACAGAAAAAATTAATAAAATTCGTAAATGCCTTTTTCAAGTGGAAGTTTTAAGAAGATTCTCATTAGGCACATCTGTGTAAGAGGAGTTTTATGGTTTCACATTTCTCTTTCTGTAGTTTCAGATCATTTGAAACTCTTTGTTACTATTCATTTTCCTCATCAGTGCCTAGCTGTCTAGATAACCATAGTATTTTCCTTTGCTTTATATGTTCAGTAATTTTGTAAGAACATGTCTAAGTTTAGAATGTTATGGGGTGATTTTCTTAAACACATTTACACTGTATAAACATACATGTTCAAGTATATTTTGCACTTAGAGTGTTTTAACTCTAGATTTTCAATATGTGTGTTTTTTTTTTTTTGCAGGCAGAGTTAGAGAGAGAAGGACAGAGTGAAAGGTCTTCTTTCCGTTGGTTCACCTCCCAAAATGACCACTACTGCTGGCATGCTGCACTGATCCCAAGCCAGGAGCCAGGTGCTTCCTCCTGGACTCCCATGTGGGTGCAGGGCCCAAGCACTTGGGCCATCCTCCACTGCCTTCCCGGGCCACAGTAGAGAGCTGGACTGGAAGAGGAGCAACCAGGACAGAATCCGGCACCCTGACTGGGACTAGAACCCGGGGTGCCGGTGCCGCAGGTGGAGGATTATTCTAGTGAGCCGTGGTGCTGGCCATCAGCATGTGTTCTGGTCCATTGCTTCAGCTTGCTTCTGTGTTGTCACTGTTGCTGAATTATCTTCTCTATGTACAACCTTTGTATCCTCTCAAATCTGTTTTCTTTTTTTTAAAGTATTTATTTATTGGTAATTTTCTCTGTTAATAATGTCTTTTTGTTTTATTCTGATCAACCTAACTAGATAGGGTAGATGTTAATTATCTTCATTAGTTTCCACACAGAGTTTTGTTACATTGATTTTTTTCCTATATTTTTTCAAATTCTATTGACTTTTTTCGCATCTCACAGTGAAACTGGCTATGCACTGGCTCATGTGCGAATGTGGGGACAGACAGGCACGATTGCATGGGTTGTGTGGCTGAGCAGCACTGGTGCAGATTCTTCATGGCAATGCCCTGCTCGCTGACAGACTGTGCGCTGCACAGTGCAGTGCTGTGGGACGTCCTTGGCTGTGTCTGAGGTGAATTCTCAGCAGCCAGGGACCTGAGAAATGCGTGGGGCAGAGGCCTGAAAGCAAGCACTGTACAGGTAGCAATGAGATGCTGTGTGGCCATCAAAAGCGGTTCATTCTCTCACCATAGGACAATTGATGCAGGGGCTCAAGGGCACCACAGACTTCCTGTCTCTGTTTTATACTCTGCAGTGCACAAGCCCCATAAGACATGATCACTAGGGGGGCATCCTTTCCACAGGCACTGGAGCCACCCAGGGCCAGGCTGCAGTCCCCGTGGGGCTGACCTTGTTCTCCCTGCTGGGGGTGCCTCTTCCGGGACTGCATCCTTGAATTTATTGTTGATGCTGCAGTTTGCTTGGACTGCTCTGGAGAGCTATTATGGCCCTAGTAGTTTATAAACCACAGAAATGGACTCACAGCAGATGCAGAAGTGGGGGTCACAAATGATGGGCCTGGCAAGTTGGGGTGCATCAGAGATCTAGTGTCTGGTGTCTGGACATTCCCAGAATCTTCAAGGGGATAAATGAAAAGATGCACACTGGATCTGTTTTGTGAGGTTGCTGAATGCACCTTGCCACCTCACAGCCTCACCCGGTGATAACCCCATCCCTCTTCATCACCTGTCAGCATTTAGTGCTCTGATCAGACCACAGCAGACATTCATCTTCATGTTCTACCTGTTTTTTGGGGTTTAATTTGCTCCTTTTCTAGTTCCCTTAGGTGGAAATCAAGGTAATTGATTTGAGGCAATTCTTATATGAGGGGGCTTCAAAAATTTCAGAGAAAATTCAGTTCTCTCTTCAATGTGCTTTTTGTTAAGATTTATTTACTTATGTGAAAGAGTTACGTGGAGAGAGAAGGCAGAGGCAGAGAGAGAGAGAGAGAGAGAGAGAAGTCTTCTAACTACTGGTTCATGTCCCAGTTGGCTGCAACAGCCGGAGCTGTGCTGATCAGAATCGAGAAGCCAGGAGCTTCTTCAGAGTCTCCCACATGGGTGCGGGGCCCAAGCACCTGGACACAGCAGAGAGATGGATGGGAAGTGGAGCAGCAGGGACTTGAACCGACACCCATAGGGGATGCTGGCACTGCATGCTGCAGCTTTACCCGCTACGCCACAGCGCCAGCCCCAGCCCCAAGGTGTGTTTTTATAATGAACTACTGAAAATCCTTTACAGGCATTTACTGCTATTTTTTTCTTTAATGTCTCTAAAGATACATTACACAGATTCTCTAATGTTGTATTTTCATTCAGCATTTATGCCTTCTAATGTCTTCATTAACTCTTGCACTCAGTTTTACAGAAATGTGTCCCACTGAGTTGCTACGAACTTCAGTGTTTTCCTGACACTTCAGTGTGATAGCTCTTTTGGATTTGGTTTGTGGTCATAGAATATAATTTGCATACTATCTTTTTTATATTATCCTGTAATTAATATTTGTTTTATGGCCTACATCTATTTTGGTAAATCTTCTATGGATACTTGAGAGTGGTGGTTTCACCTGTATGTTCTTGGAGATTTTCTTCTGACTCATTCTGTTATTTGCTGAATAAAATGTACTGGGATAACAGATGATTCTTGCAATTTTTTTTTCTTTTTAAATACTCTATCTTATTTTACAAGATGCATTTTGGGTGCAAAAATTTTAGGATTATTGCATTGTCTTGATTAATTGAACTGCTTGTAAATATGAAATGACATTTTTATTCCTCATGGTAGTTTTGGTTATTAATTACACCTTGCAAAAGCTCATATTCCTCAGTTTTGATTTGTCAAATGTTAGTGTGGCAAATATTTTCCATTTTAAATGAATTTGTGTTTTTACATTTAATGTATATATCTGATAGGGAGTATATAATTCATCTTATTTTCTCTGTACTGTCTAATCATTTGACTTTTAATTGAGATTTTAGACCACTTCCTTTTAAAATGATTGTTATGTAATTCAACTTATCTGTCATAATATTGCTTTCTTTTAATTCCATATTTTGTTACACCATTCTGCTTTATTTTAGATTACTATTTTATTATTTTTTATCTATTTGAAAGACAGAGTCAGGTAGATACAGAGAGAGGGCTTCCACCTACTGGTTCACTCCCCAAATGCTCACACCAGCCAGAACTTGCTATGCCAAAACACTAGCTCCTAGAGATACTCTTTAAAATGTAATAATGGAAGGCACTGTTATATAGAACTGAGGAATAAACAAACATATGTAGCCAGTAATGAGAACATTGTTCCATTAGGCTATGCAGGTTCTGAGAAATGTGTGTAATTCAGTGGCTAGGAGAGAGTGTCAGTGGTCTCACAATTAAAATTGAGCAAGATGTCCTGAGGGGCACAGTGGGAGGAGTGGCTGGCAAAATATAGATGATGTGCACATCTGTTGGAAATAAATTAAAAGATAAACCTAAAAACACAAAAGGGCTGCAGTTGTTTATATATTGTTTATTGTAAGTAAAAACTCAATTTATAGGTGGAAGAATTGAGAAACTGACAACAGTTATGATGACCACTTGGAGAAAAACTTCACTACATTTGCATTAAAATTCAAGGGAAATCAGAAATGAATGAAACATAAAGTGAAATTTTGCAGAATATCCAATAAATCTTGAAGGAAGTGTACTTGTAAGCAGCACTACATCACTGAGTTCATAACAATAGGATAATTTGTGGGTTATCAGAACTAAAGAAAGATTTAAAAATATACCACCTGGAATGTGAAAATGATTATACTGGACAAGATTTTAAAAACTGGGCCCTTAAAATTGTTAACAAAATAAAAATTTTCATGTCGTTGATGATATATTGTTGTAATTGGCTGTCCCTAGGATATTGATGATTCACACAAGTGATAACAGTAAATTAAAACAAAATAGAACAAAATGAAGGCAGCTGCCCTCCACGGGGTCGGGTGGGGACAGGGAGGAGGAGGAGGAGGAGGAGGTTGTGGAGGCTCGGTGGGTGGATTTGTGTCCCAGCAGGGTGCTGGGGAGCCAGTGAGTTTCCCGCCCAGGACTAGGGAGAAAGCCAAAAAAAAAAAAAAAAAAAAAAAAACAAAAACAAAAACAAAAACAACTGTGGGATTTATTTAACGTGATCTTGGCAAATGCCTTCTGCCTCTGCTTAGCCGAGACCCTCCACTCTTCAGCCAGCCCTTCCTCCCTGCAGGGCCCGAGCTCCATGGCTGGCACCCCTATGACTGTCTGGGCCAATGAGCTGTGCAAGGAGGAATCTGACTGCAGCTCCAGCTACCACACGCTGCGGCGGTGCCTGGCGGACCGCGACCGCAACCCCGGGCTGGCCCATAAGGAGTGCCAGGCGGCCCCGGAGGTGCTGCAGGAGAGCCCGCTGTGTGATGGCCTCTGCAAGTGGACCATGAAGGAGCTGCAGTGCCTGCAGATCTACAGGAGCCTCCACCCGGGGCTGACCGAGGGGGAGGAGTTTTAGGAGGCCTCTCCCTGCGAGCTGGTCACCTCCTGCCTCTCCGATGTTTTCAGGCTTGCCTCCATCTTCTCAGGGACAGGGGCAGACCCGGTGGTCAGTGCCAAGAGCAACCAGTGCCTGCACGTGGCCAAGGCCTGCGACCTGAATGGCAACTGCAAGAAGCTGCACTCCTTACCTCCATCCTCAACCTGGGAACTCGCATACGGAGTGCTGTAGCTGTCGCCAGTGCCACAAGGCCCTGCACCAGGTCTTCGACCGAGTGCCCAGCGAGTATACCTACCGCATGCTCCTCTGTTCCTGCGGAGACCAGGCATGCGCGAGCGCCGCCCGCCGCCAGACCATCCTGCCTAGCTGCTCCTACGAGGACAAGGAGCACCACCTGCCTGGATCTGCGTGCCCTGAGCCGCACCGACCACCTGTGCCGGTCCAGGCTGGCCGACTTCCATGGCAACTGTCGAGCCTCCTACCGCACACTCACCTGCTGCCCAGGGGACAGTGACCAAGCATGTCTGGGCTCCTACACGGGCATGGTCGGCTAAGACATGACACCCCACTGCGTGGACTCCAGCCCCACCGGCGTGGTGCAGCTGTCGCAGCAGGGGAACATAGAGGAGGAGTGTGAGAGGTTCCTGAGGGACTTCACCGAGAACCCGCGCCTCTGGAACACCATCCAGGTCTTTGGCAACCGCACAGATGTGAGCGTGTCCCCAAAGGGCCCCTTGTTCCTGGCCACGTAGGCCCCTCGGGTGGAGAAGACACCTTGTCTGCCAGATGACCTGGGTGACAGCACTGGCCTGGGCACAAGTGCCATGACCACCTGCCCTTCTGTCCAGGAGCAGGGGCTGAAGGACAACAGCTCCAGAGTTGAGCCTGTGCTTCACAGAGCTGACGACAGACATCATCTCAGGAAGCAGCAAGGTGATCAAACCAACTCAGGCCTCAGCCGAGCCAGGCCGTCAGCTGCCTTGGCTGCACTCCCCCTCCTCATGCTCACCTGGGCCTTGTAGACCCCACCCCGGGGAACTGACACGACAAGAACTCCCACCTGACACAGCAGACACACACAGAGACACACACGAGACAACCACACACACCTTGCAAACAAAACAAGACAAAAGTGAGTCTTCTCCCACCTTGTCTCTGAGCCTGTCTCCTCCCAGGTTTCTTCTCTGGAGAAGTTTTTCTAAGCCGGACAGACAAGCAGGGGGCCAGCCTCTGTACTAGGCTGGAGTTTTCTTCTCTGGACCCCTTTGAAGCAAGAGACCAAGACCCCTGCTGCCAAGGGGACGTGTGACTGTGCCTGCTGCAGGCTGAGGCAGGGTGTCGGGGCCAGTGGCCCTGGCCCGACATGAGATGCAGCAGGCTGAGGCTGTCCCTTATCTAATCCTGTTTCCTGTGCTTATTGTCCTGAAGGATGAAGGCACAAGGTTTTTCATCCCACATTCCTGCAGGCAGGATGTGACTTCTGATGAAGGTTTATGATGTTCTTTGCTCTATCTGCAGAGCTTGTACCCTGATCATTGCTACTTTGTAAACTTGCTCTGTTCCTGTGCTATGCATGATTGCACACAATGAATGTTATCTGTATGGGGTCTGGGGTATATATCCTTGCCTTTCTATGTGCTCGGGGCTGGAGACTGAAGGGTTTCTTTAAGGAGACTGCCTCCAGTCCCTCATTGCCGGGCCCCCTACTTTGGCTTGGAATGCTACGAGGCAATAAATGTGGTGCTGAATTGACTGAGTGCTGCGTGTCTCCGTGTGGTTTGTTGGGTGGCCTCCGACAGCAGGGCAGCCCATGCTGGACACCTGCCGGGGGCTGATGAGGGCAGCAGGCACCGGGAACCTGTAGGCCCCATCTGCCCCTTCTCTTAGCTGCAGGAGTGTTGACTGCTTCTGTGCCCTCAGCGGGCCTGTGGGCCAGAGTCTGGCATGGGTGGGAGACACCTGCAGAAGGGGTGAGGTACCCTGAGCTCCCTGGGAGGCATGGATGGCAGAGAGCCCAGCCCAGGCCACCTGGGGCACCAGCTCCAGGGTGGAGGTGGGGGCTTCTGCCTCCTTGGTGGCAAGAGTTTTAGGGTCAGAGAGAAATGAGGCTTTGTTGGTGCTGGGTGGGTGGGTGTGGTCTCGCTGGAGAGGGGCAGCAGGATCTGGCAGTGGGCACACATCTGCAGCAGTTGTCTGCATGCCCCTCTCATGCCCATGCCCCCCTCCATCTCTGAGACCTAAGTCAGCTCTACATACAGTCTTTCCAAATGTGTGTATATGCACATCACATCCGTGTGTCCTGTGGTTCCCTGTTCTTTCATTTTTTTAAGAAATGGACCTATCGAAATAATACCCCTTCCACTCCTCCCTCCCAAGATGATGAAAAGGTGTTATTCTAAAGTTTATTTTTTATTAACATTATCTACAATGGGAACAGATGGCTCCTGGCCCCTCCACTCCCTCTGTGTGCCTGGCTGCTGTCAGCCCAGCTGGGGCTGGGGCCCCTGGTCCACATTCATGGTTATTTTTTTTTGACAGGCAGAGTGATAGTGAGAGAGACAGAGAGAAAGGTCTTCCTTTTTGCCGCTGGTTCACCCTCCAATGGCCGCTGCAGCCGGCGCATCTTGCTGATCCAAAGGCAGGAGCCAGGTGCTTCTCCTGGTCTCCCATGCAGGTGCAGGACCCAAGGACTTGGGCCATCCTCCACTGCCTTCCCGGGCCATAGCAGAAAGCTGGCCTGGAAGAAGGGCAACCGGGATAGCATCCAGCGCCCCAACCGGGACTAGAACCCGGTGTGCCGGTGCCACAAGGTGGAGGATTAGCCTGTTAAGCCATGGAGCCGGCCCGCATTCATGGTTAATTAAGCAAAAGCCACCAATAAAAAAACAATACATCTGTTACAATTATATGCTAATTACTGTAAGTAGTACAGGAGCAATGGTAGAGTAAGAGCCAATAAAAGCAATTTGTTACATAATGTTCCATTACAATTAAATAATAATTAGATAATTACAAAAAGGCTAAAAAAGTTAAATCAAGTAAACATCATGGCAGTTAATATCTGCGGGATAATTATCCAGGATAATATCTGCAGTATTCTCTTGTGTTGACTGATGCTACCAAAAATCTCAGTACTAGTGATAAATTTGGTGTTCCCTAAAACCATAAAATAGTTTTAAAATCTGTGATTCTCATAGCATGAACAAATACTTTGGTGCTAACCCATTCAGAGATACTGTGTACATGAAGGATTCCAAGACAACTTAGACATTTTTCAGAGTGCTAATAATCTTACAATGAGAAAGCCAATGAAGCTATCTATGGGATCTTGATGCAAGATCTAGATACACTAAGAAAATGAAATTATAGAAATTATATGTAGGTAATATCTTTGAATTCAAAGACAAAAATGGATGGGTATAATTTTTATAATAAAATGATGTTGTGATAACCGTGAGTGAATAAAGTATTTTGGCAGAAACAATGAATGCCTAGAAATATGGTCAAAATTATATAAAAATTTGCAGGAACTAAAATCCAGAACAGGTCTTGCCCTTTCCAGAGTGATCTCAAAGGAACAATATGAGCACTATTAAATTTCAACATCAATAGGAAAGTAATCCCATAAAAAATCCAAAAAGGGTGAAAAGCATCCTTGAAACAAAGAGTACTCTGGCCTAGATGTCTCTGAGAAGTTTTGAAGATAGAAATTGCTTGTTCCAGAATTGTGAGTGAATTGACAGCACAACGAAAAAGCTAACAAACATGGTTACATGCTCAGGGTGCTAGCACTGGTATGCACTATGATTTGATGATATAATTGTGAAATATTCAGAAACTCAAATACAGGGCCAGTGCCATGGCTCACTAGGCTAATCCTTCGCCTGCAGCACCGGCACCCCACATTCTAGTCCTGGTTGGGGCACTGGATTCTGTCCTGGTTGTTCCTCTTCCAGTCCAACTCTCTGCTGTGGCCCGGGAGTGCAGTGGAGGATGGCCCAGATCCTTGGGCCCTGCACCCACATGGGAGACCAGGAAGAAGCACCTGGCTCCTGGCTTTGGATCGGCAGAGTGGACTGGCCTTAGCAGCCACTTGGGGGTTGAACCAAAGGAAAAAGAAGACCTTTCTCTCTGTCTCTCCCTCTCTCTCTCTCACTGTCTAACTCTGCCTGTAAAAAAAATAAAAAATAAATAAATAATAAACTCAAATACAAAGTAAACTTAAAAACCTTGTGCTTATTAGAGTATAAATTACATTAGAGTATAAATTACTGAGGGTAGAAATGTTATTTTGTAGGAGTAATAATAAAGTGATAAACACATAAAAGTGAATTTGTTAAAAAAAATAGTTCATTCAATTACCTTTAAAGTGGAAAATAAGGGAAAAAGTGAATGGAAATAAAGCAAAGATCTTGGAAATTATCAGGAGCATCATAGAGAACAATATTCGTATTTACAGGTACACTTTGAGCATTCAACATGGCAGTTTCAGTTACAATCCTCTAGAATTTCAGCCAAACTAAAATAATATATCCTCTGGGAACTAAGAAATATTGAATGGGTCAAGATGACTCTAAGAATCTGGGGACATGAAATAGTTGCAAAGACACTTTAGATTATTTCCATCAAGTCCATGTCACAAAGAGAAAGCCCCCCAAGAAGGCCTGGGATTAATAATAGCAGTTCTGATTCACAATCAGATACTAATGATAAAAATAGGTCACACAAGTGCATTAAAAACAATGATAAATAAAATAATGCATATTTAATAATATATAGGTTAAATAATAGTATGATCAGCATATATGAAGATACTTGTGGATTGAGAGTCTCATAAATTATTTTACTCCCAGAAAATTATTAAAATCATGGATTTTTGAAAATTTAAGTTTTCATGAAATTGATTAAGCCACAATAAAATTTTGCCATGATTTTCTACAGTTATACTACACATCATTGATATATACATATTATAGAAATAAAAGTGATCTTTCTACTTTTTGCTTGTTAAAACTTATGATAGTGGTGCATTATACTTGTAATTATACAGTAAATTGAAAGTATTTTATTGCAAAAGTTAAAGAAAAAAGGAAAAGAAAGAGAGAGGATTAAGGGAGGGAGGGTGAAGTATGGTGGTCTTCTTAGAACCGTATCTATGAAATACATTAAATCTATTTTTAAGGATTTATTTATTTATTTGAAAGTCAGAGTTACACAGAGAGAGGAGAGGCAGAGAGAGAGAGAGAGAGAGAGAGAGAGAGAGAGAGGTCTCCCACCTGACGGTTCACTCCCCAGTTGGCCACAACTGCCAGACCTGTGCCAATCTGAAGCCAGGAGCCAGGAGCTTCCTCTGGGTTTCCCATGTGGGTGCAGGGGCCCAAGGACTTGCGCCATCTTCTACTGTTTCCCAGGCCATAGCAGAGAGCCAGATGAAAGTGGAGCAGCCAGGTCTCGAACCAGCACCCACATGGGATGCCAGCACTTCAGGTCAGGAAGTTAACCTGCTGTGCCACAGCATCAGCCCCTGAAATCTATTTTCTTACATTAATAAAACATAAAAAATTTAAAAGGAATATGCACGTGAGTATATAACCTATATTCTGATGATGGGAAATAGCAGTAAGCAACAATGTAGGAGCAATGATAGCAAGACAAACACAAGGGAATTGGGTGAAGCAATATGTATTAGATATACACAAAACTTGAGAAATAACAGAAAAAAGTCAATAATAAGTAAAGAAAATACTATGTCAGTTACCAGAAAAAAGTCAAAAGTTTATCACCACGAAAGGGAGAATGATAATATGTGTCCATATATATATATATATATATGTGTGTGTGTGTGTGTGTGTGTGTGTGTGTGTACACACACACATGTATAGAATCACTACCCTTGACTAAGGTGGCTCTGAGGCACTGTGAATCTGAAGGTTTCCAGGACAGCTTATAAAATGTTGGAGCTGATGATGACCTAACAATGAAAATTTATGTTGTCATGACTACAGGTTCACAGGGTTGGAACTGGTCTAGATTAGAATATTTTGAAGAAAAGTGAGCTCAGTGATTTTGAAGACCAAACAAAATCCTACATTTCTACACTTAAATTGTATTTCAATTTACATGAATGTCCATAAGGCTAAAATGCAATCTCCTGCTAATGAGGGAGATGAAATCGGCCATAGATTGTGCTCAGTTACTATGAACACCATATTTGATTGGACACCTTCCTAATTTATAGAACTGATGGCCCAAAACTGATAGAGAAAACTAAGGTAGCCTGAAGCCTCTGTGCAAAGACTGATATAAATTAGTTTATTGACAATTTACTCAGGTAGTGGTAACAAATTCAAATATAATATGAAAAATAGACAAATGTTTAATTTCAACACACATTGAATTTTGATAATTGTGTTTATCAATGAAAATTTCAGTAGAAGCAGAAATAAGGTCACAAAGGGATGTAATGGATATAGATAAATAGTCTTTAAACATCTTTAAAAATACAGAAAATTTTCAGTCTCTTAAGTCACGGAAATGCTAAGCAGTTTAATTCAATAATATTTTGAAAATTTTATTAGTATAAAGGGATCTTTCATGTATTTCATAGCTACAAATCTGATGATAACCATATTTCCCTTCCCCCTCCCTCCATCCATTCACTTCCTTCTTTTTTTCTTTAATTTTTTCAAAGACAAAATTTAATTCCACTCTTTAATCATAGGTTTAATTCATTGCTAACTTTAATATTCAACAAGTGAAAAGTAGAAAGACTAAAGTTCCACAGGAGTGTAAAAAAGGTATAAAAACAATAATTATATACTAAGATATCAGTTTCATTTCTGTACATTTTTGGTATTCTTGGTTAATTGGCACATATCAGAAAATATGTGATATTTGTCTTTTTTGGACTGGCTTATTTCACTAAGCATAATGATTTCCAATTGCAACCATTTTGCTGCATAAGACAGAATTTCATTCTCTTTTTTTTGCTGAGTAGTATTCCATATTGTGTGTTTGTGTGTGTGTGTGTGTGTATCACATTTTCTTTATCCAGTTATCAGCTGATGGTCTGAAACCCAAGTTAACAATGTCTTAATCTAGTGCTTGGGAATTTTTTTTAATTTTTGACAGGCAGAGTGGACAGTAGAGGGAGACAGAGACAAAGGTCTTCCTTTTTGCCCTTGGTTCACCCTCCAATGGCCGCTGTGGTAGGCGCGCTGTTCCGATGGCAGGAGCCAGGTGCTTATCCTGGTCTCCCATGGGGTGCAGGGCCCAAGGACTTGGGCCATCCTCCACTGCACTCCCTGACCACAGCAGAGAGCTGGCCTGGAAGAGGGGCAACCGGGCCAGGATCGGTGCCCCGACCGGGACTAGAACCTGGTGTGCCAGAGCCGCAAGGCGGAATATTAGACTAGTGAGCCTCGGCGCCGGCAGTGCTTGGGAATTTTAAAGTGATTGGCCAATTATGAGTCTTTAGAAATAAAGAACATGTAAAACAAGTGTGCCCCAAGAATGTCAAATATTTCTATGATGAGAATTACAAGACATTAAAGAGTAAAATAGAAGAATATACAAAAAATGGACAAATCTTCCATGTTCCTGGATTGGAAGAATATCATCAACATGTCAATACTTCTGAAAGGAATTTACAGGTTCAGTGGGATATCAATCAAAATACAAAGAAAATTCTTCTCAGATAAAGAAAAATGATGCTAGGGCTGGTGCTGTGGTGCACCAAGTGGGCTCAGGTTTGGGTCCTGGCTGCTCCACTTGTAGTTCAGCTGTATGCTGTGGCCTGGGAAAGCAGTGTCCATTTTGATATACAAGCACTCTAGAAACTGGAGTATTATGGTTCAACATCTACTGACAACACTGACAAAGATGATGTTTGTGTTTGTGAAGATGAACGGTAAGCCTTTCCTAGAACAGAAGGACTTTAGTTTTCTGCAAAACGAATTTGCCTGCGATTTTCTGGTTACACTCAAATGGAATTCCTCCACAATTTGGCCAGGGATGGGTGGATGAAATGAGAAAAATCTGGTTCTCCTGTGGCTACCTCAGTCTCAGATCTTGCAACAGCCTCTTTCCTTTGGGTTTTCCTGAGGAGTTTTTGTGCATTTCACTATATTTCATGAATTTTATGATGTTACATTGTGTTTCATGCTGGATAAAGTACTTCAGGCAACTGGATGAATAGTCTTTTTAAATCAGGGCACAGGATTCGATTTTCTGGAATTCCAGGTGGGTTTTATAGCTTTGGGCGCAACAACCAGTAATTCCATTGTCCATCTGCAATTCCCTCATTTTTTTTCTCATTTTGAATGTGTTTGTTGCCATTTCTCTTTCATTTGTTTTTTATTCGACCCAAACAACTAAGTTTTGATGTAGTATCCATTTTGGTAAACACTCTAAAACCTGGAGTATTATGGTTGAAAATCTCCTGGCAACTCTGACAAAGATGATGCTTGTGTTGTGAAGATGATCGGTTATGCTTTCATATAATGGAAGCAGTTTACTTCTCGCTAAAACGAGTTTGCCTGCAATTTTCTCATTGCTCTCAGTAGAATGTCTCTGGAATTTGGCCATTGATAGGTGGATGAAATGGGAACAATCCTTTTCTCCTGGCTAACTCAATATCGGATGTTGCAACAGCCTCTTTGCTTTCTGTTTTCTTGAATGTTTTTGTGCATTTCACTATATTTCATGAATTTTATGATGTTACATTTTGTTCCATGCTGGAAAATGGAATACATGTAACTGAATGAATTATCTTTTTATATTAGGGCACAGGAATGGGTTTTCTGGAATTTTGTTTTGGTTTTATAGATTTGGGTGCATCCCTGGATAATTCCATTGTCCATCTGCAATTTCCTTGTTTTTTTCTGATTTTGAATTTGTTTGTTGCTGTATCTCCTTCTATTGGTTTTTATTCAAAACAGAAAAAAACAATCAAATAAACAGAAAAACAACAGATATGAGGTAGTATCAGTTATGGTATCCAAGCACTCTGCACATTAGGGTATTATGGTTCAAAATCTACAGGCTACACTTACCAAGATGATGTTTGTATTTTTAGTTAGTTGTGCCAATGGGGTGTCAATGTTGGTTATTTTTTCAAAAAACAAGCTCCTCGTTTGGCTTATTTTTTGTAATGTATTTATTATTCAATCCTGTTGATTTCATCTCTGATTTTAATTATTTCTCTTCTAGATTTGGGTGTGGTTTGCTGTAGATTTTCTAGATCCTTGAGATGAAGTGAAAGCTCTTTTATTTGGTGCCTTTCAAATTTCTTGATGTAGGCACCTATTGATATAAACTTTCCTCTTAACACTGCTTTTGCTGTATCCCATAAGTTGTGTTTTGTTGTGTTGTTATCCTCGTTTACTTCCAGAAACTCACTGTGGTGAGTTTGATTACAACATGTTGTGGTGAGGATCTCTTTTGGTTATGTTTACTAGGGGTTCTATGAGCTTCCTGTACTAGGATGTCTCTGTCCTTCTCCAAACTCGGGAAGTTTTCTGCTAGTATCTCACTAAAAATGCCTTATAATCCTTTCTCTCTCTCCATGCCTTCAGGAACTCCTAGAACCCGAATGTTGGGTTTTTATATAGTATCTTGTAGATTCCCAACAATATTTTTTAGATTTATAATTTCCTCTTCTTTAAAAGATGCAGCATTGAAAGAGAACTACAAGATGGCAGAATAGGAAGGGAGCACATTGATAGTTCAGCAAGACACACAGGTTAATAACAGTGGAGATACTGCAGGGTCAAGGAAGAGTAGGGGAAGAAACAGCAGAGGAAACTCTTCTGGAACTAGTGATTCACAGTGGACCTGCGTGGAGAGCGTGGAAGCCCAAGTTCGGGACACCAGCAGCAGACTCAACGCACCAGCGCTGGAACGCGAGGTGAGCCGAACCTCAATAGCCTGAGACACAGCAGGCAAGCGGAAAGAGGAGACTAGAGGGAACGAGGCTTGAAACTCCGTGGGGAAAAGTTCACCAGGCTAACTAGAAGAGAGAGAGGAAAAAAAAAAGTGACCGATACGGACACGAGTTTCTCTCTCTCCGCTCACCCCTCAAAGGCGAGCAACACAAAGAGCAGGCACCATTTTGACATACGTCATAAGCAGGGCGACCTCAGGTCTGCACCGGCCCTGAGCATAGCAGAAAAACCTGACTCTGGGGGGAGGGGTGAAATAACAGGAGATTAGCATCTAACTTGGCAACCCAGTGGGAGACTGCAGGAGAATTGGAGCCCACACTGAGGGCAGCAGAGATTCCCTGTGTGGTCCTTGGGAAAGAGCTTCTGATCTCTGGCTCCTGTGGGTATATCATTCGCCTGCTAACTACCTCCAATTATGTTCAGCTGTGCGGAATTACTTCCCTTTTGAATCAAAAAAGAGAGATTTACCACGCCTAACCTGGGAGTGTCATCTTTGACACACCCTCAACCCTGAGGAACCAAACACAGCTCTCAGTCCACACTTATCTCAAGCCTCTAAGGCTCCACCGAAAGCAGACAGTCCACTTAATATAGAGCCATAGTGTAACAAGAAAAAACACCACAGTGAAGAAACCAAATATCTCCAACATGCCATACAACAAACGCAAAAACCGAGGTAACAAGAACAAGGAAGACACCATGACGCCCCCAAATGAAAAAGACACCCCAATTCAAGATTATGAAGATGATGAGATAGAAGAAATGCAAGAAGCAGACCTCAAAAATTTGATAAGAATATTAAGAAGTTCTCAAAAACAAATTCTTGAACAAGAGAAATACTTAATTGACAAGATAGAAAATCTCTCTCGTGAAAATGAAATATTAAGGAGGAATCAAAATGAAATGAAACAACTAGTAGAACATGAAACTGAGATAGTGACAAAAAACCACAATGAAATGAAGAACTCAATAGATCAAATGCCAAACACATTAGAGAGCCTTAAAAACAGAATGGGCAAAGCAGAAGAGAGAATATCAGACTTAGAAGACAGAGAACAGGAAAGGAAACAGGCAAACCAAAGAAAAGAAGAAGAAATTAGAAATCTAAAAAATATTGTCGGGAATCTACAGGATACTATTAAAAAACCCAACATTCGGGTTCTAGGAGTTCCTGAAGGCATGGAGAGGGAGAAAGGATTAGAAGGCATTTTCAGTGAGATACTAGCAGAAAATTTCCCAGGTTTGGAGAAGGACAGAGGCATCTTAGTACAGGAAGCTTATAGAACCCCTAATAAACATGACCAAAAGAGATCCTCAGCACGACACATTGTAATCAAACTCACCACAGTGAAACATAAAGAAAAGATTCTAAAAGGTGCAAGAGAGAAACGTCAGATTACTCTCAGAGGATCTCCAATTAGACTCACAGCAGACTTCTCATCAGAAACCCTACAAGCTAGAAGGGAATGGCGAGATATAGCCCAGGTACTAAGAGAGAAAAACTGCCAGCCCAGAATATTATATCCTGCAAAGCTCTCATTTGTGAATGAAAGTGAAATTAAGACTTTTCATAGCAAACAGAAACTGAAATATTTGTTGCCACTCATCCTGCCCTGCAAAAGATGCTTAAAGATGTGTTACACACAGAAACACAGAAACATGGTCACCAATATGATAGAAGGTAAAGGAAGGAAACCTCACAGCAAAAGATCATAGGAAGCTCAATTTCTCTTTGACATAGAATTACACTCTGATGCTCTGTTAAAGCAATGTGTTAAAGTAATCTAAAAACAAAAAGCAATTCAAATCAATTGGCAATCTACAAAAAGAGTTAAAGATTTTAAAAGCTATTATTAAAATTGCTATATTGGTCTATTATGCTGTGTTATATGTGTGTACATATTGTATGTCCACATAGGAAATTTTATTAAGAGTTTTATTTTAAATGGCTTATAGATAAGATTGTCCATAAATTTAAGCTGCTAAAATCAATCAAAGATACATTTTAATTTGTGTGACCTGAATCTGTGTATCATATGTTTTAAACGTGTTGGTAGAAAGAAACTAAAAACATTTTACATGGTTGTGCTTAAGTTTACTGGTTAAACAAACTACACCATGTTAGATATTTAAGAGGTGTTTTCAAATACATGATTCTTACAATTTATAGAAGGCATTGGACCTTCTGGTAAATGTTTCCTGAAGTTGTTATCTAATGGTTGAAACGGTTTGCTAAGTATTCATGTAATATTGCTATTGTCAGCAAGCGATCTAGGACTTGCTCCCTCATTTCTCTATTCTAAGCCCAACTTGTTCTTTCATTTCTCTATTCTCTTCAAGGTAGGAAACTAATTCTACTATAAAGGAATCTGTAGGACACCCAATTTAATCTTTAGACCTTATAAAAGAGATGGCTAACATTTTTCTGTAATAGCATAGCCAAAATAAGAATTTAAATAATAATCTCATAGCTAGATTCACTTCGCCATCAGCAAAGTATACAGTAAGTAGAAAAAACCTCCCTTTCAGACCAAAGGGAAAGAAAGTTTTAAAGTGAGAATATAATTTTCGTCATGGGCATTGTCTACCTTAGAAAAACTACTACAGAACATGCCTGTGACTATAGACTTGTAGTTCAGGCCACCGAAGATTAGAGATGGGACTTGGGCACTCCCTTGACTTGCATCCTCTGGTCTGCTTGAACACAAACCAGGAGGAAAAGAAAGCTCGGCATCAGAAACAATGGGTGGCAGGCCTATTAATGGCTGATCTGTACAGTGATCTGCCCTCAAGGAGACCCAACAGGCCAGTCCACTGCAGTGGCTTTCAATGTGGTAAGCCTGGGCTTCAGCAGAAGTCAGCTTGTGAAGAGCCCTGGCAGCTCTGCCAAGAGTTGGATCACTGGAAATGGACCTGCCCTGGAGTCGAAGGATGCCCAGGTCAGAGCCACAGATCTTATTGGCTCTAAGCTGAAAAGCCCTTCACTCAGCCCAACTTCCAAAGTGACCACTGCAGCTGAGTTGATGGCCAAGTAGGGTCAGCAACATTGCAGGCAGAACTGTAAATTTCTTGTTAGAGATGCCCCCTGCCTTTCCCTGGCCAGCTCTCCTCCCAGGCCAGCCAAGCAATGAAAGTCAACAGAGTGCCTTCCCCCAGGAGGTTCACACCTCCCTTAGGATATACCCCATGTGAAGAGATAGATAGGTCTGGGCCTCTTAACTTACAAGGCCTAAAGCCCAACAGATTATTATCAAGCCCCTTCTATCAGGTTCTATTTGCCTCTCAATCAGAAAACTTCATTGTAGCTTAGACAGCACCTTTCTTAGCTCCTCTAATAATGACTCTGTCCTTTGTTCTAGACCCTGTCTAGCACACTTGGGCCTCATTCCTTTGTAATCATAACCTCTACTCTACCACCAATGGCTCTACTCCCAACCTGTGTGTACTGATGGTCCTCTTCCCCACTTAATGCTGTATAATTGTTCAAACCTGGTAAATACCACGCTTAGGATCATTGGTTACTATCCTCACTCTGTCTTTTATGAACTTGTCTAAATATGATCAGAGTCGGCAAACTTGGAAGGCTTCCATAGCCTTGGCAACTCATGACGACAGCCTAGGGTGGTTACTGGCGCCATAAACTAGAGTGTCAATTTGTTGGGTCAACAACAGGAGCCACTGTGCACTTGCTCCTCATGTGGGATCTCTGTCCTTAATGTGCTGTACATTGTGATTTAATGCTATAACTAGTACTCAAACAGTATGTTTCACTTTGTGTTTCTATGTGGGTGCAAACTGTTGAAATCTTTATACTAAATTGATCTTCTGTATATAAAGAGAATTGAAAATGAATCTTGATGTGAATGGAAGGGGAGAGGGAGCGGGAGAGGGGAGGGTTGTGGGTGGCAGGGAAGTTATGGGAGGGGGAAGCCATTGTAATCCATAAGCTGTACACTGGAAATTTATATTCATTAAATAAAAGTTAAAAATAAAAAAAAGAAAGAGAATTACAGACCAATATCACTGATGAACATACATGCAAAAATACTCAATAAAATTCTGGCCAATAGAATGCAACAATACATCAGAAAGATCATCCATACAGACCAAGTAGGATTAATCCCTGGTATGCAGGGATGGTTCAATGTTCGCAAAACAATCAACGTGATACACCACATTAACAGACTGCAGAAGAAAAACCATATGATTCTCTCAATAGACTCAGAGAAAGCATTTGATAAAATACAACACCCTTTCATGGTGAAAACTCTAAGCCAACTGCATATGGAAGGAACATTCCACAATTCAATCAAAACAATTTATGAAAAAAACCATGGCCAGCATCCTATTGAATGGGGAAAATTTGGAAGCATTTCCACTGTGATCTGGTACCAGACAGGGATGCCCACTATCACCACTGCTATTCAATATCATTTAGGAAGTTTTAGCCAGAGCTATTAGGCAAGAAAAAGAAATTAAAGGGATACAAATTGCGAAGGAAGAACTCAAACTATCCCTCTTTCTTTATTTAGGGGATCCAAAGAACTTTTCTATGAGTACCAATAGTCTCTTAGTAAAGTTTGGCAAAGTAGCAAGATATAAAATGAATGCACAAAAATCAATAGCCTTTGTATACACAGGCAGTGCCATGGCTGAGCAAGAACTTCTAAGATCAATCCCATTCACAATAGCCACAATAACAATCAAATACCTTGGAATAAACTTAATCAAGGATATTAAAGATCTCTACGATGAAAATTACAAAACCTTAAAGAAAGAAATATAAGAGGATACCAAAAAAATGGGAAAATCTTCCATGCTCATGGATTGGAAGAATCAACATCATCAAAATGTCCATTCTCGCAAAAGCAATTTACAGATTCAATGCAATACCAATCAAAATACCAAAGACATTCCTCTCAGATCTGGAAAAAAATGATGAAGAATTTCATATGGAGACAGAGGAGACCTCCAATAGCTAAAGCAACCTTGGACAACAAAAACAAAGCCGGAGGCATCACAGTGCCAGATGTCAGGACATACTACAAGGCAGTTGTTATCAAAACAGCATGGTACTGGTACAGAAACAGAAGGATTGACCAATGGAACGGAATAGAAACACCAGAAATCAATCCAAACATCTACAGCCAACTCATATTTGATCAAGGATCCAAAACCAATCCCTGGAGTAAGGACAGTCTATTCAATAAATGGTGCTGGGAAAACTGGATTTCCACATGCGGAATCATGAAGCAAGATCCCTACATTTCACCTTACACAAAAATTCACTCAACATGGATTAAAGACTTAAATCTATGACCCAACACCATCAAATTATTAGGGAGCATTGGATAAACCCTACAAGATATTGCTACGGGCAAAGACTTCCTAGAAAAGACTCTGGAGGTGCAGGCAGACAAAGCCAAAATTAACTATTGGGATTGCATCAAATTGAAAAGTTTCTGTACTGCAAAAGAAACAGGAGAGTGAAGAGGCAACTGACAGAATGGGAAAAAATATTTGCAACCAATGCAACAGATAAAGGGTTGATAACCAGAATCTATAAAAAAATCAAGAAACATCAAAACAAACAACCCACTTAAGAGATGGGCCAAGGACCTCAATAGACATTTTCTAAAAAGAGGAAATCCAAATGGCCAACAGACACATGAAAAAATGTTCAAGATCACTAGCAATCAGAGAAATGCAAATCAAAACCACAATGAGGTTTCATCTCACCCTGGTTAGAATGGCTCACATTCAGAAATCTACCAACAATAGATGCTGGAGAGGATGTGGGGGAAAAGGGACACTAACCCACTGTTGGTGGGAATGCAAACAGGTTAAGCCACTATGGAAGTCTGTCTGGAGATTCCTCAGAAATCTGAATAAAAACCTACCATACAACCAAGCCATCCCACTCCTTGGAATTTACCCAAAGGAAATTAATTTGGCTAATAAAAAAGCCATCTGCACATTAATGTTTATTGAGCTCAATAAATAGCAAAGACCTGGAACCAACCCAAATGCCCATCAACAGTAGACTGGATAAAGAAACTATGGGGCATATACTCTATAGAATACTATACAGCAGTCAAAAACAATGAAATCTGGTCATAAAAAAAATTTAATATAGGGAAAAAAAAAGAAATCTGGTCATTTGCAACAAGATGGAGGATTCTGGAAAACATTATGCTGAGTGAATTAAGCCAGTCCCAAAGGGACAAATATATGTTCTTCCTGATCAGTGACAACTAACTGAGCACCAAAGGGGAAACCTGTGGAAGTGAAATGGACACTGTGAGAAACAGTGACTTCATCAGCTCTTGTCCTCTTGATGTACAATGTAATACTTTATCCATTTTAGTATTTTTTTTGTTTTATTATATTACTATTGGTTGAACTCTGTAATTAACACACAATTATTCTTAGGTGTTTAAATTTTAACTGAAAAATGATCCCTGTTAAATATAAGAGTGGGAAAATAGAGGGAGGAGATGTACAATTGGGGACATGCTCATCGAACTTGCCCCAAATGATGGAGTTAGAAATGTGCCAGGGGATTCCAATACAATCCGTTTTTCCTGTGGCTAACTGAATATCAGATCTTGCAACAGGCTCTTTGCTTTGGTTTTTCTTGAGGATTTTTCACGCTTTTCACTCTATTTAATGAAGTTTGTGATGTTACATTTGTTCATGCAGCATAATGGAATTCTGGTAACTGGATGAATGGTCTTTTTAAATCAAGGAACAGGAGTGGGCTTACTGGAATTCCAGGTTGGGTTAATAGTTTTGGGCGCATCAACCAATAATTCCATTGTCCATCTGCAATTCCCTCCATTTATTCTGGTTTTTAATTGGTTTGTTGCCATTTCTCTTTCATTCATTATTTATTCTGACAAAAGAAACAACATTTTTGACGTCGTATAAATTTTGATATACAAGCACACTACATTATGGAAATTTATGGATCAAAATCTATAGGCAACACTGACCAAGAAGATGTTTGTGTTTGTGAAGATGAACGGTAAGCCTTTCCTAGAACAGAAGGACTTTAGTTTTCTGCAAAACGAATTTGCCTGCGATTTTCTGGTTACACTCAATTGGAATTCCTCCGCAATTTTGCCAGGTGTTGGTGGATGAAATGAGAACAATCTGGTTCTTTTGTGGCTAACTCAATATCAGATCTTGCAATAGGCTCTTTGCTTGGTTTTTCTTGAGGATTTTTCATGCATTTCACTCTATTTAATGAAGTTTATGATGTTACTTTTGTTTCATGCTGGATAACGGAATTCAGGTAACTGGATGAATGGTCTTTGTGAATCAGAGCACAGGATTGGGTTTTCTGGAATTCAATGTTGGTTTTATAGTTTTGGGAACATTAGCTGATAATTCCATTCTCCATCTGCATTTCCCTTGTTTTTTCTGATTTTGAATTTGTTTGTTGCCATTTATCTTTCGTTGTTTTTTATTTTGACAAACAAAAAAACAGCAGTTTTCATGTAGTATCTATTATAATATAAAAATATGGTACAAATTGGAGTATTATGGTTCAAAAGCTCAGGCAACAGTGAACAAGATGATGTTTGTGTTTGTGAAAATGAAGTTTAAGCCTTTGATAGGACAGAAGAATTTTAGTTTTCTGCATAACGAGTTTGCCTGCGATTTTCTGGTTACACTCAATTGGAATTCCTCTGCAATTTGGCCATTTATCAAAGGATGAAGAGAGAAAAATCTGGTTCTCATGTGGCTAACTCAATATCAAATCTCACAACAGGCTCTTTGCTTTGGTTTTTCTTGAGGATTTTTCACGCTTTTCACTTTATTTAATGAAGTTTGTGATGTTACATTTGTTCACGCAGCATAATGGAATTCTGGTAACTGGATGAATGGTCTTTTTAAATCAGGGCACAGGAGTGGGCTTACTGGAATTCCAGGTTGGGTTAATAGTTTGGGGCACATCAACCAATAATTCCATTTTCCATCTGTAATTCCCTTCATTTCTTCTGGTTTTTAATTGGTTTGTTGCCGTTTCTCTTTCATTCATTATTTATTCTGACAAAAGAAACAACATTTTTGACGTCATATAAATTTTGATATACAAGCACACTGCATTATGGAAATTTATGGATCAAAATCTACAGACAACACTGGCCATGATGATGTTTGTTTGTGAAGATGAACGTTAAGCCTTTCATAGAACAGAAGGATTGTAGTTTTCTGCAAAAAGAGTTTGCCTGCGATTTTCTGGTTACACTCAATTGGAATTCCTCCACAATTTTGCCAGGTGTTGGTGGATGAAATGAGAACAATCTGGTTCTTTTGTGGCTAGCTCAATATCAGATCTTACAACAGGCTCTTTGCTTTGGTTTCTCTTGAGGATTTTTCATGCATTTCACTCTATTTAATGAAGTTCATGATGTTGCATTGTGTTTCATGATGGATAAAGGAATTCTGGTAACTGGAAGAATGGTCTGTTTAAATCTGGGCATGAAATCAGGGAAATGCAAATCAAAACCACAATGAGGTTTCACCTCACCCTGGTTAGAAAGGCTCACATTCAGAAATCTACCAACAATAGATGCTGGAGAGGATGTGGGGAAAAAGGGACACTAACCCACTGTTGGTGGGAATGCAAACTGGTTAAGCCACTATGGAAGTCAGTCTGGAGATTCCTCAGAAACCTGAATATAACCCTACCATTCAACCCAGCCATCCCACTCCTTGGAATTTACCCAAAGGAAATTAAATTGGCAAACAAAAAAGCCATCTGCACATTAATGTTTATTGCAGCTCAATTCACAATAGCAAAGACCTGGAACCAACCCAAATGCCCATCAACAGTAGACTGGATAAAGAAACTATGGGGCATATACTCTATAGAATACTATACAGCAGTCAAAAACAATGAAACCCGGTCATTTGCAACAAGATGGAGGGATCTGGAAAACATCATGCTGAGTGAATTAAGCCAGTCCCAAAGAGACAAATATCATTTGTTTTCCCTGATTGGTGACAACTAACTGAGCACCAAAGGGGAAACCTGTGGAAGTGAAATGGACACTTGAGAAACAGTGACTTGATCAGATCTTGTGCTGACTGTTGATGTACAATGTTATACTTTAACCATCTTAGTATTTTTTTGTTCTAGTACTAATGCTTGAACTCTGTAATTAACACACAATTATTCTTAGGTGTTTAAATCTTAACTGAAAAGTGATCCCTGTTAAATATAAGAATGAGAAAAAGAGAGGGAGGAGATGTACAATTTGGGACATGCACAATCAGTCTTGCCCCAAATGATGGAGTTAGAAATGTGCCAGGGGATTCCAATACAATCCCATCAAGGTGGCATGTACCAATGCCATCTCACTAGTCCAAGTGATCATCTTCAGTTCACAATTGATCACACTGATAGATTTAAGAATCAAAGGGATCACACAAAGAAGATTAGTGTCTGCTAATACTAACTGACAGAATCAAAAAGGGAGAGAAGGATCCAACATGGGAAGGGGGAGACACAGCAGACTCATAGAATGGCAGTTGTCCTAAATAGCACTCTGGCCTCAGAATCAGCCCTTAAGGCATTCAGATCTGGCTAAAGAGCCTATGAGAGTATTTTAGGCATGGAAAGTCAAGACATTCTGGAAAAAAAAGAAAAAAGAAGAAGAAAAATACCTAAATGAGGGATCTCAGCAAGTGTGATCCCAGTGGAAAGAACAGGGCCATCAAGGTAGGAGGTACCTTTCTCTGAAGGGAGGAGAGAATTTCCACTTTGACTATGACCCTGTCAGAATAAGATCAAAGTCGGCGAACCCTAAAGGCTTCCATAGCCTCAGCAACCCATGACTAGAGCCTAAGGAGATTACTGACGCCATAAATAAGAGTGTTAAATTGTTAAATCAACATCAAGGATCACTGTGTACTTATGTCTCATGTGGGATCTGTCATTAATGGGTTGTCCAATGTGAAGTAATGATATAGCTAGTACTGAAACAGTATCTTTACACTTTGTGTTTACCTGTGGGTGCAAACTGATAAAATCTTTACTTAGTAAATACTGAATCAATCTTCTGTATGTAAAGATAATTGAAAAAAAAAACAACCTTGGTGTTAAATTGGAAATTACATAGAAAATTAATCAATCTTTTTTAAAAAATATAATGTAGGATCTCTGTCATTAATGTGCTGTACACTGTTATTTAATGCTATAACTGGTACTCCAACAGTATTTTTTCACTTTGTGTTGCTATGTGAGGGCAAACTGTTGAAATCTTTATATATACTAAACTGATTTTATGTATATAAAGAGAATTGAAAATGAATCTTGATGTGAATGGAAGGGGAGAGGGAGCGGGAAAGGGGGGGTTGTGGGTGGGAGGGAAGTTATGGGAGGGGAAGCCATTGTAATCCATAAGCTGTACTTTGGAAATTTATATTTATTAAATAAAAGATAACAAAAATCTGGGCACAAGAAAAACTTCCTGGAATTTATGTTTTTTTGTTTTGTTTTGTTTTGTCCCATCAGCCCATAATTCCATTGTTCATCTGCAATTCCCTCACTTCTTTAGGTTTTTTAATTTGTTTGTTGCCATATCTCTTTCACTCGTTTTATATTCTGACCAAAAAAACAACAGTTTTGACATGGTATCCATTTTGATATACAAACACTCTACAAACTGGAATTTTATGGTACAAAATCCAAAGGCGACACTAACCGAGATGATGTTTGTGTTTGTGAAAATGAAATTTAAGCCTTTTGTAGAAGAGAAGGGTTTTAGTTTTCTGCATAACAAGTTTGCGTGAGATTTTCTGGTTACACTCAATTGGCATTCCTCAGCAATTATGCCATTTATTAGTGGATGAAATGAGAAAAATCTGTTTTTCGTGTGGCTAACTGAATATCAGATCTTGCAACAGGCTCTTTGCTTTGGTTTTTCTTGAGGATTTTTTGTGCTTTTCACTATTTAATGAAGTTTATGATGTTACATTTGTTTCGTGTTGGATAACAGAATTCTGGTAACTGGATGAATTTTCTTCCTGAATCAGGGCACAGGATTGGGTTTTCTGGAATCCAATGTTGGTTTTATAGTTTTGGGTGCATTAGCTGATAATTCCATTGTCCATCTGCATTTCCCTCATTTTTTTCTGACTTTCATTTTGTTTGTTGCCGTATCTCTTTCGTTCTTTTTTATTCTGACAAACAAAAAACAGCAGTTTTGATGTAGTGTCCATTATGATATACACTCTACAAATTGTCATATTATGGTTCAAAAGCTAAGTTAACAGTGAACAAGATGATGTTTGTGTTTGTGACGATTAACGTTAAGCCTTTCATTGAAGAGAATAATTTCAGTTTTCTGCAATTCGAGTTTGCCTGCGATATTCTGGTTACACTCAATTGGAATTCCTCCTCAATTTGGCCATTTATCCGTGGATGAAGAGAGAAAAATCCGGTTCCTGTGGCTAACTCAATATCAGATCTTGCAACAGGCTCTTTGCTTTGGTTTTTCTTGAGGATTTTTTGCGCATTTCACTTGATTTAATTAAGTTTATGATGTTACATTTTGTTTCATGCTGGATAACAGAATTCTGGTAACTGCATAAATGGTCTTTTTAAATCAGGGCATGAGAAAGGACTGCCTGGAATTTATGTTTGGTTTTTTGTATTGTGTTTCATCAGCTGATAATTCCATTGTTCATCTGCAATTCCCTCCATTTCTACAGGTATTTAATTTACTTGTTGTCATATCTCTTTCATTTGTTTTATATTCTGACAAAAAAACACAACAATTTGATGTGGTATCCATTTTGATATACAAGCACTCTATAAACTGGAATTTTATGGTTCAAAATCTATAGGCGACACTGACCAAGATGATGTTTGTGTTTGTGAAAATGAAGTTTAAGCCTTTTGTAGAAGAGAACGGTTTTAATTTTCTGCAAAACGAGTTTTCCTGTGATTTTCTGGTTATACTCAATTGGAATTCCTCAGCAATTATACCTTTTCTCGGTGGATGAAATGAGAAAAATCTGGTTCTCCTGTGTCTATCTTAATATCAGATCTTGCAACAGCCTCTTTGCTTTGGTTTTTCTTGAGGAATTTTCATGCATTTCACTCTATTTAAGGAAGTTTATGATGTTACTTTTGTTTCATGCTGGATAACGGAATTCAGGTAACTGGGTGAATGGTCTTTTTAAATCAGGGCACTGTAGTGGGCTTTCTGGGATTCAAGGTTGCTTTAATTGTTTTGTTCTCATCAGCCGACAGTTCCATTGTTCATCTGCAATTCCTGCCATTGCTCTGGTTTTCACTTTGTTTATTGCTGTATCTTATTCATTTTATATTCTGAATAATAAACAACAGTTTTGATGTTGTATAAATTTTGATAAACAAACACTCTATAAACTGGAATTTTATGGTTCACAATCTACATGCAACACTGTCAAAGCTGATGTTTGTATTTATGAAAATAAAATTTAATCCTTCCGTAGAAGAGAAACATTTGAATTTTCTACAAAATAAGTTTGCCCATGATTATCTGGTTAATATCAGTTGGAATTCTTCAGCAATTTGGTCTGTTTTTGTGTGTGTGTGTGTGTGTGAATCAAATGAGAAATATTTCATTCTCTTGTGGCTAACTTAATAGCAGATATTGCTATTGCCTGTTTGTTTTATTCTGTTTTTTGCATATTTTCATGTTTTTCACTATTTTTTAATTAAACTTTTATTTAATGAATATAAATTTCCAAAGTACAGCCCATGGGTTACAATGGCTTCCCCCTCCCAAAACTTCCCTCCCACCCGCAACCCTCCCCTTTCCCGCTCCCTCTCCCCTTCCAATCACATCATGATTCATTTTCAATTCTCTTTATATACAGAAGATCAGTTTAGTATATATTAGGTAACGATTTCAACAGTTTGCCGCCATATAGCAACACATAGTGAAAAAAAAAATACTGTTGGAGTACTAGTTATAGCATTAAATAAGAGTGTACAGCACATTAAAGACAGAGATCCTACATAATTTTTTTTTCAAAATAATTAATTTTCTATGCCATTTCCAATTTAACACCAGGGTTTTTTTTTTTTTCATTTCCAATTATCTTTATATACAAAAGATCGATTCAGTATATAATTAGTAAAGATCACATCAGTTTGTACCCACGCAGAAACACAGAGTGTAAAAATACTGTTTCAGTACTAGTTATAGCATCACTGCACATTAGATAACACATTAAGGACAGATCCCACATGGGATGTAAGTACACAGTGACTCCTGTTGCTGACTTAACAATTTGACACTCCTATTCATGGCGTCAGTAATCTCCCTAGGCTCTAGTCATGAGTTGCCAGGGCTATGGAAGCCTTTAGAGTTCGCTGACTTTGATCTTATTCCGATAGGGTCATAGTCAAAGTGGAAGTTCTCTCCTCCCTTCAGAGAAAGGTACCTCCTTCTTTGATGGCCCCGTTCTTTCCACTGGGATCTCACTCGCAGAGATCTTTCATTTAGGTCTTCTTCTTTTTTTTTCTTTTCCATGGTGTCTTGGCTTTCCATGCCTACAATATTCTCATGGGCTCTTCAGCCAGATCCGAATGCCTTAAGGGCTGATTCTGAGGCCAGAGTGTTGTTTAGGACGTCTGCCATTCTATGAGTCTGCTGTGTATCCCATTTCCCATGTTGGATCTTTCTCTCCCTTTTTGATTCTATCAGCTAGTATTAGCAGACACTTGTCTTGTTTGTGTGATCCCTTTGATTCTTAGACGTATCAGAGCCATCGGTTGTGAACTGAAATTAATCACTTGGACTAGTGAGATGGCATTCGTACATGCCACCTTGATGGCAACAACAACAAAAACAACAAATACTAAAAAGGATAAAGTATTACATTGTACATCTAGAGTCAGGACAAGAGCTGATCAGGTCATTGTTTCTTATAGTGTCCATTTCACTTCCACAGGTTTCCCCTTTGGTGCTCAGTTAGATGTCGCTGATCAGGGAAAACAAATGAAATTTGTCTCTTTGGGAGTGGCTTAATTCACTCAGCATGATGCTTTCCAGATTCCTCCATCTTGCTGCAAATGACTGGGTTTCATTGTTTCTTACTGCTGTATAGTATTCTATGGAATACATGTCCCATAATTTCTTTATCCAGTCTACTGTTGATGGGCATTTGGGTTGGTTCCAGGTCTTAGCTATTGTGAATTGAGCTGCAATAAACATTAATGTGCAGATGGCTTTTTTGTTTGCCAATTTAATTTCCTTTGGGTAAATTCCAAGGAGTGGGATGGCTGGGTTGTATGGTAGGGTTATGTTCAGGTTTCTGAGGAATCTCCAGACTGACTTCCATAGTGGCTTAACCAGTTTGCATTCCCACCAACAGTGGGTTAGTGTCCCTTTCTCCCCACATCCTCTCCAGCATCTGATGTTGGTAGATTTCTGGATGTGAGCCGTTCTCACCGGGGTGAGGTGAAACCTCATTGTGGTTTTGATTTGCATTTCTCTGATTGCTAGTGATCTTGAACATTTTTTCATGTGTCTGTTGGCCATTTGGATTTCCTCTTTTGAAAAATGTCTATTGAGGTCCTTGGCCCATCTCTTAAGTGGGTTGTTTGTTCTGTTGTTGTGGATTTTCTTGATTTCTTTGTAGATTCTGTTATCAACCCTTTATCTGTAGTATAGTTTGCAAATATTTTTTCCCATTCTGTCGGTTGCCTCTTCACTTTCCTGACTGTTTCTTTTGCAGTACAGAAACTTCTCAATTTGATGCAATCCCAAATGTTAATTGTGGTTTTGACTGCCTGTGGTTCTGGGGTCTTTTCCAAGAAGTCTTTGCTTGTACCTATATCTTGCAGGGTTTCTCCAATGCTCTCCTATAATTTGATGGTTTCGGGTCATAGATTTAAGTCTTTAATCCATGTTGAGTGATTTTTTGTGTAAGGTGGAAGGTAAGCGTCTTGCTTCAAGCTTCTGCACATGGAAATCCAATTTTCCCAGCACCATTTATTGAATAGGATGTCCTTATTCCAGGGATTAGTTTTGAATCTTTGATCAAATATAAGTTGGCTGTAGATGTTTGGATTGATTTCTGGTGTTTCTATTCTGTTCCATTGGACTATCCTTCTGTTTCTGTACCAGCACCATGCTGTTTTGATAACAACTGCCCTGTAGTATGTCCTGAAATCTGGTATTGTGATGCCTCCGGCTTTGTTTTTGTTGTACAATATTGCTTTGGCTATTCGAGGTCTTCTGTGTCTCCATATGAATTTCATCATCATTTTTTCCAGATCTGAGAAGAAGGTCTTCGGTATCTTTATTGGTATTGCATTGAATGTATAAATTGCTTTTGGGAGAATAGACATTTTGATGATATTGATTCTTCCAATCCATGAGCATGGAAGATTTCTCCATTTTTTGGTATCCTCTTCTATTACTTTCTTTAAGGTTTTGCAGTTTTCATCGTAGAGATCTTTAACATCCTTGGATAAGTTTATTCCAAGGTATTTGATTGTTATTGTGGCTATTGTGAATGGCATTGATCTTAGAAGTTCTTCCTCAGCCGTGGCATTGCCTGTGTATACAAAGGCTGCTTGATTTTTGTGCATTGATTTTATATCCTGCTACTTTGCCAAACTCTTCTATGAGTTCCAGAAGCCTCTTAGTAGAGTTCTTTGGGTCCACTAAATAAAGAATCATATCATCTGCAAAGAGGGATAGTTTGAGTTCTTCCTTCCCGATTTGTATCCCTTTAATTTCTTTTTCTTGCCTAATAGCTCTGGATAGAACTTCCAGAACTATATTGAAGAGCAGTGGTGAGAGTGGGCATCCCTGTCTGGTACCAGATCTCAGCGGAAATGCTTCCAACTTTTCCCCATTCAATAGGATGTTGGCCGTGGGTTTTTCATATATTGCTTTGATTGTATTGAGGAATGTTCCTTCCATACCCAGTTTGCTTAGAGTTTTCATCATGAAAGGGTGTTGTATTTTATCAAATGCTTTCTCTGCGTCTATTGAGAGAATCATATGGTTTTTCTTCTGCAGTCTGTTAATGTTGTGTATTACGTTGATTGTTTTGCGAACGTTGAACCATCCCTGCATACCAGGGATAAATCCCACTTGGTCTGTGTGGATGATCTTTCTGATGTGTTGTTGCATTCTATTGGCCAGAATTTTATTGAGTATTTTTGCGTTTATGTTCATCAGGGATATTGGTCTGTAATTCTCTTTCAATGCTGCATCTTTTTCCGGCTTAGGAATTAAGGTGATGCTGGCTTCATAGAAAGAATTTGGGAGGATTCCCTCTTTTTTGATTGTTCTGAATAGTTTGAGAAGAATTGGAGTTAGTTCTTCTCTTAATGTCTGGTAGAACTCAGCAGTGAATCCATCTGGTCCTGGGCTTTTCTTTGTTGGGAGGACCTTTATTACTGTTTCAATTTCTGTGTCAGTTATGGGTCTGTTTAGGTTTTCTATGTCTTCCTGGCTCAATTTAGGTAGGTTGTATGTGTCCAAGAATCTGTCCATTTCTGATAGATTTCCCTGTTTGCTGGCATACAAGTCCTTGTAGTAACTTCTGATGATCCTTTTTATTTCTGTGGTGTCTGTTGTTACGTTTCCCTTTTCATCTCTGATCCTATTGATTTGGGTCTTTTCTCTTCTTTTTTTAGTTAGTTGGGCCAATGGGGTGTCCATTTTGTTTATTTTTTCAAAAAACCAGCTCCTTGTTTGGCTGATTTTTTGTAATTTTTTTTTGGATTCAATCCTGTTGATTTCTTCTTTGATTTTAATTATTTCTCTTCTCCTACTGGGTTTGGGTTTGGTTTGCTGCAGATTTTCTAGATCCTTGAGATGACTTGAAAGCTCATCTATTTGGTGCCTCTCCAATTTCTTGATGTAGGCACCTATTGATATAAACTTTCCTCTTCACACTGCTTTTGTTGTATCCCAGAGGTTTTGGTATGTTCTGCTGTTATCCTCATTTACTTCCAGAAAATTTTTGATTTCTCTTTTAATTTCTTCTATGACCCATTGTTCATTCAGGAGCATGTTGTTCAACCTCCATGTGTTTGCACGTGTTCTAGGGATTCCCGAGTTGCTAATTTCCAATTTCATTCCTTGTGGTCTGAGAAGTTGCATGGTATGATTCTAATTCTTTTGAATCTGCTGAAACTTGCTTTATGGCCTAGTATGTGGTCAATCCTAGAGAAGGTTCCATGTACTGCTGAGAATGTAAAGTCCTTAGATGTAGGATGAAATGCTCTGTAGATATCTGTTAGATCCATTTGGGCTATAGTGTCAATTAAATCTACTGTCTCCTTGTTGATCTTCTGTCCTGTTGATCTGTCTATCTCTGAGAGTGGAGTATTGAAGTCCCCCAGTACTATTGTATTGGGGTCTAAGTCTCCCTTTAAGTCCCTTAACAAGTCTTTTAAATAAGCTGGTGCCCTGTAATTAGGTGCATATACATTGATAATCGTTATATCTTCTTGTTGAATGGATCCCTTAATCATTATATAGTGCCCCTCTTTGTCTCTCCTAACAGTTTTTGTGGTAAAGTTTATGTTGTCCGATATTAAGATGGCTACGCCTGCTCTTTTTTCATTTCTGTTGGCATGGTATATCTTTTTCCAGCCTTTCACTTTCAGCCTGTATGGATCATTGTTGGAAAGATGAGTTTCTTGTAAGCAGCAAAAAGATGGGTTTTGTTCCTTAACCCAATCAGCCAATCAGTGTCTTTTAACTGGACAGTTCAAGCCATTAACATTCAATGTGACTATTGAGAAGGAGTAACTTTGCCCTGTCATTTGCCAAAGATTTTTTTCTAATATATGGTTTGAGACTCCTGTGATCTTTTGTTGTGAGGTTTCCTTCCTTTATCTTCTTTCATATTGGTTACCGTGTTTCTGTGTTTCTGTATGTAAGACATCTTTAAGCATCTTTTGCAGGGCTGGACGAGTGGCAACAAATTCTTTCAGTTTCTGTTTGCTGTGAAAGGTCTTTATTTCACCTTCATTCACAAATGAGAGCTTTGCAGGATATAATATTCTGGGCTGGCAGTTTTTCTCTCTTAGTACCTGGGCTATATCTCGCCATTATCTCCTAGCTTGTAGGGTTTCTGATGAGAAGTCTGCTGTGAGTCTAATTGGAGATCCTCTGAGAGTAATCTGGCGTTTCTCTCTTGCACATTTTAGGATCTTTTCTTTGTGTTTCACTGTGGTGAGTTTGATTACGACATGTCGTGGTGAGGATCTCTTTTGGTCATGTTTATTAGGGGTTCTATGAGCTTCCTGTATTAGGATGTTTCTGTCCTTCTCCAAACCTGGGAAATTTTCTGCTAGTATCTCACTGAAAATGCCTTCTAATCCTTTCTCCCTTTCCATGCCTTCAGGAACTCCTAGAACCCGAATGTTGGTTTTTTTAATAGTATCCTGTAGATTCCTGACAGTATTTTTTAGATTTCTGATTTCTTCTTCTTTTCTTTGATTTGCCTGTTTCCTTTCCTGTTCTCTGTCTTCTAATTCCGATATTCTCTCTTCTGCTTTGCCCATTCTGTTTTTAAGGCTTTATAATGCATTTGTCATTTAATCTATTGAGTTCTTCATTTCATTGTGGTTTTTTGTCGCTATCACAGTTTCATGTTCTACTAGTTGTTTCATTTCATTTTGATTCCTCCTTAATATTTCATTTTCACGAGAGAGATTTTCTATCTTGTCCGTTAAGGATTTCTGTAGTTCAAGAATTTGTTTTTGAGAACTTCTTAATGTTCTTATTAATTTTTTGAGATCTGCTTCTTGCATTTCCTCTATCTCTTCATCTTCATAATCTTGCATTGGCGTGTCTTGTTCATTTGGAGGCATCATAGTGTCTTCCTTGCTCTTGTTACCTCGGCTTCTACGTTTGTTGTTTGGCATGTTGGAGATAATTTATGTTTTTTTGGTTTTTTTTTTTTTTTTGCTGTGGTGTTTTTTTCTCGTTATACTATGCCTCTAAGTGGGCTGTCTGCTTTGGTGGATCCTTAGGGGCTGTGATGGGTGTGGCCAGAGAGCTCTGCTTGATTCTTCAGGTTTAAGGCTGTGCAAAAAGGGACTCACCCAGATTGTTCACTCCCTTGCTCCTTACTGGATTGCTCTCTCTCTCTCTCTCTCTCTCTCTCTCTCTCTTTTTAATCAGTTGGGTAGTAATCCCGAATGGCTGAGTGAAATTGAGGGTAGTTGAAATCTGGCCTCTGTGAGTATTCCTTTGATCTACCCCTGGGACCACACAAAGAGTTTATGCAGCCCTCAATGTGTTCTCAAGATTCACCGAATTCCGAAGTTACTGAGTTTGTGGCTGCGCTTTAGATATGTAAAATGGCTCCTGCTCTTTGTTTTGCTAGTTGAGTGACAAGAGAGGCCTCTGCTTTCCCCCCCCCCCCAATGTCTCGGGTTTCTGCTGTCTTTGTCTTACCTCCCTCCCGTTCCCGCGCTGGTGAGATTCTGCGGCTCCTTTCCCGCGGTTGAGTTTCTACGCGGTGGGCTCCCTGTAGGTCCTCTGTGTCACATCCACTAGATCCGGAAGCGTTTCCTCTGCAGTTTTTTTCTTGAGTCTTTTCCTGAGGCTACAGTAATTCCACTTTTATGAAACTTTATTTTCCGAAACTACGGCGCACGTCCTCACTATCCGCCATCTTGGCTCCGCCCCATTTTTCACTATTTTTAATGAATTTCATGATGTTTGTTGCTGTATCTCTTTCATTCATTTTTTCTGACCAAAAACCAAACAAACAATAAAACAATTTTGACATAGTACCCATTATGATATAAAAAACACCATGTATTGCAGTTTTACGGTTCAAAACCTACAGGAAATACTGACCAAGATGTGTTCTGTGTTTGTGAAATTGAACTTTAAACCATTCATAGAAAAGAAAAATTCAGTTTTCTGCAAAACTAGTTTGCCTGCGATTTTCTGGTTAAAATCAATCAGAATTCTACAGTAATAATTGCCGGTTATGTGTGGATGAAACAAGAAAAATCCAGTTTTCTTGTGGGTAACTCAATATCAGGTCTCACTATAGCCCCTTTGCTTTGGGTTTTCTTGCATATTTTTCATGTATTTCTCTATTTTAATGAATTTTATGATGTTACATTTTGTTTTCATGCTGGCTAATGGAATTCAGGTAACTGGATGAATGGTCTTTTCAAATCAGGACACACGATTTGATTTTCTGGAATTCAATGTTGGGGTTTTATTGTTTTAGGCTCATTAGCTGATTATGCCATTGTTATTCAGCACATCGCTCTAGTTTTTCTGGTTTTATATTTGTTTGTTTCTGTATTTCTTTCATACATTTTTTATTCTCACCCAAAACAACAGTTGTGATGTAGTATCCATTTGATATACAGAAACACTACAAATTGTGGTCCTATGATTCAAAATCTACAGGCAACACCGACCAAGATGATTTTTGTGTTTGTGAAAATGATATTTAAGGCTTTTGTAGACCTGAGTGATTTTAGTTTTTCTTTTTTTCTTTTTTGACAGGCAGAGTTAGACAGTGAGAGAGAGACAGAGAAAGCTCTTCCTTCCATTGGTTCACTCCCCTAATGGCTGCTACTACCAGTGCTGCACCAATTGAAGCCAGGAGCCAGGTGCTTCCTCTTGGTGTCCCATGCAGGTGCAGGGCCCAAGCACTTGGGCCATCCTCCACTGCCTTCCCGGGCCATAGCAGAGAGCTGGACTGGAAGAGGAGCAACCAGGACAGAATCCAGTGCCCCAACTGGGACTAGAACCTGGGGTGCTGGCACCGCAGGCAGAGGATTAGCCAAGTTAGCTGCAAGCACCGGTGGAATTTTAGTTTTTCCAAAACAAGTTTGCCTCTGATTTTTATTTGTTAAAATTAATCTGAATTCTACATCAATTTGCCTGGTCATATGTGGATCAAACCAGAAAAGTCTGGCTCTCTTGTGGCTGTGGCTGGGCTGATCAGGAGCCCTGAGCCAGGAGCTTCTTCTAGGTTTCACATATGGGTGTAGGGGTACAAGTGCTTGTGCCATCTTCTGCTGTTTTTCTAGGCCACTTGTAGGGAGCCAGATCAGAGTTAGAATGGCTGGGTCTCAAACTGGTGCCTATATGAGATGCTGGCACTGCAGGCAGAAGTTTAACCTACTATGACATAGTGATGGGAGCATAATGTATTTAACTACCCAGTGTTGATGTACTCTTGAATTGTGTCTAGTACAGGGTAATGGCAAACAGACAGCCACTTGGAATATTGCTGCTGTGCAAGCCTTTGAAGTAGTGGTTGTTTGGTTGTCTTAAGTGCCTTTAAAGTGGGCCATTGTGCCAGATGTCAAATATAGAATAAGAGCTCCTCTGTGTCAATTTCCTCCCAGCTTGCTCATAAGACATTCAGATGATCTCAGAGTATGTGTAAGCCTACTTAAGGCATAAGGTTTGTTCTGGTAGGCCATGGAATGAAAGGAAATAAAATATTTATTTATTTATTTATTTATTCATTTTTTCAACCATTTTTCAGATTATTTTAAAAATTTATTTTATTTGAAAGACAGAGTTACAGAGAGAGGTAGAGGCAGAGAGTTAGAGAGTTCTTCCATCCACTGGTTCACTCCCCAGATGGCTGCAACAGCTGGAGCTGTGCCAATCTGAAGCCAGGAGTCAGGAGCTTCTTCTGGGTCTCCCACGTGGGTGCAGGGGCCCAAGGACTTGGGCCATCTTCCACTGCTTTCCCAGGACATAGCAGAAAGTTGGAATCAGAAGAGGAGCAGCTGGGACTAGAACTTGTGCCCATATGGGATGCTGGTGCTTCAGGCCAGGGCTTTAACCTGCTGTGACACAGCACCGGCTCCAACATTTATTTTAGATGTGTAATTAGTATCACTTCTCATAGCAGCATTTTTAAAATTTGAAGATGTGTGCCAGTGATTTACTTACAGTATTAAATATATGGTTAATATATATGAGCTTATTGAAGAGTATTTATATTTGTTTATGAAAATTCCAGTGGAATTTACTTATGATTGCATTTTCATTCTCCATCAACTATTCACTTCTCACATTGTCATGTCAAGCAGCCATGCACAAATAAGAGCTCTATATACCTCATTGTAGTAAAACATCCCACCCCAACACAATCCAACACTGCTGTGTTTTTCATGTTGATATGTTGATATGTTTATGTTTTCAGAACTTTTTTCATCAAACCATTTCCCTGTAAATCCTTCCAATTCTGTGTGACAACCAAGATTTATTTCTATTTAAAGTAATATTGAAAATGAAGACATGGCATGTTTAGTGCCTTCAACATTGCTTTTAAGAACTGCTAACTTATCTTTAGCACAACACCTGTAATAAATTCAAATCACGGCCGGCGCCGCGGCTCACTTGGCTAATCCTCCGCCTTGCAGCGCCAGCACACCAGGTTCTAGTCCCGGTCGGGGCACCGATCCTGTCCCGGTTTCCCCTCTTCCAGGCCAGCTCTCTGCTGTGGCCAGGGAGTGCAGTGCAGGATGGCCCAAGTGCTTGGGTCCTGCACCCCATGGGAGACCAGGATAAGCAACTGGCTCCTGCCATCGGATCAGCGCGGTGCACCGGCAGCAGCGCACCTACCGCGGCAGCCATCGGAGGGTGAACCAATGGCAAAAGGAAGACCTTTCTCTCTGTCTCTCTCTCACTGTCCACTCTGCCTGTCAAAAAAAAAAAATAAATAAAATAAAATAAATTCAAATCACACCTTAATATAAAACAGCACAGCATCTGAACAATCAAAATCTGAAATCAACACATAATATTGTCAAACTATAAGCTGTAGCTAATATGCTTCCATATTTATATTCTACATAAAAACATACCATAAAACTCAGGATGACTTTAAGGAATTCTTTCTTTAAAATACAGTAAGCAAATATGAAAGCCTGAAAATTATTTCAAAATTACTCTTCTTACAGTTGGCATTAAGATGCAGCAGGTTAAGTGCCACTTGGGACACCACCACCCTACATCACAGTGCTGGTTTGAATCCTAGTCCTCTGCATTTCCAACCCAGCTTCCTGCTAATGCACCTGGACAGGCAGAGGATATGGACCAGGTACTCGGCCACTGATAACCCATGTGTGAATCCTGAATGAAGTTCCAGGCTCCTTGATTCACTGTGGCCCAGTGCTGGCTATTGCACTCATTTTGGAAGCTAACCAGAAGATGAAAGACCTTTCTGTCTCCCCTTTCTAACACTCTGCCTTTCTGGTAGATGGATAGATCTATTTAAAAATATTTTTAAAAAATGCTTCTCTTAGGAAGCAGTAATTTTCAAAATTATTTGAAACAAATAGATTTGGTACAATGTTGCAAAAATAAAATAAAACATATTAATGAAAACTCAGATTCATAATTGCCATCTATTTACAAGAAAATAGAAAATCAGTCTGTGAAAGTCCAAACTTTACTCTCAATAAAAATGTAGATGCATGCTTAACTCACTTTTAGATTATAACTAAAGCAAAATCTTAGAGAAAGAAAAATCTCCCAAAAGTTTAAAGTTTAAATGGTTCTACAAATCTTAGCAGTCCTCATAAATAGCTCAGAAACAACCCCTAAGAAAAGGAGAGGCTGATGAGAGATAGCATATTAGGCTTCTCATGTCAGCAAGTTTTTCCTGTTCCTATATTGGCATTCAAGTATAGTTTCACTTGAAAAAATAAAATGGCTATTTACTAGTCAAATCATCAGATTTTCATGTTTAGAATTATTGCACAAAATAGTATCTACCAAGGGCCCTCGAAAGTTCTTTATACAAAGATGATTGATTGAGATTGATTCCTTCAAAGCTTTTATTTTATAGACTATTTTGCAGAAAGTGAATATTCTGAAGTATAAACTATATGCATATTAATATAACTGCAACACATTCCAAAGTCAAATATGTTTTTATACTCATCTTTTTTATTAAACTTTTATTTAATGAATATAAATTTCCAAAGTACAGCCCATGGGTTACAATGGCTTCCCCCTCCCAAAACTTCCCTCCCACCCGCAACCCTCCCCTTTCCCGCTCCCTCTCCCCTTCCAATCACATCATGATTCATTTTCAATTCTCTTTATATACAGATCAGTTTAGTATATATTAGGTAACGATTTCAACAGTTTGCCCCCATATAGCAACACAAAGTGAAAAAAAAATACTGTTGGAGTACTAGTTATAGCATTAAATAAGAGTGTACAGCACATTAAAGACAGAGATCCTACATAATTTTTTTATATTAATTAATTTTCTATGCCATTTCCAATTTAACACCAGGTTTTTTTTTCATTTCCAATTATCTTTATATACAGAAGATCGATTCAGTATATAATTAGTAAAGATCTCATCAGTTTGTACCCACGCAGAAACACAAAGTGTAAAAATACTGTTTCAGTACTAGTTATAGCATCACTGCACATTAGACAACACATTAAGGACAGATCTCACATCTATTGAATGTAATCCCTCACCTTGGTTTCTATACATTAGCAAATATAACATTCTAATTCTTTATGTCTAGTTCCATCTGTTAGAATTATCAGTGCATTCAATAAGTTTATGATAAAACAGTAGGTGGAGCTTCATGAGTGCATTCAATTTTTAGATTTACTTATTTATTTTGAAAGGCAGAGTTAAAGAGATCAGGAGAGACACAGAGAATAATCTTCTGTCTGCTGGTTCACTTCCCAGATGATCATAACTGCCATCGTTGGACCAGGCCAAAGCCAGGAGCTGGAGCCTCATCCAGCTATCCTGCATGAGAGGCAGAGAATCAAACACTTGGGCCATCTTCACTGCTTTTCCCACACTGTTATCAGGGAGCTGGATCAGAGGTGAAGCACCCGGGACAGAAAGCAGTGTCTATGTGGGATGGTGAAATCACAGGCAGCAGCTTTACCTGCTATGTCACAATGCTGGCCCCAAGTATATGCAGTTTCTTTCTATTTAAAAAATATTCATTCTTTAGCATGCCATTTTGAGACTTGATTTTTTAAAGATTTATTTATTAATTTGAGAGGCTGAGTTACAGAGAGAAGGCAAGAGAGACAGAGATCTTCCATCTATTGATTCACTCCCCAAAGGCTATGATGGCAAGAACTAGGCCAATCTGAAGCCAGGAGCCAAGAATTTCTTCTGGGTCTCCAATGTGGGTGCTGGGGTCCAAGCACTTGTGCCATCCTCCATTGACTTTCCGTGCCTTGGACCAGAGAGCTGGATTGGAAGAGGAGCAGCCAAGACATGAGCCACTGCCCATATGGGATGCTGCTATCACAGGTGAAGGTTTAATCTACTATGCCATGGTGCCAGAACCATGTATTGAATTTCTAAAATTTCAAACTTACAGTACTTGATAAGCCTCAGAAAATATTATTACATTTTACTTTATCATCAAAAGCTAGATATGTTTGCTTTTCTAGTCAGAGTATTTGATTTTATCAGTGTTACTAATGTACAACATATTTTAAGGTATAATTTAAATATATTTTCAAATGTATTTACCTGCCCATGAATAACTGCATAACTGTCAAACTACAATTTTCACCTTATTTCCAAATGTTATAAATTTTTAATGGAGTACTTTGATGAACTGGAAGATACCATGCTGAATTTAAATGAGCATGTGGTATAAAATCAGAGAAATCATGATATTTCTCATCATTATTGCAACTGATAGTATAATATTCAACTCATCAAATTTGATAATTTTCTGTCTGTAAGTGGGATAATTGGTTCTGAGTTGAGGTTTGGGCTTGTACTAATGAATATAAATGTGTGGAATGGATATCATTTCAGGCTCAAGAGTTCAGATGGCATGAGAACTTCTAAGCATACTTATAAGGTTTGATTTTCCAACTGTGTTAACATTTTCCAACTGTAATTGTTTCTCTCTAGTTAAGTTAATAGTTATGCTCCATCAAAATTTGTGAAATACTGAAATTCTATGTGACCTTGACAGGAATAAGAATGCTGGGAGCTATGTAACTTCACAAAAATTATTTTTACTATAAATATATTTGAAATATGCAGCCCTATGCATGTATTGTCTATTTGAAATGGTTTTATTCTGTGTGTGTGTATCTCACTAACTAAAGTTAGTTTTAAAGATAACAGGGCATTATTTTTGCTTTGTTCTCTATCATCTACACATTAAAGTAATGGTGAAGAAAGTCAGTATTACTGTTCAGACACTGCTTTATTTGTCTTCAGAGAAGTTATCAAAGTGCTCTGGAGATTTCCCTCTATTTAAGAAAGGTAAAACAATTTATAAACTATTATCTTTATGAAAACTGAAGTGTTCTCTCTATCCAACTTTTTGCTGATTTTAAGTTTTATGTATATCATTATACTGCTGGTATCACAGAGAAAACACTTTCAATAACCAATCTAATTTGGCTAATCTCTATAAAAGTGATGCAAATATTTTACAAGATTATTTCTGAAGCAAAAGAAGAGTGAACATGTAAGCAAATGGGTATGCAATTTTCTCTCTTGCATAAGACTGCTTGGATTCCATGAGCTGCCTCATACTAGTTCCAGTAAAAGGGCAGTGCTCAGACACCAGGCTCAACGTACTCTGACAAAGCTGTCAGGATAATAAGTAATTTTCCCCTGAATAAGCTCAACAGTTAGTTCAATATAATTTTTTAACTGGGCAGGTGAATGCCACTTTGATGCCTGTATGTCATATTAGATTGTATGCTTTGAATTCCAGCTCCTTTGCTTTCTCTCACACTCCATGCTAATGTGCACTCAGGGAAGGAGCAGGTGATGACTCACGTACCTGTATCTTTGCCATATACCTGGAAAGGTGGAATGAGAAGGCCATGCCGAGATGGCTGCTGGCAAGTGAGCGTCAGTTACTCAGGAATGGCTTCAGAATCCACCTCACAAAGGAGCCTGCCTGGAAACAGGCAGTGATTGGTTAGGGCATAAACTTCCCCTTGACCAGATTGGCTGCCTTGTCTATATAAGCTGCTGCACCAACTGAAATGAGTCTGCAAGCTGCTCACCTCTAACCTGCTTTCTCCTGACTCCCAGCATCTGCGTCATGACTCCGTGCCCCTTGTCCCCACCATGCTTTTCCTCTCAAAATGAGTCCACAGCAACAATGGAAGACTAAGGCAGAGTTTCAAGTTTTTTACTTCAGTCTCGTTCATCTCAGGCTGTTTGAATATTTGAGGTAGTGAACCAGCTGAAAGATCTGTCGCTCTACTGTCTGTGGCTTAAAAATACAGTGAAAAACAGTTTATTTGAAAAAAAATCAAAAACTTCCTTTGAAAAACAAATAAAAATGAAAAACACTTTATTTGGAAAACAAATGGAAATTAAAAACAAAATAAAAATTCTGGATTGTGCAGTAAAATCTAAGGTATTTAAAAAAAAACAGCAAAACCCTCAAGACCAGAAATCATAAATAATGGGATAAAGTGGTTATAGTGATGTTTTCAGCTAACTTGAATTAGAAGGAAATAACAGCTGCTAAAAAGATGATCTGAAAATTTGAGTGTGGTGAGAACCATAGGTAATAAATTAAGAATGTGGCATCACACAAGTAATAGAATATACATGTGTCTACAAAATAATTTTTCTAAGAATAGGATTAAAAACATAGAAAAAGTACATGTAGGAAAAGAAGTGTAGATTTAAGGTTTATTTTAGGTCTTTGCTTGCGTACACACCTATTTGTGAATGTGAATCATATACAGGCCTAATATAAGACTACTGTAACCATACCATCTGCTACCAATATAATATTTTCTTTATTCTCAATACTTTAGAAATTCTCAATGTAGCTAGCCAAGTTCCTGTGCATCATTGATTTATAATCTTAGTATTTATGGTGTTTGACAATAAATTTTTGAGACAATTTTGTATTAGTACCAGAGTGGAGAGTCTAGAATAGCGTGAGAGTAGGGAGATTCTTAAAGTAGTCTTTTTCTTTTGAGTTTTATCTAATTTGACTTTCAAAAAATAAATTTTAGGCAAGTAATTCTCTTGATTCATATCAGTCTCTAGTTAAATATCTTCATTGTCCCAAATTAAAGAAATAAAAGTTTAGATTATATTCACATGAAACGTTGGCTAATAGATTTTTATAATGCCCTTCAAAAAGCTTACAGACATCATTTTTCCTCATGTGGAAAATGAAATATATGAAAACGAAGGATAATTATGTATGTGTGGATTATTTATTATCAGAAACCACAGAAGTTTATTATCTGAAGTTTATTATCTGAAATCACAATAAGCAGAGTTGTCCTCATTTGGACTGTTTTGTCTTGTCTTTCTTTCCCTTTTAGTGTGTTAAATCAATGTGCCTCTTTTGTAGACTTCCATGTCTTCTCTTGTCAAATGAGGGCTTCTTTACATTGGCACTTTCCTACATAGGTTTTCAGATGTTTAAGTGTACATTAAGGTCGTTTTGGGGATCTGTGTGTTTGGGTCAGAATTTGAAAGAAGTTAATTAGTGTAGGGCATGTAACTAAAATGTTAGCATCCCAGCACTGCAGCTCACTAGGCTAATCCTCCGCCATGCGGCGCTGGCACACCGGGTTCTAGTCCCGGTCGGGGCGCTGGATTCTGTCCTGGTTGCCCCTCTTCCAGGCCAGCTCTCTGCTGTGGCCAGGGAGTGCAGTGCAGGATGGCCCAAGTGCTTGGGCCCTGCACCCCATGGCAGACCAGGAGAAGCACCTGGCTTCTGCCATCGGATCAGTGCGGTGTGCCGGCCACAGCGTGCCAGCCGTGGCGGCCATTGGAGGGTGAACCAATGGCAAAAGGAAGATCTTTCTCTCTGTCTCTCTCACTGTCCACTCTGCCTGTCAAAAAATAAATAAAATAAAATAAAATAAAATAAATTATAATGTTAGCATCGACATTGGTAGTATTGCTAAGTATTGTCTTTGAGTCTTATTGTTCCTCATTTTATTCTTGTTGGCTTTGGCTGCTTTGAAAATTTACAGGATGAAACTATAGATTATTGCAACTGAAGGTTTAGGTATTGTTTATTTCATCATAAATCGTATGTGTGTCAGCAGTACTGGTATTTATGTTGCTTTTTGTTTAAGTACAACCAAATTTCACATAAAAGAGACAACTGGCAATAAATGCATATCAGCATAGGCAGCAATACAAAAAGTGAAGTTTGGCACCCTGAGTTTATTGGTAATCACTAACAAATATTTGTGAGAAAAAGTAATATCAACATCTTCAATTTCCAACCAATGAGGTCTCTGATTTAAAAGTCCTTTGGGACCTGGCACAGAACCACAGCAGGTAAAACTGCCACTGTGGTGCTGGAATCGCATATGTGTGCTGGTGTGAGTCCCGAAAGCTCCATTTCTCATCCAGCTCCCTGCTAATGTGCCTGGGAAAGCAGTGGAGGATGGCTCAATTATTTGGGACCCTGCAGCCTTATGGGTTAACTGGAAGAAATTCCTGGCTCCTGGTTTCAGACAGCCCAGCTCTGGCCACTGTGGTCATTTAGGGAGTGAACTAGTGGATGAAAGATCTCTATCTCTCCCTCTCCATTTGTAACTCTGCCTTTCAAATAAATAAATAGATCTTTAAAAATAAAAAAATCCAAACTTTAACAAAACTGCAGATGTGATATTTTATTTCATTTAATCATAATGTACAACCTTAGAACAGTAGGTTAAGGCTCACTTTGAATACTAGGTCATACAAAAACAACATGGGATTCATAGGAGATTGCTTAGCATACACACACAAGGGAATATTGAGATTGTGGACAATGGGATTAAAAGACATGTACTTTGTGCAAAAATATTTAAATCCATGCATAAATTTTATAGTATGTATTTTCTATTAATTTTTAACTCATATCATCCCATATCCCATAATGAAAACACAGTATTCCTTTTTTCTGTATGAGAACATTCTATGAGCATCAGTTATATGATTTCATGAATTTTTTAAAATTTATTTGGCAGATAGAGTTAGTAAGAGAGAGAGAGACAGAGAGAAAGGTCCTCCTTCCATTGGTTCACTCCCCAAATGGCCACTATAGCTGGCGCTGTGCCAATCGGAAGCCAGGAGCCAGGTGCTTCCTCCTGGTCTCCCATGTGGGTGCAGGGGTCCATGTATTTGGGCCATCCTCCCTCCCTTCCCAGGCCACAGCAGAGAGCTTGACTGAAAGAGGAGCAACCAGGACTAGAACCCAGCGCCCATATGGGATGCCGACAACACAAGGCGGAGGATTAACCAAGTGAGCCATGGCGCCGGCTCCATGAATATTTATTTTTGTCCAGCAGTGTATTTCTACCAAATTCAATGAAGAATGATTACTTCACTTTTTCCACATGTCAGACATGTCAAAGGAACAGAGCAGGGTAAATGACTGGATCTGTTTTTCAGCCAATTTCTATCATTTAGTCTTGCACATTCATTTTATAATTTCATTGCCTTACCAGAAACAAAGGCCAGTTGTCCAAAATCCCACCCCATTGTCATCTTTTTTTCTGGATTCTGTTAAGTTGTCCTTTTACATTTTAATCTATATTCTGAAAATCCTTCAGAAACACAATTTTAAAGCAAAACTATTATGAGTTCAAGTTAAACAGACTTGATTGGAAGACAATGTGTATGCTACTGAGAGGGTACCTTCCAGGCCAGCGTTCTGGCATAGTGGATGAAGCCACCCTCTGCAGTACTGGCATTCCATGTGGGCACTGGTTCAAGTCTTGGCTGCTCCACTTCTGATCCTCCTGTTTGCTGTGGTCTGGGAAAGCAGTGGAGGATAGCCCAGGTCCTTGGTCCCCTGCACCTGTGTGGGAGACCTGGAGGAAACTCCTGGCTCCTGGCTTTGTGTTGGTGCAGCTCTGGCCATTGCAGCCAACAGGGGAGTAAACCTGCGGATAGAAGACCTCTCTCTGCCTCACCTTCACCCTCTGTGTAACTCTTTCAAATTAAAAAAAAATGAATCTTCTTAAAAAATGCAGGACACCCTAATACTGTGTGGAACATAATCAAACTAAAATTTATGTTGTTTATTGAAATTCAAATTTAGCTAAGACTGCCATCTTTCTTTTTAAATCTGACCACTTTATTCAAATGACATATGAAAGCTTATCACATTAACTAATGAAATGATGATAAACTGCTGCCTATACTGTATCATTATGGTTATCCCCCCCTTATAACATAAAATAAGGAAACTCCTATATATGTCAAGTAAGTTGAATCACATTTTGAAAACTCTAACCAATGAGTCAGAGAAAGATTTCACAATCAAAATTTCTGGTCCAAACTTACTGGCATACTCGAAACTTCTAAAGAAAAAAAAATGTTTCCCAGACTTATTCAAAGAGGAAATAAGCAAAAAAATATTTTGAAATTTCTTTTGTGAAAATAATATTACATCAATTATGAGGCAAGTGGACCAGGATTTGAAATAATTTTTTAAAAGCACCCCTTTCATAAACAGAGATACAAATATTCTAAACAAAGTATTATTGTGATAAATAAAATCATGTATGAAAACATAATAGATACATTGCAAGCAAGAGATAATAAAAAACAAGATTTATTAAGATTACAAAACAAGGCTGGTGCTGCGGCTCACTTGGCTAATCCTCAGCCTGTGGCACTGGCACCCCAGGTTCTAGTCCCAGTTGGGGCACTGGGTTCTGTCCCAGTTGCTCCTCTTCCAGTCCAGCTCTCTACTGTGGCCTGGGAAGACAGTGGAGGATGGCCCAAGTGTTTGGGCCCTGCCCCTGCATGGGAGACCAGGAGGAAGCACCTGGCTCCTGGCTTCAAATTGGCACAGCACACCGGCCATAGCAGACATTTTGGGGGGTGAACCACCAGAAGGAGGACCTTTCTCTCTGTCTCTCTCTCTCACTGTCTAACTCTGCCTTTAAAAATAAAAGATTACAAAACAAGTCATGCAAGCAGGTAAAAAATACAAAAGGAAATCACAAGATCAGTTAGATTACATGTTGAAAAACATTTAATAAAATTCGGCATCTAGTGAAAAAATACTTGCTATCAGTAAAAATAAACAAAAAGTGACTTCCTCAATCTGATGAACAAAAGGAACCTACAACAAACAACACAGCTAATACAGGATCACTGACAGCTTTCTTCCCTGGAAGTAAGCATGGATCAGGATGCTGCCACTATTTATCTTCAACTTCCTACTGGAGGGTTGTCAGGCAAATAAAATGGCAAAAAGTAAATCAAAGGTGTAAAGATAATTTCTAAGAAATAAAATTGTCTCATGGGATGACACATAGAGATAATTCATAAAATCTAATAAAATACAAATAAGAAACAACTTAAGGAGATTACTGGAAAGATTTCCATTAATTACTAATTACCAACAAGAGATAAATAGAAAATAGTATTAAAGGAAAAGAAACAGAGTAGAAAACAAATACCTACAAGAGAGATAAAAGAAAAAAAGGATTAATTATGTAATAATTATAAAGATTCTTAAAATAAATATTAAAAACATCACAAATGAAACCACAGAGAATATGAAGGAAAGGAAAAGGTCCAGAAGCAAATAAATAGCCATTATTCTCTAACTCACCTTAAGCAGGTTATTGCACCCTCCAAGTAGGATTCTCTCAGGAAGATCCATGGGGAAACGAGGAGTCCCAGGAGGAGGCAGGATCTTGCTGGTGAAAGGACACAGCCCTAAAGGAGGACCATAGCACCAGAATCCAGGTTACACCTCTCTACACATCTTGAGTGGCCTGAAGTTGCATCTCTGCTATGGAGGATGCTGATTTGTTCTATCTTTTGTGTCATCCATGCTGACTGCTGTGCAAGCTGTCCAGTCAGGCCCAGTGGTGTAAACACTAGGTAATCTTGCAGGATTTTGACACCATAGTAGTCCAGTTCCACCTCTGGAGGGGTCCAAGGAGACATTCCACTGCTGGGAAACTCTGAAGTATGAAAACATCCACTGTGCTCTGACCATTCACTGCAGGACAACACCCATTTCTGATTCCTAGAAATGGTGTGTGGGGTCAGGAGTCCAGAGTAGGGGAAGGTGGACCTGGTGAGTATGCAGACAGGACACGGGGCTCCCAGAGGTCATCTCTGCAATCTGTGGGTTCCATCCCATGGCTGGCACAGTGTTTCCCTGGGTTCCCTCTGGCCCTCAAGTTGGGGCCTGGACTGGCACCCGGAACCCCTTGAGTCCTGGCCCTTACCTGCTCTCAGAGACTTCTGGGCCCCAGAGCCATCTGTGTGATTGCAGCCCTGTGTCTCTCCGATTGTGCAGTGGGGACTGGAGTGGTCACCAGGGAGAGGTCGGGCTGTGTGTATGGAGTTCCTGCAGGGCAGGAGCTGTCATTTATGGGTCTTCAGTTCCTCTATTCCCAGAGTTTCTTGAGCTCTTTATAGATTCTGCAAATTAATCTTTTATCAGTTTCATAGTTTGCCTATATTTTCTCCCATTCTTTCAGTTTCCTTTTCACTTTGCTGAGTGTTACTTTTGCAGTGCAAAAGCTTCTCAATTTGAAGTAATCCCATTTGCCAATTTTGGCTTTGACTACCTGTGCATCTGGGGACTTTTCCAAGAGGTATTTCCCTATGCCAATGTCCTGCATAGTTTCTCCAATATTCTCTAGTAATTTGAAGGTATCCAGCTGTAGATTTGTGTCTTTGATCCATTTTAAGTGGATTTTTGTGTAAGATGTAAGGGAGGGGTCATATTTCATACTTCTGCGTGTGGAGATCCAGTTTTTCCAGCATCATTTGTTAAAGAGACTGTGCTGGCTCCAGAGTAGCTCTTTTGCCAAAAATTAGTTGGTTGTAGATGCATGGATTGGTTTCTGGAGTTTCTATTCTGTCCCATTGGTCTACACATCTATTTTTGTCAGTACCAGGCTGTTTTGATTATAATTACCCTGTAATATATCTTAAAATCTGGTAGTGTGATGTGTACAGCTTTGTTTTTGATGTATAAGATTGATTTAGGTATTTAGGGTCTCTTGTGTTTCTATGAGTTTTAGCATCCTTTTTCTCTAGATCTAGGAAGAATGCCATTGGTATTTTGATTGGGATCACATTGAATCTGTAAATTGCTTTTGGTAGCATGGACATCTTGGTGATATTAATGCTTCCAGTCCCTGAACGTAAGTATTTCTGTGAGACTGTCAAGAAAACTTGAGAAAAGTTCCACTTTATTGCACACAAATTAATCAGTCTTTAAAGGGATCATACAAATCCATTTTTTTGCATTGACATTGAATAAATAATGAAAGATTTTCTCTGAGGCTTCTAGTAAAAAATTTAAAAATATATTGATTTTATTATTTGACGTCTTTAATTTTCCATTCAAATGTTGTTTTTCGCCACTAAAACTAGGATTTTTTTCTTTTTACTTGTTAAGCTTGTTCCTTGAATCATTATGCCTTTTTACTCTAGTGTAAATTTAAAATGTTATCTCAGAAGCTGAAAAAAAAACAAAGATAGAAGAATAGGGTGAAGCAGAAGGAGGATGAGTTTATAATTGTGTTCTTAGAATTGTATCTATAATCCATATTGAATCTGTTAAACACTAATTAAAATTAAAATTAAAAATACCAATTTGACTAATATTTAAAATAAAATGAAAAACACTGTAGATATCACCAAATTTTTATTATCATTCTTATTTATGAGATTTGGAAGAAATCCTATTTTCTCACCTTAAAATATCCCAATATATTAGAATTCAGTATTAAATTACTCTGTTGAGAAGTCTAGTTTAATATACTTCATTAGGTGGTAACACCATGGGCACTGAAAAACAAAGTCTTTATCATTTTTGATAAAACAGAGCCTTTAAAACATCATCACTGAAAACATTAAGAGACCTAAAATACAGCATTCTTAAAACCCAAGTGACTTACTCCCATTCAAGGTTTTCAAATATGCAGGGATAGTTCTTACGCCAAGCAAATAACCAAATAATTTTTAAACATATATAGGTAATAACTTATATAACTTATTTTGGCAAATAGATGAGGCTATTTGTTATACATTTCAAGTAGTAAACATACTAGAAAAATGTCAACTTATATTTTGGCTATGCTATTGCAGAAAAATGTTAGCCATCTCTTTTATAAGGTCTAAAGATTAAATTGTGCATCCTACAGATTCCTTCATAATAGAATTAGTTTCCTACCTTGAAGAGAATAGAGAAATGAAAGAACAAGTTGGGCTTAGAATAGAGAAATGAGGGAGCAAGTCCTAGATCGCTTGCTGACAATAGCAATATCACATGAATACTTAGCAAACCGTTTCAACCATTAGATAACAACTTCAGGAAACATTTACCAGAAGGTCCAATGCCTTCTATAAATTTTAAGAATCATGTATTTGAAAACACCTCTTAAATATCTAACATGGTGTAGTTTGTTTAGCCAGTAAACTTAAGCACAACCATCTAAAATGTTTTTAGTTTCTTTCTACCAACAAGTCTAAAACATATGATACACAGATTCAGGTCCCACAAATTAAAATGTATCTTTGATTGATTTTAGCAGCTTAAATTTATGGACAATCTTATCTATAAGCCATTTAAAATAAAACTCTTAATAAAATTTCCCCATGTGGACATACAATATGTACACACATATAATATAGCATAATAGACCAATATATCAATTTTAATAATAGCTTTTAAAATCTTTAAATCTTTTTGTAGATTGCCAATTGATTTGAATTGCTTTTTCTTTTTAGTAACCTCAGTTAACCATACTTTCTCTCAGTTGGTACTGTTAATACATTATTGGCTTCATCTGTTTACAGAGCCATCCCAAAGTACTGAATACAATAAAAGTGGCTGGAAAAAGTCCATAGGAACCTATAGGAGGACAGCTAAACACAGAACCAACAACGCTTTAGTTTTATGAGCAGCAAATCATATATAACTGTGGATGACAAAAGACTTTAAGTCGCCATGTTTAAAATTATAAACTCATCAACCAACAAGAGGCACTTGCTTACTTCACAGTATTTTTGAAAGCACCTGTAGGATTTTACAAGTATTTAACCCTTTAAGCCTCTGGGGCTTTCTCATTAAGATAACTATCATGTCTTGTAACACAAGATCATTAGACTTTTTAATTCTCAAACATTTGTATTAATAGCATTTTCCATTATAGAAACTTAAAGTCTGGTACCACATCACATCTTGACAGTACTTCTAATATACTCCAAATAGACTGATTAGTTGGTGTCTCTATAAGATGAGAGACATAGGTCCTTCGATTTTTTCAGTTGGGCCCAAACTGGAAAAACCAAAGTCCAGGATTTACTGGAAATTTTAGAGACCAGATTGTTTGAAACTTTGATTTTTTGAATGCCTGTCAAGAATGCCAAGAAGGCTCAAAATCCAAAATATCTGGTTGAAATAATATTTCTTAAAATCATGACATAACATAGACCAAATTTGATCATTGTTACAAGGTGATTATTCAAATTTTTGAAAAAAGCACATATTTAAATAACCCATAGCTCTTAATAAAAATTCAGCTGTTTTTGAACAAATACTCAAATAATAATCTCACAGCTAGATTCACTTCGCCATAAGCAAAGTATACAGTAAGTAGAAAAAACCTCCCTTTCAGACCAAAGGGAAAGAAAGTTTTAAAGTGAGAATATAATTTTCCTCATGGGCATTGTCTACCTTAGAAAAACTACTACAGAAGATGCCTGTGACTATAGACTTGTAGTTCAGGCCACCGAAGATTAGAGATGGGACTTGGGCACTCCCTTGACTTGCATCCTCTGGTCTGCTTGAACACAAACCAGGAGGAAAAGAAAGCTCGGCATCAGAAACAATGGGTGGCAGGCCTATTAATGGCTGATCTGTACAGTGATCTGCCCTCAAGGAGACCCAACAGGCCAGTCCACTGCAGTGGCTTTCAATGTGGTAAGCATGGGCTTCAGCAGAAGTCAGCTTGTGAAGAGCCCTGGCAGCTCTGCCAAGAGTTGGATCACTGGAAATGGACCTGCCCTGGAGTCGAAGGATGCCCAGGTCAGAGCCACAGATCTTATTGGCTCTAAGCTGAAAAGCCCTTCACTCAGCCCAACTTCCAAAGTGACCACTGCAGCTGAGGGGATGGTCAAATAGGGTTAGCAACATTGCAGGCAGAACTGTAAATTTCTTGTTAGAGATGCCACCTGCCTTTCCCTGGCCAGCTCTCCTCCCAGGCCAGCCAAGTAATGAAAGTCAACAGAGTGCCTTCCCCTAGGAGGTTCACACCTCCCTTAGGATATACCCCATGTGAAGAGATAGATAGGTCTGGGCCTCTGAATTTACAAGGCCTAAAGTCCACCAGATTATTATCAAGCCCCTTCTATCAGGTTCTATTTGCCTCTAAATCAGAAAACTTAATTGTAGCTTAGACAGCACCTTTCTTAGCTCCTCTAATAATGACTCTGTCCTTTGTTCTAGGCCCTGTCTAGTGCACTTGGGCCTCATTCCTTTGTAATCATAACCTCTACTCTACCACCAATGGCTCTACTCCCAACATGTGTGTACTGATGGTCCTCTTCCCCACTTAATGCTGTATAATTGTTCAAACCTGGTAAATGCCACTCTTAGGATCATTGGTTACTATCCTCACTCTGTCTTTTATGACCTTGTCTAAATATGATCAGAGTCGGCAAACTTGGAAGGCTTCCATAGCCTTGGCAACTCATGACGACAGCCTAGGGTGGTTACTGGCGCCATAAACTAGAGTGTCAATTTGTTGGGTCAACAACAGGAGCCACTGTGCACTTGCTCCTCATGTGGGATCTCTGTCCTTAATGTGCTGTACATTGTGATTTAATGCTATAACTAGTACTCAAACAGTATGTTTCACTTTGTGTTTCTATGTGGGCGCAAACTGTTGAAATCTTTATACTAAATTGATCTTCTGTATATAAAGAGAATTGAAAATGAATCTTGATGCAAATGGAAGGGGAGAGGGAGCGGGAGGGGGGGGTTGCGGGTGGGAGGGAAGTTATGGGGGGGGGAAGCCATTGTAATCCATAAGCTGTACACTGGAAATTTATATTCATTAAATAAAAGTTAAAAAAAAAGAAAAATGTTAACTTATAAGTATACAAAGAAGTTTTTGACTGTAACAAAATAACAATTACTGATTTTCCAATCTTAATTTTCCACAAATTTTATCCTTTAACTCCAGAGTAAGCACTATAATGACAGAACAGTGGCTGACGTATTGAGATACCTAATTTTATGTAGTGTTATCACTGCTACAATTTACCTATGTGATCTTGAACAACCTATTTTACTTCTCTGGATCTTAGCAATTAGGATCCTCATGTGAAAAATGAAGTTTGTATAAGGTAGGTTGTATTCAAGATAGACTTCAGGTATCTCTCATGTAAGGAACAAAGCTTCTGTGAAAGCATTCTCAGTTGAGAACACACTCTTCCTGCCATGGGGTGCAGCAGCAGGAGCTGATTAGAGATAAGGAACTGATTAGAAACAGTAAATGACCTTTTATAAAGAACATTGAGTTCTCACAGAACTTTGGCTCCCACTAGGACATTAAGCTATTTTCTCAGGCTTGCTTATCCAGTAAACCAAGACAGGGAGAACCCCAATGATGTCTTCACAATCATATTCTGAGGATTATCAAGTAATGTTACAAGTAATGTTAGAATATGCACATATACTATACAAATAGCTGATGTAACCTTTTCAATGGAGGAAGCACACTGGGGCTGCACAGGGAGCATTCCAGCAGTGCTCCTCAGAGGCAAAGTTTCTTTGTCCTGTCTCTCCTTTCACTTGCAACACACTCACAGCACCTGGCACCCAAAGAGGGACCCTTGGCAAGATGTGCAAAGAACAAATCATCATGCCCAGCAAGGGTTACAGATTTGTCACTTCATCTCAAGATCCTGGAACTCTCTGTCCCCAGCACAACAGAAAGATAAGATTGAACCACATTATCTCCTTAACAAAGACCTTGACCAGAAGTCAGGCAGCCAGGACTTGAACTGGTGCCCACATGGGGTACCGACCCAACACTGCAGTTGGTGGCTTTACCTGCTATACACAGTGCCAGCCCTGCAAAATTCTTATACAGTGGACATATTGGATAGAATGGGAGAAAGATATGAGATGGTGCCATGGGATTCAAAAACTCTGGTTAAATTAATCTTGGTTACTCCAGAGCAGGACACTGTTTGGGAATATAGAGATTTGGCTTTCATACAACCATTGATAATTTACATAACGATGTCCCTATTAATTTGGAACAGTTGCTAGGAGAGGGAGCCTTTTCAGATCTTGGTCAGCAGAGTTGATTATTTTTGAAGGGAGGCTTATGTGCACATTTCTAATATTGCATTAGAAGCTTGGAAAAAGATTGCTGATGTTAAAGATCCTTCTACTTCCTTTTCTGTAATTTGCCAGGGACTTACTGAAGGTGATATGTCCTTTGTGGATAGCCTAGAGAAAGCTGTTGGGCAGCATTAGATCATCAAGAAGCAGCAAAAGCATTACTAAAACAAATGTCTTGGGGGCCGGTGTTGTGGCTCACTTGGTTTAATCCTCCGCCTGAGGCACAGGCATCCTATATGGGCACCGGGTTCTAGTCCTGGTTGCTCCTCTTCCAGTCTAGCTCTCTGCTATGGCCTAGGAGGGCAGTGGAGGATGGCCCAAGTGTTTGGGCCCATGCACCCACATGGGAGACCAGGAAGTAGCACCTGGCTCCTGGCTTTGGATCGGCACAGCGCCAGCCATAGTGGCCATTTGAGGAGTGAATCAATGGAAGGAAGACCTTTTTCTCTGTCTCTCTCTATCACTGTCTATAACTCTACCTCTCAAAAAAAAGTCATGAAAATTCAAATCAAGGCTGCAAAAATATATTAAACACAGTCCACACTAAGCCTGAAACTACCACAGCAGAAATGACCAAATTGTGTCAAACTTAGGGACTGAAACTTATAAAAATAACTTACTGGCTTCTGCCCTTAAAGCTCCTGATAAAAAATGCTTTGGCTGTGGGAAACAAGGTCATCTTTTTCTTTTTAAAGACTTATTTTATTTATTTGAAAGACAGAGTTACAGAGAGAGATGAAGATAGAAAGAGAGGTCTGGTTCACTCCCCAGATGGCTGCAACAGTAGGAGCTGCACCGGGCCACAGCAGAGAGCTGGACTGAAAGAGGAGCAACTGTGATAGAACCCAGTGCCCCAACCGGGACTAGAACTCAGTGTGCTGGCACTGCAGGTGGAGGATTAGCCTAATGAGCCATGGGTCCAGCCCTCTAGCAATATATTTTATATTGAAACTTAGATTTTGTACTTTGAAGAGTGAACTGGAGGATTGGAGATCTCTGTTTCTTTTTCAAATAAAGAGTAAAAAAATTCTCAGCATTTAGTTGTCATAATCTTATTTTCATATATAATATACTTTAATACAGAATGCTAATTCTTTAAACAGGCTACTTTTATCCAATATTAGTTTTTAAAATATTAAAATATTATTTTGCATAAATTTGTACTATGTTTTTATAAATGTATTCTTCACATATTTTCGAAATATTTTATTTATTTGAAAAACAGAGAGAGACACAATGAGATCTTCCATTGACTGATTCACTCCCTAAATTACTGTAACAGCTGGGGTTGGACAAGGCCAAAGCTCAGACCCTGGATCTTCATCCAGGTCTCCCATGTGGGTTAACAGGACCCAAGCACTTGGGCTGTCTTCCTCTGTCTTCCCAAGTCACATTATAAGGAAGCTGGATGGGAGTGGAGCAATTGAGACTCAAATAACCATTCTGAAGTAGAATGCCCATGTCACAGGTCAGAATATGGCTTAATTCACTGTATCACAATGCCAGCCTCCTCTTCATATGCTTTTTTTTTTACTTATTTTACACATAAGATTTAGACAGTGAAAGGGAGAGAGACAGAGAGAAATGTCTTCCTTCCATTGCTTCAACCCCCAAATGGCCACTACAGCCAGTGCTGCACCGATCCGAAGCCAGGAGCCACGTGCTTCTTCCCAGTCTCCCATGCGGCTGCATGGGCCCAAGCACTTGGGCCATCCTCTACTGCCCTCCTGGGCTACAGCAGAGAGTTGGACTGGAAGAAAAGAAACCGGGACTATAACCCATATGGGATGCCAGCACTGCAGGTGGAGGATTAACCAAGTGAACCATGGTACTGGCCCTCATATCCTTTTAATGTTTAATGATTAACATTTTGAATGCATAGAATCTTTTATGCATTGTAGTGTTTTTTTCATTTTCTTTCTCCAAATGTTATTTATTTTGCTTTTTTTAAATGATACCTAAGATGTAGTATTGTGATGCCTCCAGCTTTGTTTTTATTGTTTAGATTGCTTTGGCTATTTAGGGTCTCTTGTGTTTCTATATATTTAAGACATATTGCAGGGCAGTAATAATCAAAACATCCTGGTACTGGCACAAAAACAGACATGTAGACCAATGGCACAGAATAGAAACTCCAGGAATCAATCTACACATCTACAACCAACTTATCTGTGACAAAAGAGTTAAAAATCAATCCCTGGGGCCAGGACTGTCTCTTCAACAAATGGTGCTAGGAAAACTGGGTTTCCTCATGCAGAAGTAAGAAACAAAATTCCTACCGTACACCTTACACAAAATTCCACTGAAAATGGATAATAAATAAATAAATAAATAAATAAAAATGGATCACAGATATAAATCTATGACCTGATACCATCAAATTACTAGAAAACATTGGAGAAACTCTACAAGAAATTAATATAAGGAAATACTTGGAAAAGATGTCAGAAGCAAAGGCAATCAAAGCCAAAATTGAAAAATGAGAGTACATCAAACTGAGAAGCTTTTGTACTACAAAAGTGAAAATACTTCACTCAGCAAAGTGAAGAGGCAACTGACAGAATGGGAATAAATATTTACAAACTATGCAACTGATATAGGATTAATATCCAGAGTATATGACGAACTCAAGTAATCTAACAATAACAAATCAAATAATTCAAGTTAAGAAATGGGCAAAGGCTCTGAACAGGCATTTTTCAAGAGAAGAAATTCAAGTGGCCAATAGGCACATGGAAAAATTCTCAGGTCACTAGCCATCAGGGAAATGCAAGCCAAAACCATAATGAGGTTTACTTCACCCAAGTTAGAATGGCTTTAACACAGAAATCAACAAACTACAGATGCTGGCAAGGATGTGGGGAAAAAGGTACCCTAATTCATGGTTGATGGGAATGCAACTGGTACAGCCACTGTAGAAGACAGTATGGAGATGCCTCAGAAATCTGAATATAGTCCCACCATTTGACCCAGCCATCCTACTCCTGGGAATTTACTCATAGGAAATGAACTCAGCATATGAATGAGTGATCTATACATCCATGTATATTGCAGCTCAATTCACAGAAGCTAAGATATGAAATCAACCCATATATCCATCAACTAAAGACTGGATGAAGAAATTATTGTATAATAATAATTGTATAATAATAATGAAATACTACGCAGTAGTAAAAAAGATGAAATGCTGTCTTTTTGCTATAAAATGGATGCAACTGGAAGCAATTATACTTAGTGTAATAAGTCAGTCCCAAAAACCAAATACTATATGTATTTGTCTCTGATCTGTGGTGACTAATTGAGTACTTAAAAGGTAATTTGTAGGAATTAAATCGACATGCAGTGATTTTGAACAGCCTTATCTTTACTATTGAGGAACAGTGCTTTTTTGCTTCATAATATTTGTTGAACTTTTACTTAATGTAAAGTTAATCTTATAAGTATAAAGTTAACTGAAAATGGGTCTTTTAAAAAATAAAAATTGTAATAGGGGAGGGAGGTGGAAGAAGGGTGAGAGTACAGATGGGAGGGAAGGTGAGGTGCAGAACATCACTATGCTCCTAAATTTGTATATAAAAAATTAAGATTTTTTTCTTAAATAAAATTTTAAAAAGTAAAGAGTAAAGAAAATAAATTATCATACATGTAAACATTTAAAATGATATTTAAGTGACTGAAGACATGCTTAAATTCCTTTTGTGGCTATGAAAACCTTTCATATATAATTATTTAAGTAGAAATTGACTGTATAATCTAGATCAATGTTCATTGTATGTTTATTTTAGTCATATGAAATATCTGAGAGTCTTGTTGAAACCAGATCTGATTTATTAGTTTTATTTTTTTTAATTCTTAAATGTTTCTTTTTTTATTTTTGACATGCAGAGTGGACAGTGAGAGAGAGAGAGACAGAGAGAAAATTCTTCCTTTACTGTTGGTTCACACTCCAATGGCTGCTGCAGCCAGCACACCATGCTGATCCGAAGCCGGGAGCCAGGTGCTTCCCCTGGTCTCCCATGCGGGTGCAAGGCCCAAGCACTTGGGCCATCCTCCACTGTACTCCCGGGCCACAACAGAGAGCCGGACTGGAAGAGAGGCAACCGGGACAGAATCTGGCACCCTGACCAGGGCTAGAACCTGGTGTGCTAGCACCGCAAGGCAGAGGATTAGCCTATTGAGCCGTAGCACTGGCCCTTTAAATTGTTCTTTATTTATAAACTTGATGCAAGTTTACAAGATTTACTGTACATTGCTAAATAAATATGCAGTGAAAAATAAAACTCCAAAAAGCAAAGCACGCCAAATGTGTAGCTGTCAATCTGCTAGCCATCCAGATATTAAAGAATAATTTATTCAAGATTTAGCATTAGGTATAAGGAACTGTAATGCTTTAAAGAACTCTGCCTTGTCACTTGTTACCTGAGCAATGGGTAATCCAGCCTTTCTATGAATGTAAGTGAGTGAACAAGAATGCCAGGAAATCTTTATCTACTGTCCTCTTAGAAATAAATAGAAATGCAATTAAACACCTGTAATAATACAGAAGTGTCAAGTCTCTTGGATATGGTTTACGAAATCAAAAACTGAATCTTAGGCAAACACATAAGAAACACTTTTGAACTTTGTAACTGGTTTGTGAAGAAAACTGTGCTTCTGGGTTTCTTTTTAAAAGTGCTTAGTCATTAGAATTTACTTTTAAGTCAAACCTGGGTGCATTAAAAAAATCTATTTCAAAACAAACATGACTTATTTGGGTAAGTCAATAAAATGGTGAGCACATTGATTTGAGTCAGGTCTTGTAAAGGAATTAATCTATGCATAATTCTTGTTAGTTTTTTTATGTTAAAGACATCATTACGACTTAAAGCAATGTCCAAATTAGGTATCTTTTTATACTTAACGCTGTAGCTTTTGCTCATATCTCCACACCAATCATTTTTAAGTTTATTAGTTTACAAATGATTACAACATCCCATTAATAAAGTGGAAATGTAAAATGACTATATTTTAAATAACTTCAAACTCTTTACTGTGGCTCTTCTTCATAAGAAATATGAAACCAACAAGAAGCAGATTCAGCCCAGTAAGACTGCTGCCCCAGTGGAAGTGACCACCTACAGCCTAAACTGGTGTAGCCTTGCTTTCTTGGCCTAAAAGGTACATCACCATGTGATTAAGAGTAGACCTTCAGCCAACAGTTCAATCATCACATAGCCACTAATATTTGTTGATGATTTAATTAGATATCTTGTCATTATTTTGGCAGTATCACAAAATGGTTTTAGACTTGACAAAACTATTTGGTTTAGAGGACCTAAAAATTTCTAAACCAATACTGAACATTGATTAATCAATTATTGGCTCTAAATATAGCAACATATTGCAAATTCTCTTAACCCGGGGGCTCAAAATAAGAAAGTTCCCATAAAGTCACAACTGTTCAGTAACCTGGTGCTAATCTGATTAAAATATTTCACTTTTCAAGAAAAAGAGATGATAAGGAGTGGCCAGTATGTGTAATATAGGAAAGGCCCCTCTGCTAAGTCCAGGATACCTAAAATGAGCAAAATCAGAAGGCTGTAACTTATACTAGATGTCAGCTGACAGATTATCCACTAAAATATCTATTAGCTAATGTCTTCAGTACTGCTGTTATGGGGCACTCAAAGCTGTGTCTGCATGTTGGAAAGATTTTCTTTAAAGCAACATTGATCCACACATGTGACAGTCAACATATTCAGCCATCTTCCTTTGGAGGGGTGTACCAGCCATTTTTCTCATGTGTCTGTACAATGGAATTATAGTATTGTTGGGCTCTTGCTAGATTATATTGACTCTTATTTGCTCCAAACTGCACTCTAGCTTTGCCTTTGACTAACGTGGCATTTATTTGCCTGACGATTGATTCTACTGAGTAGGCACTGCTCCAGCCCTGTTTTGTGAGAAGTTCCACACACAATGCTCCTCCACCCAACACATACCCTCCTGAGAGGACAGGCAACACCACTCGAACAAATGGAGGAGCAAACAGAAAGCTATCCTTAAAAGAGAAGCTAAGCAAACTATATTCTATGTCTTCTTTTTCTTTTAAGATCTGGAGATCGCTGTGCAAAGGAGAATCAGGGTCAACCTTCTACAGTTTAACATGGCAGTCATAGAAGCTGTCATTTATGAATTCCACTGGACAAATCCCTGTCTTGTAACTCTGTGATCTGTGTATGTCCCTGAGCTCTTTCACAAGTCTGTCTGAAGCTTGCACTGACCCAGACACCACAGCATTTAAATGGTCTTGGCTTTGAGTCTTCCTAATCTTCTCTAATATTGCCAAGTTTTCTTTTTCAATTCCTTCATCCTCTGACTTTCTCCCACTAACAAGCTCTTCTTCCTTCATCTCATAGTGATCTAAGTCTTCTATGTCTTCGGCCCTCTCTTCCTCCTCCTCCTCCTCCTCCTCCTCCTCCTCCTCCTCCTCCTCCTCCTCCTCCTCCGAAGTGAATTCTCTGTGGTCCCATTCTGACCCGTGGGGAGTGGTTGATCCAGCATCTCAACATGCAGGTGCTTAGGAAGGTTATATAATCTGGGGAGTTCACATATCAACCACTTCAATTGCTGAGGAAGAAAATTGTTCTTAGAATCTGCTTGACGCTCGAGAACTGAGGTCAGATTTGGGTCATTGGCATCCACAAGCCATATTGGTGAAGAAGAGGGGCGAGACCCCGCAGTGCTGCAGTGCAGCGTGAGCAGCGGTGGCACCAGGAACGGGCAGTGCAGCTCCTCCAGCTTCCCGCTGACGATGTGGAATCGCCCGTGGTTCTCATCGAAGACGACGCCAGGAACTTCAGCTTGGCCTTCAGCCCTGACACGGCCATCCTCCCTCATCTCTGGCGGGAGGGGTGCGGAAGGGGAGCTGGGCCGAGCCCCGGTCATGGTCACGGCCGCGACCTCCCCGTGGGCCACCCCAGCCCTGCTCTTGTGGCTCCGCCTCTCCCCGCCTCTGGGACCCGCGTCAGAGCGCAGCAGGAAAATGTCTTATTAGTTTCAAATGAACATAAATTTCTGCAGGTCTAACAAGCGCCAGTGTGATGCTGGATCTGCAATTTCATGGAGCCATTCTTTGTGTAGCTGTGATTCTAGGGCACAGTGTGTCGCTTTTAAATTGTAACTTAAAAATAGGCTCCTAATGTGCTTTCTCTCCTTTTATTCACTCTTTGAATAATTGAATTTCCAGAGAGTATTTCTCAATTTTCATTTAATGTGAGTTTTATTTGTATGATTTGGGGGAGTTAAGGTTTCTGTTTCCATTTATTATTTAATTTTTGTAAATCTTGCCATAGCAAGTGTGACTTCTTTAAAGCCTGGTCACTGATTTTGCAAATAGAAATGCAGAGAAACTCCCTGTATTAACCCTAAAGGCTTCCATAGCCTTGGCAACTCATGACTAGAGCCTAGGGAGATTACTGACGCCATAAACAAGAGTGTCAAATTGTTAAATCAACAACAGGAGTCACTGTGTACTTACGTCTCATGTGGGATCTGTCCTTAAAGTGTTGCCCAATGTGAAGTAATGCTATAACTAGTACTGAAACAGTATTTTTACACTTTGTGTTTTTGTGTGGGTGCAAACTGATGAAATCTTTACTTAGTATATACTGAATCGAACTTCTGTATATAAACATAATTGAAAATTAAAAAAAACTTGGTTTTAAATTGGAAATTGCATAGAAAATTAATCAATTTTTTTAAAATATCATGTAGGATTTCTGTCCTTAATGTGCTGTACATTGTGATTTAATGCTATAACTAGTACTCCAACAGTATTTTTCACTTTGTGTTGCTACGTGGGGGCAAACTGTTGAAATCTTTACTTAATATATACTAAACTGATCTTCTGTATATAAAGAGAATTAAAAATGAATCTTGATGTGAATGGAAGGGGAGAGAGAGCAGGAAAGGGGAGGGTTGCGGGTGGGAGGGAAGTTATGGGGGGGAAGCCATTGTAATCCATCAGCTGTACTTTGGAAATTTATATTCATTAAATAAAACTTTAAAAAAAGCACAAAAATAATTTCAAGCCAACCAGGCTTTTTTGATATATTATGTCCCAGATATGCCTGCTTCAAAGAAATGTTCATTTTATTTCTAAAACACATTTAACTGCCTTCTGTATTTTATCTGGCAAGCAAACTTTAATTTATAGTGTAGATTAAATGTAGTGAGTTATAAAAATATGAATATTCTCATGTTGAACAATAATTCATTTAAACCTACAAATACAGATTTTTAAAATTGGGTTTATATTCTCCAAATCTTTATTTTTTTGTTTATTTAATATAGGTAACATACTTGGATAATTGAAATCTTTTATATCTTATGTGTGAATTTTCAATTACAAAATATTTTGCTTCATTCATTTTTCATTTGCTGTGTTTTTATTCAATATTTCCCTTATTTTTGCTAAAATACCATGGTGCTTTGTTAAAGACTTTAAATTTCAGTATTTTCCATCTAATATTTGACCTAAGATGCCTCTGTTCCTTCTGTTTGAGAATAGTACATTTTTGCCTGATGAGCCGTGATAAAATACTCTGATATATCCAAATCCATGGTTTCTAATGTTTATCACATCAGCATTTTTAAGTGTACATCAGTTTTGGTTCATTTTAAATTTTATTGTTGTTATTGAAGGGTGGTGGCTCCCACACCAATGAAGCTTTAACTGGGTCCCTAGGATGCCCAATTCTCCAGGAGGTTCACTTTGTACTTCGATTTCCACTTGTCTCTCCTCTGGAAGCACTTGAAATGATCTCCAGGGGTGTGCCCTCAGGCTGCATTGTGCACAGTGAGTCAGACAGCTCAGAGCTTAGTTCCATATTGGTTTCCCAGGCTGATACTGGAGCTGCCCGAGCCTGAGAAAGTTGTGATCCCCAACTTGCTGCCTTAGCTTTCCTCTGCTTCCGCTACAGCCAGGTCCTTCAGCCTCTGCACCCCTGGCCTTGATCCTAAGATACCTGAAAAGCTCCTGGCACCAGATCCCTGTGTTGAACACTGCATCTTGCTGTCCCCACCATGTGGACTGGCCTTTTCCCTTGGCCCTTGCTGCTCTAGCTGATTTTCTGCAGCAGCCCAGGGCCAGGTCTTGGTTACTGTAATCAGTGCCCCTCTCCTTGGCCAAACAATTCCATCCATCCTGGGCCTCCAGAAACACTGAGACAGTTCTTGGATCCCTGATGACTGTTGGCTGAAATCAGGAACCAGAGTCTATAAATGAGCTCAGGCATCCTGGTTGACCCCTCAAGTGGCAGCAGTGGCCAGAGCTGAGCCAATCAGAATCCAGGAGCCAGGAGCTTCTTCCATTTCTCCCACATAGATGCAGGGGCCCAAGCACTTGAGCCACCATCTGCTGCTTGCCCAGGCCATAAACAGAGAGCTGTATGAGAAGAGGAGCAGCCAGGCCATGCACTTGCACCCTTGTGGGATACTGGTTCTGCAAGTGGATGCTTAGTCTGCTATGCCATAGCACTAGCTCCCGATGTTACATTAAAAATTTATGTGTGTATTGTAGAAAGATTTAATCATGCTAATTACCAAATTATCTTTGGTTATGGTAAAAAGTCTATTCTTTTAGCAATTTTAGATACACAATGCATTATTAATTGTGGCAAATAAGTGGTTTCATAGATTACTATAACATATCCTCCTGACTAACTGAAAATTTGTACCTTTTGGTCAACGTTTTCCTTTCCCCATCCTGCCTCATACCCTAGCCTCTGGAAACCACCTTTCTACTCTCTGTTTCTGTGACATTTTTTTAATTCCATATATACATAAGATAATACAGTATTTGTCTTTGTCTATTCAGCTTATTTCACAATATAATGTACTGTAATTTCACCCATGTTTCTGCAAATTGTTGAATTATTTTCTTTATTAAAGCTAACTAGTATTTCATTATATATACACATACACACATAGATATTTTAATTATTCATCCTTTAATTGATATTTAAGTAACTTCTTTATGTTGGTTATTGTTAATGCTGCTAAAATAACCAGGGGAGTGGGGATATCCCTTTAATATAATGATTTTAGTTCTTTTGTATATGCACTCAGGAACACAGTTGGTGGATTATATGGTAATTCTTTCTGTTGTTCTCATTGCTTTGTTTTCCATTATGACTGATGTCCTACTTTACATTCCACCCAACCACACAATCTCACTTGTCCATCCCTGCCTTTGGTGTCTGCAGTTTTAGAGTCCTGCTCAGAAGAGTAAAGCTTCCACCACATGTTTTCTTACAGTAGATTTATAGTTTGGGTGTTACATTTAAGTATTTCATCAACTTTTAGTTGATTTTTGTATATAACATGGAAAAGGGACTAATTTCATTCTTCTATATTTGCATTTACAGTTTCCCCAAAACCATTTATTGTGAGACTATCTTATCCACATTGTGCTTCCTTGATATGTCTGTCAAAAATAAGTTGACTATAAATCCTTGGATATTTTTTCTGGACTTTCCCTCCTATTCCATTGGCCTACATATCTGTTTCATGCTGGTGTCATACTGTTTAATTACAATAGCTTTGTGATATATTTTCAAGTGAGAAATGTGATACCTTCAGTTTGTTCTCTGGGCTCAAGATTACTATGACTATGTAGTATGTTTTCTGGTCCCAAAGAAATTTTAGAATTTTTTTCTATTCCTGAATAAAAGATTGTTTGTATTTTTATAGCATAAATCCTCAATAAAATTCTGGCCAATAGAATGCAACAACACATCAGAAAGATCATCCACTCAGACCAAGTGGGATTTATCCCTGGTATGCAGGGATGGTTCAATGTTTGCAAATCAAAAAATGTGATACACCACATTAACAGACTGCAGAAGAAAAACCATGTGATTATCTCAATAGATGCAGAGAAAGCATTTGATAAAATACAACACCATTTCTTGATGAAAACCCTAAGCAAACTGGATATAGAAGGAACATTCCTCAATACAATCAAAGCAATATATGAAAAACCCACAGCCAACATCCTATTGAATGGGGAAAAGTTGGAAGCATTTCCACTGAGATCTGGTACCAGAAAGGGATGCCCACTCTCACCACTGCTATGCAATATAGTTCTGGAAGTTTTAGCCAGAGCTATTAGGCAAGAAAAGAAATTAAAGAGATACAAATTGGGAAGGAAGAACTCAAACTATCCTTCTTTGCAGATGATATGATTCTTTATTTAGGGGACCCAAAGAACTCTACTAAGAGACTATTGGAACTCATAGAAGAGTTTGGCAAAGTAACAGGATATAAAATCAATGCAAAAAAATCAACTGCCTTTGTATACACAGGCAATGCTACGACTAAAAAAGAAGTTCTAAGATCAATCCCATTCACAATAGCCACAAAAACAATCAAAAACCTTGGAATAAACTTAAACAAGGAAGTTAAAGATCTCTAAGATGGAAAGAAAGAAATAGAAGAGGATACCAAAAAATGGAAAAATCTTCCATGCTCATGGATTGGAAGAATCAATATCATCAAAATGTCCATTCTCCCAAAAGCAATTTATAGATTCAATGTGATACCAATCAAAATACCGAATACATTCTTCTCAGATCTGGAAAAATGATGCTGAAATTCATATGGGGACACAGAAGACCTCGAATAGCCAAAGCAATCTTGTACAACAAAAACAAAGCCAGTGGCATCACAATAACAGATTTCAGGGCATACTACAGGGCAGTTGTAATCAAAACAGCATGGTACTGGTACAGAAACAGATGGATAGACCAATGGAACGGAATAGAAACACCAGAAATCAATCCAAACATCTACAGCCAACTTATATTTGATCAAGGATCCAAAACCAATCCCTGGAGTAAGGACAGTCTATTCAATAAATGGTGCTGGGAAAATTGGATTTCCAGGTGCAGAAGCATGAAGCAAGACCCTTACCTTTCACCTTACACAAAAATTCACTCAACATGGATTAAAGACCTAAATCTATGACCCAACACCATCAAATTATTAGAGAACATTGGAGAAACCCTACAAGATATAGGCACATGCAAAGACTTCTTGGAAAAGACCCCAGAAGCACAGGCAGTCAAAGCCAAAATTAACATTTGGGATTGCATCAAATTGAGAAGTTTCTGTACTTCAAAAGAAACAGGAAAGTGAAAAGGCAACCGACAGAATGGGAAAAATATTTGCAAATTATGCAACAGATAAAGGGTTGATAACCAGAATCTACAAAGAGATCAAGAAATTCCACAACATCAAAACAAACAACCCACTTAAGAGATGGGCCAAGGACCTCAATAGACATTTTTCAAAAAAGGAAATCCAAATGGCCAACAGACACATGAAAAAATGTTCAAGATCACTAGCAATCAGGGAAATGCAAATCAAAACCACAATGAAGTTTCACCTCACCCCGGTGAGAATGGCTCACATTCAGAAATCTACCAACAACAGACGCTGGCAAGGATGTGGGGAAAAAGGGACACTAACCCACTGTTGGTGGGAATGCAAACTGGTAAAGCCACTACAGAATTCAATCTGGAGATTCCTCAGAAACCTGAATATATCCCTACCATTCAACCCAGCCATCCCACTCCTTGGAATTTACCCAAAGGAAATTAAATTCGCAAACAAAAAAGCTGTCTGCAGCTTAATGTTTATTGCAGCTCAATTCACAATAGGTAAGACATGGAATCAACCTAAATGCCCATCAACAGTGGACTGGATAAAGAAATTATGGGACATGTACTCTATAGAATACTATACAGCAGTAAAAAAAAACAGTGTATTTTTATAGGAATTGAACTGAATGCATAGATTCTTAGGGTCATATGCCTATTTTAATAATATTACTCCAATTTATTATGAGAGACTTTTTTCATTTATTTGTATCTTCTTTGATTTATTTCAATAATATATTATAATTTTAGTGTATAAAATATTCACCTATTTGGATCATTATTTCCTAAAAAATTATTTCTTCATGCTCCTATATGTGGGATGATTTTCTTAATTTTTTTCCCAGATAATATATTATTAGTCTGCAGAAACACTAATGATATTTATATTGATTTTAGAACTTGATTTTTCCTGAATTTATTTATTTTCTAACAGTTTTTTATTGGATTCATTATTATCACTGACAAATAGAAACAATTTTACTTCTTCCTCTTATACAGATGATATTTTTGTTCTTGCCTAATAATTCCCTTTAGGAATTGCAGCACTACATGGAATAGAAATTATAAGCATGCTGTCAAAAAAAAAAGAAATGAGCAGCATGGACATACTTGTATTATTTCTAATCTTAGACAAAAGACTTTTTAAACTTTTCATCAGTGACTTTAATGTTAGCTCTGGTTTTATTGTTTAGGGCTTTTATTGTGTGTTCTTTCTGTGACAACTTTTAGAGAGTTCCCATGAACAAATTTGAATTTTCACAAGTTGTTTTTTCTGCATCTGCTCGTATGGTGACAATTTTATGATTTTTATTCTTTATTATGATAATATTATATATCACACTTATTTTTACATTTTAATTTACAGTATGCAAATTTAATGTATTTCATATATATAGATTAAGGAACATAGTGATATTTTCCATCCTACCATTCCTCCTGCCCATGCTCCCACTCTTCTTCCTCTTTCCATTCCTATTCCAATTATTTTTACCAAGATCTATTTACAGTTAACATTATAGTCATAAGATTAATCCAACAACTAAGAGTTCAACAATTAGTATGAAAAAAAAAGTTCCTCACCTTTTAAGGGCTGTTAAACATCATCGCATATCAAAATGTCATTTTTGTTTTTAATGTACATAGGAAAGCTGCAGAAGACACTAGTGCTTTGGCCTTGAACCCAGGCAGGAGATCTGGAAGAAGCACCTGTCTCCTAGCTTCAGCCTGGCCCAATCCCAGCCATTGTGGCCATTTAGGGAGTGAACCAGCAGATAGAAGATATCTCTTTGTCTCTGTCTCTCTCCCTCTACTTAGCCTAATAAGTAAATAAAATAATTATTTAAAAAAACTGTATATATGAAATAAAGGAAATCTAGTCCTTTATATAAATGGATAAATTTTATAAAGACTCTATTCCCACTTCAGAGTGCTTGCTTTGATTTGCAGCTGTTTCTGATGCCAGGTTTTTGCTAATGCAGATTTTGGGAGGCAGTAGTGATAGCTCATGATATTGGGCTTCTGCCACTCATATGTGGGAGGACAGAAGTACATTCCTGGCTCTTCGATTCAGCCTTGATACAGCCCTGGTTACTGTGGGTATTTGGAGGAGTAAGTCAGTGGATAAGAGGTTTTCTCTTTTGTCTCTCCTGGCCTACCTGTCTCTCTTTGTGTCTCTTTAACTCACACACACACATACAAACACACACACATATGTAATTTTTAATATGACAATAATCAAGCAAAGCAACAACTAAAGAATATAGTCAATTATTCAAACGTATGTCAATATGGTATTGACATACGTTTGAATAATTCAATTGAGACTACTGTGAGTTGTTTAAAGTATGAATGAAGAACAGAATATCTGCCTGAAAATGTAACTTTGGAAAAGTCTGCAACACAAACAACCTATAGAGACTGGCTAGAAGAAATGTATTCAGAGCTGTCTGAGAACCTGCAGCAGATTCTGTTCTCTGCATATTCCTGCTCTGATCCATAAATACAGTACAATCTCACAAAAGCTGTCTCAGCAATTCCTTAAAAACTTCATTTGCTGACTTCCATGTTAGCAGTGGGTAACTCTCACCATTGCAGAATGTTGCATGTTTATTTGTAGGCTGATATTAACCACTTCTACTATATCATCTATATAACCAATAAAGGCCATTTCAGACTTCATATTCCATAGGAATTTAGCAAATTCTAAATTCTGATTTTAATCCTATATAACAAAAATGTCTTTGTTGTGGCATCAGAAGACCTGGAGACCAATATGCAATCAGCTTTGATGACTCTAATTTCTTAGAACCATGACAGTTTTAACTTATCACATTTATTTTTTTATATTAATTTAAAAGCCCTTATAAATCTCCTATAATGTGAAATAAAACAAAATAAGAAATAATCAATCAACTTACTGGAGATGTATTCATTTTCTTTGGCCTTGGAAACATGTAGAGCTCTCTACAGTTTTACCTGGATGAGAAGCTGAATGCAGGGAATCATGAGAGAACTGGTCTGACTTGCTCCTAGAGTCTAAAGTGCTAATGAAGATCATGCAAATGCAGAATAACCGACACCTTAGCTGGAGAAAAAAATAAAAGAACCTCCCTGTGGAGAATTAGCACTTTACACTTGGAAACAGGCAGAAGACTTTTTGAAAGAGCACCCAAAATTATAGTAATTGGCAGCGATAAATCTAGTTATCTTTAGGTTAATGGAAACATCAACATGTATGATACCAACACACTTTGAAAAGTATTTGCCTACTGAAGTTTACTTTATTAAATTGTGATATTATGAAGAAATCTGGGACTTGCCTGTTGGAGATTACAAGATCTAGGTAAGAATCAGAACAAACCACCAGACTTGAGAAGGTCGAATACAGGTTAGACTCCTGCTTGGGACAACCACATCCCATATGCAAATTCTTGGATTGTGTCCTTGCTATTACATACTTAAAATACATCATCCAAGATGATGGATATGTACTTGGATTCCTGCTACCCTCATATGAGACTCAGATGGATTCCTGCCTCCTGGCTCCACCATGGAATAGCCCTGGCTGTTAGGGACATTTGGCGAGTGAATTAATCAGCAGAGGGAACATCTTTCCCCTTCTCTCATGCTCTGTCTTTCAAATAAATACTTTAAAATTACAAATAAAATGACAACAAAAAGCCTCTGTTAATTTCTAATACATCAAATGCTGATATATTTTGCTGAGTATGGAAAAATTTAATTATATTCAAATACAATCAAGAGAATTTCACATGGATATTATCATGGGCATGATTCATGCCAACTACGTTAGCAAGTATGTCAGCAAGACTGCTGCCACATAAACTGCCTGAACATCATGAGCATTGGTTTCCAATTTCTGTAAAGTAAATACTTCTACCTAAAATGCCATGGTATCTGACATCTATTAATCATTTGACATTTGTCAACAGACAATGTTCTAGAGCACATTTTGTTTCATCTTTCTTATATGGTACAAAGAAGCTGACAATTCCTCAGCCACCAGAAAGAACTATCAGGACACAGGGAGTTCCAGGATTATCTCCAAATACAAAATGCAGAGTCAGAGGATAGGTTTCAAACAGTTCAAATTCTGGGAATAACAAAGGCAGAATTAAGCAATGGGAGTGTGTAAGGGAGAGATGATTCAGATATGACAAATTAGCCCTTCACTGAAAGTCGCATCTCCAGGATCCCTCCAATAAGTATCATTTCCTAGGCCCTTGCCTATCTTTCTCAACTACTCACATCTTCCTTCTCAAAGTTTATATAAAACTTGCACTATCAATCAGGCTTGGTTGCTTACAGATGAGGCGAGTTAGCATCACTCAATCTTGGTCACCCTGGACCACAGGATCAATAATTGCTTGGGCCATGAAAAGCTAGGGCCTTTACCATTCTAGGACTGCTTTGCCTCTACTATCAAGCTCCAAGGAGAGCGTTTGGCCAGAAGATTGGATCCTGAATCATGGGGTCCAAGTCTCTATTCAGCACGAACATTTTGTTAGAAAGAAAACAGACTCATCACCCAGTACCTTCATTTTCCTCATAGAATCAACTGTCTTCAGACAACATATTTGGATAAACTGCTTTAAACTCAAACAAGGGTACTGGGAAGGCCACACATAGGAATGAACCAGAAGCTTCAGTGACTGATGAGACAGGACAAAACCCCACAAATTCAACTGCCCCATAGTAGATCTCATGTACACTGCATAGTGATTTTGCTGGAAATTTGGGGGATGTTTCACATGTATTTTAATGTCCTCATGCTTCAAATGGATAAGACCAAATGGCAAATGACTAAATCAGTTATAAAACTTGTGCTATGGTTTGAAAATTTCTTATCAAAATTGCTTGGTTACAGGGGCTGGAATTGTGGTGTGGTGGATACAACTGCCACCCGCAACACCAGTAGAGCATGTGGGCAAGAGTTTGTGTCCCAGAGGCTCCACTTCAATCCAACTCCCTGATAATGACCTAAGAAAAGCAATAGAAGATGGTCCAGGTGTTTGGGCTATTGCCACACATGTGGGAGACCTGGCTGATGCTCTTGACTTTGGTCTGGTCATCTCTGACTTTTGCAGCCTTCAGGCGAGTAAACCGGCAGATGGAAGATCTACCTGCCTTTCCCCAACACCACCTGTAACTTTTTCAAAAAAATAAGTATTTAAGAAATACTTGAGGAGCTGGCACTATGGCTTAGCAGGTAAAGCTGCCGCCTGCAGTGTTGGCATCACATATTGGTGCCAGTTTAAGACCCAGCTGTTTCACTTCTGATCCAGCTCTCTGCTATGGCCTGGGAAAGGAGTAGAAGATGGTCCAAGTCCTTGGGCCCCTGCACCCACATGGGAAACCCAGAAGAAGCTCCTGGCTCCTGTCTTCTGATTGGCTCAGGTCTGGCCCTTGCAGCCATCTGGGGATTGAACCAGCTGATGAAAGACCTTCCTCTCTCTCTCTCCCTCTCTCCCTCTCTCTCTCTCTCTCTCTCTAACTCTGACTTTCAAATAAAATAAATAAATCTTAAAAAAGAAGTATGTGTAGGTTTTCCTGCTGTGAGTAAATGAAAAACAGGACTGGGTGAAGGGGAAAGCAATAACAGATCCTAGGAGGCTAAGTCACTAACTGAAAAGTGGTGAGCAGGTTTCATCCACAGAAGACTCTGCAGAGCATGGAGAATCATGAAGTTTAATGGAGATCTAGAACTAAGCTACTTGTAGATTTTACGTGTTCTTGCTGTTATAACTCTTATGTAAAATAGTTATGCCTCAGCCACTGACTCTAATGAAAGTCTGAAATAAGCAGCATAACTCTAATCATTGTTATGAAATTAGTCTAGTTTCCTTCCAGCTTATCCTGAAACTTTTATGAACAAAAATGGAAAAAAAAAGCTTGTGAATCTAAAATAGGAAATCCTTGGTAGGCAGTATTATATCAATATTCATCTTTTTTTTGACAGGCAAAGTTAGACAGTGAGAGAGAGAGACAGAGAGAAAGATCTTCCTTCCGTTGGTTCACCCCCAAAAGGGCCACCATGGCCGGTGCACCGCGCTGATCCAAAGCAAGGAGTCAGGTGCATCCTCCTGGTCTCCCATGCGAGTGCAGGGCCCAAGCACCTGGGCCATCCTCCACTGCCTTCTCAGGCCAAAGCAGAGAGCTGGACCGGAAGAGGAGCAACTGGGACAGAACCCGGTGCCCCAACTGGGACTACAACCCGGGGTGCCAGTGCCGCAGGCTGAGGATTAGCCAAGTGAGCCATGGTGCTGGCCAATATTTGTCTTTGAATATGAGTAAGTTTCTTAAAAAACTTTTGAAAATGTTCACTCATTAAAAAACATATTATTATATTTTCATTATATCCAGAAGATAAATTTTATTTTTAACTTGCCTGTTTTTTAATGCTGTTAGTAAACAAAATTCTCATAACTAGGTTAATTAAATGTTGGAGAAATTTAGATAAATATAGTTATTCCCATTGATCTTTCTTTTTTAGGGCAAAAAAGCAAATTTTTGTATTACCTGATTGCCATTTTATGAAACAAAATGCAATTTGGGCATAAAGACTTCTTACTAGTTTTATTATGCTACATGTAGGGAGGATAAAACTATGAATAGTTGTTACAAGGGACAAGGTGTAAGTCATAAACATCTAAAGAAAGAAATATATATATTTAACACTGTGAAATCACTCACCAATAAAGAGTTGCTATAATGAAATTAGCTTTTTGTTTAAAAGTAAGTATTTTCTTAAAAGATGATTTCAGAAGATATTGAGAAACACCAAGAGTTAACACAACAACTTCATGAAAAAATAACATCTGTCAATCTATATACACATAAAAAATATTCAAATAAGACTTTGTCTTCTGGCACATTATCAGTGTACAATTTTGTATAAAAGGATTTATAAATATACCTTTATATGAATGCATACAAAGATATACATAAATATATAAATAGGCTATAATCTCAATCTTTTACCTATACGTTTAAATATAAAAAACTTAGCAGTATAATAAACAAGCAATATATGTGATATTCATCTTACAAATGAACTACAATAACTTAATAAGGAATTAAATATAATATCCATTACCTAATATACATAGTTACATTTCTAATTATTATACCTAGTGCAATTAAATATTTTCATTAATTCATATAGTTAACCAAAGGAACTAACTTGTTTCTTCAGACATAGAAGACAACTACAAAACAAGAAATAATGTTGGGGTCCAGGATTGCAGTGTGAAGAGATAAAGCTGTTGCCAGTGATCCCTACAACCCATATGGGTGCTGGTTTGTGTCCCAGTGGCTCCACTTCTGACCCAACTTCCAGCTAATGCCCTAGGTAAAATAGAGGAAGACGGCTCAAGAGCTTGGGCCCCTGCTACCCATGGGGGACCTGGCTCCTGGCTTTGGCCCAGTCAGTTCCTGACTACTATTGTTGCCATCAGGAGAATGAGCCAGTGCATCTGTCTTCCTCTGTCTGTGTAACTCTTCAAATAAATAAACTCAATTGTTTTGACCAGCAGAGTTAGACAGTGAGAGAGAGAGACAGAGAGAAAGGTCTTCCTTTGCCATTGGTTCACCCCCAAAAGGGCCGCCCTGGCCGGCGCACCGCGCTGATCCGATGGCAGGAGCCAGGTGCTTCTCCTGGTCTCCCACGGGGTGCAGCCCAAGCACTTGGGCCATCCTGCACTGCACTCCTGGGCCATAGCAGAGAGCTGGCCTGGAAGAGGGGCAACCAGGACAGAATCCGGCGCCCCGACCGGGACTGGAACCCGGTGTGCCGGAGCCGCAGGTGGAGGATTAGCTTAGTGAGCCACAGCACTGGCCTAAATTCAATTTTTTTAAAAAAAGAATAATTTAGCTATCTTTACTCCATAAACAACTATTTAATATTATTTAAACACTTCTAGGAGATTATATATCCTCCAAAACATTTAAAATATATATGGATGTATATATAAAATAAATTATAACTGTATGTACCTATATATAAATATATATGAAAACGCTAGATATATGGTATTCCCAAAAGCTTTTGCAGCCAGTTCTCTCACCTCGGCAGCCCAAGGCCACCCTGTGATGAACACGGGTTTCTCTGAGGTCCCAACAGAGAATCTCAGGGCGCCTCCAGCCACCCAGCTCACAATGACTGTAACCTAGCAACGCCCTTACACACAAGTGTTCAAGCGCACCTCCAGAGGGCAGTCGCTGCGCCTGCGCACAGAGTCCGGCGACCAAGCATGCTTAGTGCGCATGTGCATGGTTCCCACCTGGTAAAGCTGACGGATTAGGTTGATTACAGATGTTGGTGGACTGACCGAGTGTTGGGGTCATTGTGGGGACGAAACACTGGAGCCTGTGGAAGCTGTCTGCACCGCCCGGGACTCAGGGGCGTGGCATTTCAGGGTGCTGAAGGCCTCCCGGAGTAGACGCCCTTAAAATCCCTCTCCACATCTCCTGCTCCTCAGTTTATGCTCCCACACGTCCTGTCCCTCTGAGTCCTGGGCGGTTTCAGTGGGAATTTAACAGATGCGAAGACAAAACTGTGCTCCGTGATTTCAGAAACTGGCACATGTGCCATCTAGGTCAATCTTCAGAAATCAGAGCAGGTTTTCGAAAAAACTGTCTTCAGGCCTCTTGCTTTTGCCCAGCCTTTACCTTTTCTTTACTTTTAGTTTTTACTATTATTTCCCTTAATTGGAGTTTTAGTCGATCCATGCATTATTTGGAAACATGGTGTAATATTTATAAACTTTCTAAAATGAATGTTCACTTGTCCCAAACAGTTCGTGATTTGACGGTATGTTAAAATGCCTCTATATTTTACTTGAAATTCCTGTTTTTCCCATTTCTGGTTTTTTCATTGTGTTCCATTAAATGGTCTGCTTTTTATTCTTTTTTTTTTCTGATCCATGCATTCTTCATTCCATTACCATCCCCTGTGCCCCATTAAAACAACAGTACACAACCCAGCAATCAACTACAGTCCAGTTGCACCACGATCCGAGGCTTACGGTGCTTTAACGCTTTTAACTTTGAGGAAAATAAAATGGAGAAATCAAGATAAAGAACCGCTAAAGCCGTACCCGCATCCGGTACAAGTCATACATCAATTTAAGCACCTTACACACCTGATGCCCAGAGGGGCTCCACCCCCGGGGTCAGCGCTCACACACGGCCAGGCCGTGAGAGGCCGAGGACCTCACCCTCGCCCCAGAATGACCCGCAGGTGAGAGGAGACCGGAAATCCCCTCGGTGCTGGGAAGGCCAGGAAGCGGTCAGTTTTCCAGGAAGCGGTCAGTCTTCCTGGAGTCCGGACAGGCCACGCGCAGAGCGGACGTCAGGGGGCAGCAGAGGACGAGCGCGCGCGGCCCCGCGAGGCCGAGTCCCCCGCGGCCGCAGTCCCTGGGCTCTGCCCGCGGAGGACGAAGTTCTCGGGACTGGGACCCTGCCCAGGGCGCAGCGCCTGCGGGTCTGCAGGGCGGTTCTCGGGGGCTGGCCGGGCTCAAGCCGCAGACCGAGGAATCCGATATGCTGCATCTGATGCGCGAGCCGAGGCCGATATGGAAGCTGACGTCTGGCCCGGGTCCCCCACGCCCCCGCGGGAGAAGAGCGGCGCGCAGCGACTGCAGGGCGGGCGGGCCACCAACCTGCAGCCCCGGGGGTCATGCCTGGCCGAGGGCGCGTAGAACACCTGGGCCAGAGTGCCCTGCTGCGAGTAGGACGTGCTGTAGGCGGGAGAGCCGTCCATGCATGTCCGCGAGCTGCTCCTGGAGTTGTACTGCAGGGCGCTCACACCGCAGGCTGCCTGGGCTGCATCTGTGAGGTACCGGGAGCTGTGGGCAGCCCAGCGGGTCCTGCATTGCGCTGTAGCTGCCCTTGATCCAGCCATTCCTGTGCGCGTGGCTGTCCACACGCTGGTTCGCGCCCGCGCCCAGGCCCCGCTCACCTGCTGTGGCCTCCGGGTCCAGCAGCCCCCGGGCAGCGTGCACTGATCCTTCTTCCTGAGCGTCTGGGTTTTCCGCCGGAATTTATAACCCGGTGCTCCTCCGTGTGCAGCGCTCGCAGCCGCTCGGCCTTGTCGGTGAACGCCCGCTTCTCCGTCTCCCACAAGGGTTTCCACTCGGCGCCCAGGCGCTTACTGATCTCCGAGCTGTGCATCGCGGGGTTCTCCTGGGCCATCTTGCACTGCTGCCCGCGGGACCGCACCAGAAAGGCGTTCATGGGCCGCCTCACGCGATCCGGGCTGTGGTTGTCGCCTGCCCCCCGCGCCCTGAAGTCTGCCGTGGGCCCAGCGGCTCGGCTCCGTCTCGGTCCAGTTGCACCTGTGGGCGCTGTGAGCAGGCCTGGCCCGACCCTTGGCGGCTGGGACTCCCTGCCTGAGGGCGGGGCGAGAGGAGGAGGGGAAGGGGCGGAGGTGCTGTGAGCACCTCCTTGGGGCTTCCTGAGGAGACCAGAGGAGGAGAAATTGGGGGGTGGTGGGGGAGAGGCTGGAATCTGGATCAAAAAGCAGCGCTTCCCTTTGCCTCCGGCCAGTGCCACCACCAACAACTGTTGTTGTTGTCGTTGTTGTTGTTGTTATTACTTGAAAGGCTTAAGCCTGGGGCTCCAACTTTTGTGCCTTTCTTTTCATTCTCTTCTTTCTCTAGGTCCCGGTCTTAAAGAGGCAGCAAACTACTTTCCCCTTTTGCAAACACTCTCTTCTATGCCTTGACAACTCCTGATGCTTTTTGGAACAAGCTAGTAGACAACCGCCCTCTATTGTCGTTATGTGTGTTTATATATAACAGGAAGAATCTGTCAGGCTTGGATCAGCAAAGGTTCATCCCTCTGGGGACGGAGGCATACATAAGTCTCCTCATCTAGTGTCCTGATTTCCAGTGCTGTCTCTGCCCATGGCATCTGCTTTCTTTACTCTCATCTACCCAGACTAAGAGGGCTCTGTCTGCCTCTGACCAGTGGTTTGCGCTTTGGCCAAACCATGGAGATAGAAAGTTCACCATCTTTCGGTTCTCATGGGGTTTTCTCCGGATAACAAATATTTTTCAACCTGAACACCTGCTCCCGTCATGTTTTTCTGCAGGGCGCTGTGTGCGCTCGCCCTCTGCTGCCCCCTGGCGTCCGCTCTGCGCGTGGCCTGTCCGGACTCCAGGAAGACTGACCGCTTCCCTGCTGTCCCAGCACCGAGGGGATTTCTGGTCTCCTCTCACCTGCGGGTCATTCTGGGGCGAGGGTGAGGTCGTCGGCCTCTCTCTAGCGCTGACCCCAAGAGTGGAGCCCTTCTGGGGCATCGGATTGTAAAATGCTTAGAATTGCTCTACTACTTGTATTTTTTTGAAAACTTTTATTTAAGAAATAAAAATTTTGGAAGTACAACTTTTGGATTATAGCGTTTTTTTCCTCCATAACCACTCTCCCGCCCACAAAGCATCCCATCTCCTACTTCCTCTCCCATCCCATTCTTCGTTAAGATTCATTTTTAATTATCTTTGTAAACAGATCAACTTAGTATATATACTAAGTAAAGATTCCAACAGTTTATACCCACAAGTGTAAAGTACTGTTTGAAGACAAGTGTCGCTGTTAATTCTCAAAGTACAACACATTAAAGACAGAGATCCTACATGGGGAGTAAGTGCAGAGTGACTCCCATTGTTGATTGAACAATTGATACTCTTATTTGTAATGGTTGTGGGTATGGGTTGGGGGTTTCTTTGTCTTGATTTCTCCTTTTTTTCCCTCAAAGTTAAAAGCTTTAAAGCATCATAAGCCTCGGTGCTTTTTTTGTTTACTTAAGAGACACAAAGGTCTTCTATCTGATAGTCCACTCCCCAAATGCCTGCAAATGCTTGAGCAGGGGCCAGACCAAAGCCAGGAACCTGGAACTCAATCCAGATCTTCCATGTGGGTATCTGGGGCCCAACTACTTGAGCTGTTATTTGCTGCCTTCCTGGGTGAGCATTGGCATGAAGCTAAATCAGAAGCAGGGGTAGATACACTGAGCACCCCAAAAAGCAGCTTATCCCAATGAGCAAAAATGTTTATGTTCCCCTTATATTTTACAGTATTTACATTACATATAGAATCAGGGTTGGGAGAACATTTTCTCTGAGTACACTGATGATTTCTTTCCATTGTTTCTGTGGGGAAGTCAGCCATCATTCATGGATGGCTGTAACCCAATATGCCATAGGCTGTTCTTTCTTTCATTACATTCAGGATCTTTTCTTTGTATTTGGATTCCTTCAGTTTGTTATTGCCTAGAATAGTTTCTATCTGTGCTGATTAGGACACATTCTGTATTTCACTCATTCTATTTTTACTGAAATTTCAGTTGCAGTTATGAAGGACTTTGAAATAACAGACAAGGTTATTTTGATGCAAAAATATTAGTAATCCATGCATACCAGTGGTCTGGAAGAAGTTTATTCAAAATCAATACTATAAACACCATGCATAAACGTGAAAACAGCACATTTGTGCATTTAATTTTTCTTTAGCCAAAGTGACCTTGTTTTTTAGTTCTCTTTTCTACAAATCTTTTAATGTTAGATCACTTTCTAAATCATTCCTGGGCTTCTGAAGCTCTTTTATGAATTAAAATCTTTTGGCTTATTTTCCATTTTAGTCTGTTTTTGTGTCTGATAAAAATGGTACACAATGGGTTATTTAGAAAGAAAAACAGCTTTCAAAATTACTTGCCTGAAAGAGCAATAGAAAGAGGGAGAGAGGGAGGGATTGAAATTGAGTTTATACACAGAATAATCAAATGGCTACAACAATCAGGGTGGGACAAGGCCAAAGCCAGGAGCCAGGAGTTCCATCTGAGTCACCCACATGGGTGGCAGGGACCTAAATGCTTGAGCAATCATAGACTGCCTTCTTGGTGCATTAGCAGGAAGCTGAATTGGAAGTTGAGCAACCAGGACTCAAATCAGACTCTGCTGTGAGATCAAAGATTCACCAGTGGTGGAATAACCTTCTGTGCCACAAGACTAGCCTCAAGAAATCAAATTTATTTCTTAGAGTCTGAGGGTGGGCAGCCTAAAGTCAAGAGGCCCTATCTGGAAAGGTCCATCTCCCTGAATCATGATGTGGCAAGAGTGACATTAAATGATGAGAAAAAAATAAGAGGTAGAACTGAGAGCCTTTGGTCTTTTAAAATTGGTAGGAAGATGTTCCTTAGGATAGGGACTGTTACCTTGAGGATTACACTTCCAACACTTTATGTGGATATGTTAAAGTCCTACTATATATCATGCTCCATTGTGCTATTTCTTCTCCATTTCCATTTTTTGAATACCAATAGGCTTTTTTTTGACAGGCAGAGTTAGTGAGAGAAAGAGACAAAGAGAAAGGTCTTCCTTCCATTGGTTCATACCCCCAAATGGCCGCCACAGCCGGCGTGCTGTGCCAATCCAAAGGCAGGAGCCAGGTGCTTCCTCCTGGTCTCCCATGCAGGTTCAGGGCCCCAGGACTTGGGCCACCCTCCACTGCCTTCCTGGGCCACAGCAGAGAGCTGGACTGGAAGAGGAGCAACAGGGACAGAATCCAGCACCCCAACAGGGACTAGGACTCAAGGTACTGGCGCTGCAGGTGGTGGATTAGCCTAGTGAGCCATGGTGCCGGCCCACAAATACATTTTCATTATAGTAAATATTTAGTTTATCATTCTTTATCTAATTTTAAATGATTGTAATACTGGAATATATTTGGAGATTATTAACTAACTTGCCTGCTACTTGCAGCATCTAACTTTTTTTTTTGGAGAGAAAGATTTATCTTTTGGTGAATTCTCCAAATGCTCACATGAGTAACTGAACAAGAACGATGTGAGTGTGGGTTATTTATCAGCCTTAAGATGATCACAACCTTTTAAATCAACAAACAAGATTAAAATATTGACTTAGAAATGAAAGCCTAATGGTTTGCAAATTTGCTTTTTTTGGAAAACTTTTATTTAATAAATATTAAATTTCAAAAGTACAACTTTTGGATTTTAACAGTTGCCCCCCATAACCACCCTCCCACCTGCAAACCATCCCACCTCCTACTCCCTCTCCCATCCCATTCTTCATTAAGATTCATTTTTAATTATCTTTATATACAAAAAAATCAACTTAGTATATACTAAGGTAAGATTTCAACAGTTTGCACCCACATAGAAGCACAAAGTATAAAGTACTGTTTGAAGACTAGTTTTGCTGTTAATTCTCATAGTACAACACATTAAGGACAGAGCATACATGGGGAGTAAATGCACAGTGACTCCTGTTGTTGATTTAACAATTGACACCTCATTTATGACATCAGTAATCACACAAAGCTATGAAGCCTCTTCAGTTCACAAACTCCGACCTTATTTAGACAAAGCCACAATCAAAGTGGAAGTTCTCTCTTCCCTTCAGAGAAATGTACCTCATTCTTTGATGGCCCATTCTTTCCACTGGGATCTCACTCAGAGATTTTTCATTTAGTTCATTTTTGCCACTGTGTCTTTGCTTTCCATGCCTGAAAAACTCTCATGGGCTTTTCAGCCAGATCCGAATGCCTTAAGGGCTGATTCTGAGGCCACAGTGCTGTTTAGAGCATTTGCCATTCTATGAGTCTGCTGTGTATCCCTCTTCCCATGTTGGGTCATTCTCTACTTTTTATTTCTATCAATTATTATTAGCAGATGCTGGTTTTATTTATGTGATCCCTTTGACACTAATGCTATCTTTATGATCAATTTTGTACTTAAACTGATCATTTTAACTAGTAAGATGGCATTGGTACCTGCCAACGTAATGGGATTTGGAGTCCCATGACACATGTCTAGCCCTACCATTAAGGAGTAAGTCTGTGTGAGCATGCGCCAAACTGTACCTCTCCTCCATTTCTTATTCCCAATCTTATTTTTAACAGGGATCAATTTTCAGTTAAATTTAAACATCTAAGAATAATTGTGTGTTAATTAAAAGAGTTCAACCAGTGGTGTTAAGTAGAAAAAAATACTAAAAAGAATAAAATAATAAGTTCTTTCTCGACTGTCAGGAGAAGGGCTGATCAAGTCATTGTTTCTCATAGTGTCAGTTTCACTTCTACAGGCTTCCTTTTAGGTGCTCAGTTAGTTGCCACAGATCAGGGAGAACATATGATATTTGTCCCTTTGGGACTGCCTTATTTCACTCAGCATGATGTTTTCCAGACTCCCCATTTTAATGCAAATGACTGAATTTTATTTTTTTACCACTGTGTAGTAATCTATAGAGTACATATCCCATAATATCTTTATCCAGTCTTCAGTTGATGGGCATTTAGTTGATTCCATGACTTAGCTATTCTGAATTGAGCTGCAATAAACATTGAGGCACAGACAGCACTTTTATTTGCAAATTGGGTAAATTCCGAGGAGTGGGATGGCTGGGTCATGTGATAGGGCTATATTCTGGTTTCTGAGGAATCCCCAAACTGTCCCCATAGTGTCTTTACCAGTTTGCATTCTCACCAAGAGTAGATTAGTGGGCCTTTTCTGCCACATCATTGCCAGCATCTGTTGTCAGTTGATTTCTGTATGTAAGCCATTCTAACCAGGGTGAGGTGAAACCTCATTGTAGTTTTGATTTGCATTTCCCTGATGGCTAGTGATCCTGAACATTTTTTCATGTGTTTGTTGGCCATTTGGATTCCCTCTTTTGAAAAATGTCTTTTTAGGTCCTTGGCCCATCACTTAACTGGGTTGTTTGTTTTGTTGTTGTGAAGTTTCTTGATCTCTTTGTTGATTCTGGTTATTAATCCTTTATCAGTTGTAAAATTTGCAAGTATTTTCTCCCATTCTGTCAGCTGTCTCTTCACTTTCCTGACTCATCATTCTTTTGCAGTACAGAAACTTCTCAATTTGTTGTAATCCCATTTGTTAGTTTTGTCTTTGACTGGTGTTATATCCTTGTTCAAATATAAGGTGGCTGTAGATGTTTGGATTGATTTCTGGTGTTTCTATTCTGTTCCATTGGTCTATCCATCTGTTTCTGTACCAGTACCATGCTGTTTTGATTATAACTGCCCTGTAGTATGTCTTGAAATCTGATATTGTGATGCCTCCTGCTGTTTTTGTTGTCCAAGACTGCTTTAGGTATTTGAGGTCTCCTGTGTTCCATATGAATTTCAGCATCATTTTTTCAAGATCTGAGAGAGAATGTGTTTGGTATTTTGATTGGTAACACATTGAATCTGTATATTGATTTGGAAGAATAGGCATTTTGATGATATTCATTCTACCAATCCATGAGCATGGAAGTTTTTTTTTTTTTCATTTTTTGGTATCCTCTTCTTTCTTTAAAGTTTTGCAATTCTCATCATAGAGATCTTTGACATTCTTGGTTAAGTTTATTCCAAGGTATTTTTTATGGCTATTGTGAATGAGATTGATCTTAGAAGTTCTTCCTCAGCCGTGGCATTGTCTGTGTATACAAAGGCCGTTGATTTTTGTGCATTGCTTTTATATCCTGTTACTTTGCCAAACTCTTCTATGAGTTCCAAAGTCTCTTTGTGGAGTTCTTTGGATCCCCTAAATAAAGAATCATATCGTCTGCAAGGAGGGATAGTTTGACTTCTTCCTTCCCAATTTGTATCCTTTTAATTTCTTTTTCTTGCCTAATGGCTCTGGCTAAAACTTCTAGTACTATATTGAATATTCCATGGTGAGTGGGCTTCCCTTTCTGGTAGCAGCTCTCAGTGGGGATGCTTCCAACTTTTCCCCATTCAATATGATGCTGGCTGTGGGTTTTTCATAAATTGCCTTGATTGTGTTGAAGAATGTTCCTTCTATCCCCAATTTGCTTAGAGTTTTCATCATGAAAGGGTGTTGTATGTTACCAAGTGTTTTCTCTGCATCTATTGAGATCATCATAAGATTTTTCTTCTGTAGTTTGTTAATATGGTGTATCACATTGATTTGTGAAAGCTGAACCATCCTTGCATAACAAGAATAAATCCCACTTAGTCTGGGTGGATGATCTTTCTGATGTGTTGTTGAATTTTATTGGCCAGAATTTTATTGAGCGTTTTTGTGTCGATGTTCATCAGAGAAATTGGTCTGTAATTTTCTTTCTCTGCTGCATCTATTTCAGGTTTAGGAATTAAGGTGACACTGGCTTTGTAGAAAGAATTTGGGAGAATTGTTTTGAATAGTTTGAGAAGAATTGGAGTTAGTTCTTTAAATGTCTGGTAGAATTTAGAAGTGAATCCATCCGGTCCTGGGCTTTTTTTCTTGGGAGGGCCTTTATTACTGATTCAATTACTGACTTGGTTATGGGTCTGTTTAAGGTTTTTATGTTTTCATGGTTCAATTTAGGTAGGTTGTATGTGTCCAGGGATCTATGCATTTCTGCTAGATTTCCCAGTTTGTTGGCATACAACTCTTAGTAGTAATTTTTTTTTTAAAGATTTATTTATTTATTTGAAAGTCAGAGTTACACAGAGTGAAAGAGAGGCAGAGAGAGAGAGAGAGAGTGAGAGAGAGAGAGAGAGAGAGGTCTTCCATCTACTGGTTCACTCCCCAATTGGCTGCAATGGCCAGAGCTGTGCTGATCCGAAGCCAAGAGACAGGAGCTTCCTCCAGGTCTCCCATGCGGGTGCAGGGGCCCAAGGACTTGGACCATCTTCTACTGCTTTCCCAGGTCATAGCAGAGAGCTGGATCAGAAGTGGAGCAGCCTGGTCTTGAACTGGCATCCATATGGGATGCTGGCACTGCAGGCGGTGGCTTTACCTGCTACACCACCATGCCAGCCCCTAGTAGTAATTTGTGATGACTCTTTATTTCTGTGGTGTCTGTTGTTACATTCTTTTTTTCATCTTTAATTTTATTGATTTGGGTCTTCTCTCACTTTTTGGTTATTTGTGCAAATTGGTGTGTCTTTTTTTTAAACAACTCTTTGTTTTGCTGATCTTTTGTAATGTTCTTTTGGATTCAATTTTGTTGATTTCTTCTCCAATTTTGATTATTTCTCTTCTCCTACTAGCTTTGGGTTTGGTTTTCTGTATTTTTCCTAGATATTTGAGATGCATTGATAGCTCATTTGTTTGGTGCCATTCCAATTTCTTGATGTAGGCACCTATTGCTATAAAATTTCCTCTTAACACTGCTGTTATTGTGTCCCATAAGTTTTAATATGTTGTGTTGTTATCTTCAGTTGCTTCCAGAATGTTTTTTATTTCTCTTTTATGTATGACCCATTGTTCATTCAGGTGCATCTTGTTCAGTATCCATGTGTTTCCATATGTTCTAGGGTTTCCTGAGTTCCTAATTTCCAGCTTCATTCCATTGGGGTCTGAGAAGATGTATGATATGATTTTGATTCTTTTGAATTTGCTGCGACTTGCCTAGTATGTGGTCAATCCTAGAGAAAGTTCCATGCACTGCTGAGAAGAATGTGTATTCTTCAAGTGTAGGATGAAAAGTTCTATAGATATGTTAGATCCATTTGGTCTATAGCGTCTATTAAACCTGCTGTTTCCTTGTTAATTTTCTGTCTGGTCGATCTGCCTATTGCTGAAAGTGAGTATTGAAGTCCTCCAATACTACCGTATTGGAGCATAAGTCTCCTTCAAGTCCCTCAACATATCTTTTAAATAGTCTGCTGCCCTGTAATTAGGTGCATATATGTTTATAATAGGTAGATCTTCCTGTTGAATTGATCCCATAATCATTATATAGTGCCCTGCCATTTTCCCAAAAATATTTCTAATATATAGTTTGAACTCCCGGTGTTCTTTTACTGAGAGATTTTTTTCCTTTACCTTCTTTCATATTGATGACTGTGTTTCTGTGTTTCTGTGTATAACACATCTTTAAGCATCTTTTGCAGGGCTGGATGAATGGTGACAAATTCTTTCAATTATGTTTGCTATGAAAGGTCTTTATTTCACCTTCATTCACAAATGAGAGCTTTGCAGGATATAATATTCTAGGATGGCAGTTTTTTTTTCTCTTAGCACCTGGGCTATGTCTCGCCATTCGCTGCTAGCCTGTAGAGTTTCTGATGCGAAGTCTGCTGTGAGTCTAATTGGAGATCCTCTGTGAGTAATCTGGCATTTCCCTCTTGCACATTTTAGAATCTTTTCTTGAAGCTTCATTGTGGGGAGTTTGATTACAATGTGTGGTGGCTAGTATCCTTTCTGGTCATGCCTATTGGGAGTTCTGCGTGCTTCTTGTATGTGGATGTCTTTCTCCAAACCCTGGAAGTTTTCTGCTAGTATCTCACTAAAAAGGCCTTCTAATTCTTTTTCTTTCTCCATGCCTTCAGGAACTCCCAGAACCCAAATATTATTTTTTAATAGTATCCTGTAAATTCCCAACAATATTTTTTAGATTTCTAATTTCCTCTTCTTGTCTTTGGTTTGAGTGTATACTTTCCTGTTCTCTTTCAAGTCTGATAATCTCTCTCCTGCCTCACTGATTCTGTTTTTAAGGCCTTCAACTGCATTTTTTATTTTTTCTTTTGAATTCTTCACTTAATTTTGGTTTTTCTTCAATATCTCAATTTCATGTTCTATTGAATTCTTCATTTTGATTCCTCCTTAAGATTTAGTTTTCATGAGTTTTTTTTTTTCATATACTGCATGGATTTCAGTACTTTGTGTGCTTGGTTTTGATTACTTCTAAGTATTCTTATCACCAATGTATTGAATTCCATTTCTTGCATTTCTTCTATTTCATTGTCTTCATAATCTTGTATTGAAGTGTCACGTTCTTTTGGGAGCATCATGTTGTCTTCCTTATTCTTGTTTCTTGGATTGTTGTGTTTGTTGTTCTGCACTTGTGGAGATACTCATTGGTTTCTTCTTCTTCTTTTGCTTTTATTTCTGCTGTGGCAGCTTTTTTCATTGTACTATGACTCTGTAGATAAGTGGACTATCTGCTTTCAGTGAATCTCTAGAGGCTTGTGGTGGGTGTGGCCAGAGAGCTCTGTTGAATTCTTCAGGCTTTAAGGACGTGCCTAAGGTGTCACACCCAGGTTTGGTGTGGTAAATCTCTCTTTTTTCTTTTTTTTTTAATCAGAAGGGAAGTATTTCCACTCAGTTAAGCTCTTCACTTTGATGGTGATCAGTGCCTGAGTGCTAGCCCCAGTGGGTTTATTTGTCTGCCCTGTTACAAGGACCACACAATGGATTTGTGCAGTCTTCAGTGTAAGTTCAGATTCCCCCACAATGTCTCCCACCATCTAGCCAGGTCTGCCTGAGCTTGTGGCGTCTCCTACCAAGACTACTCAAAGTCTCAGCCACACTGTGACTTCTCCCTCACACTCAGTTTTTTTTTTTTCAAAATCCCAGTTCAGAAGCTCCACACAGTCACTAGGTCTTAGCCTCCTGTTATTACTCCCCACCAGAGTCAGGTTTCTCTGCTTGGCTGATTGCTGATTGCAAACACAAGCTGCCGCTGCTGTCATGTATATACAAAATGGAGCCTGCTCTATCGGCTTGCATGCCTTTGTAAGGTGATCAGAGAGAAATGTGTCTCTATGGTCCCTTTTATTTTTTCTCTCATCTAGTTAGGCTGGTGTACTTTCCCCCATGGGACTTCAAGCCTCATTCCCTCTAGGCTCTTCCTGCTGCTTTTTTGTCAGTGTCTCCAGCTACTGCAATCTCATCTCACCTTACTTTCCAGTGCTGGTGCATAGGCTCTCAGCTGCTGGCGTCTTGAGCTGTGGGTGACCACGCCCTTCAAGTAGGTCCACTGTGTCCATCTAATTTTGGAAGAGTTTCCTCTGTCATTTTTTCCCTAACTCTTTCCTGAGACTACACTATCTCCACTTTTTTTTTACTATCTTCTCCTGGACTAGATCAATAAGCTTTCTCCCTATTCTGTCATCTTCTCTATGCTTTTTTAATCTTTTAATCATTAGAAAATGTCCATATTTGACCCTATGACCTTATACCAAGAACTGATTACATCAAGAAATGAAAGCTATTTCTGCTTCTAATGTCAACTCAGTCCTTGGTGGAGTACCCCACAATATTCCTGCTGAATTTCCCAGTTGAAATTGGTTCTAGATTTCTTCAGAAGGCATTTCCAAGGAAACAATTCAAGGTCATTGTTTGAAGTCTATATAAATACCAAAGGAAATAAAGGATGCTGTGGTGAGGTTCAGAGAATAGGATGCAGGTCTCCACTTCTCTGCCACAGAAGGACAGTACATGCCTCAGCAGAAATAAATTTCAGGTATAGGCCAGATACAGAGAGGATTGCAGGTCTGATCTTTTGGGGCCTGAACAGGGAACACGATTTTGTAAGTTGCCATACAATTATTGTCCACACAGAAAGAGGAAAACTAGAGGGGCCATCACACCTCAGGGCCATCACAGCTAAAGCACACTGCAGTAATAGGAGAGGTGGGGAGGGGCATGGGCTCCAACACAGTGCACACTCAGCACAATGATAGGGTCCAAGCACCCTTGCTGCTTCTTTGTATGATCCAAAGACTTCTGTGGCTTAGCAGCACTGGAAATTCTTAGAGTTCCCAGGGCCAGAGTGCATCTGTGTTCTCCCACTCTTGTGTACAGGAAGCCTAGCCTGGGCTGGTTGGTCATCTGCAGACATTGCCATCCCACAGCCTGGCTCTTGGCTGTCCTCCTAGGGTCTCATAGGCAAATGAGGAATATATCCCTGGTCTGGGATCTAGCATAGGGCTGAAAAGGTCTACTCCTCACTGTGCACACCCTGTTGGATCACACACTGGGCCGATTACCTGCCCAGGCTCTGAACCAAGTCAGGAACAATCAGCACAAGCTCCTGAAGAAAGTGCTCTTCCTGCACAATTAGTTCCAGCTGCTCACAGAATGTTATCTCTTAGCCTGGGACAGGCCCATTCTCCAGCTCATCCATCTAAGAGCATGCACATCACAGCTTAGATTTGGGGTTTTCAGATGCAGGATGGAGGCATCCTTATTCATTGTTTTTGGGAAAGTGAGATATTGAGAGGTAGTGTTTTCAGCTCCACTCTCTCACTGGAAGGCTTGAAGCTGTGGTGAATGTCTGCCTGAAGGTCAGGTCCACAGAGCCGAAGAAGGGTCTGAGAGCACAGAAGAGGGAGCAGGGTCATGTTGAGCAATCCAAGATGGGATCAGGCTGAGGGGAGGAATAGGCGAGACTCTGAGAACACATATTGTCTGTGTTTGTGTCTCTTAAGATTGGGTCTTGCAGAGCATTTCCAAGTCCAACAGTGAGGATGAAGTCCCTTTGGTAGGAGCAATACCCACAAAGACCAGAGAGTCAAATTAGGGGAAGGCTTGGATTATCTGCTGCTTTGGACTCTGGAGAGGACATAACTCAGGAGGAAAAAATACATTGCATGTAGGCACCTGTTTTGTTCTTTTTTACATTAATTATAGAGTAGGAAGAGGTTATATGCTCATGGGATTGGAGCAAACTGAATTTTTACTGATCATTTCTTGCTTTAGTATTTAGAACTTTACATTTTCTCTACTGCTGACCATCCCTGGCTTTGCCATTGCAAAGATCAAACCCACTGCATTATGATAGGATAGCACTGCCTGCATATTCAGGACAAGAGGTGTTTGAGTTTTCTGTTGACCATTATCTTAGTCCACTTTTCACTGCAACATAATACCTGAGACTCTGTAATTAATAAGGAACAGAAATTTCTTCTCACAGTTGTCAGGTCAAAGTCCAAGATGCTGCCATTGTGTCTGAGGAAGGGCTCTTTGTTGCATCCTCGATTCACTTGGCAGAAGGCAGAAGGGCATGGGATACAGTGGGACACCGTCTCTCACACACACTGGCTGGAACCCACACAGTCCTTGTAGCAAGTGCCAGGTGACAGTGAATAGTGGACCCTGCCCCTCTGCACAGCCAGTACATGTACCAATGCTTCTGTGCTCTATCTTCACTGTCTACTCCCAGCTTACAACACAACCTTCTCACCCCCAGGTTTGGCCGAGTTAAAGAATACTTCCTCCGAGCTGACAGGGGAGGCCCCAGCATCCTAGAATTGTGGCGGCCAAGCATTACTTTGAGTTCCTCTTGGCATCCCCATCTCACCCAAGTCTGGAATAGGCTTTCTGACAGGCTGTTATCCAGTTGCTACTGGAGACACTGCATAGCTGCACAGGCTTCCCAGAGGATCTGTGTTAGGGCATTCTGGGCTGGAAGCACACACTGGCCCTCACAGTCCTGCTGACCTCATCCCTTGGAATGTACTGGGCTCAGTGGAGTGCCTCTGGGCAGCAAGGCTGTGTGTTGCTGTTCCCCTAGATGTACTGCTCCAAACACATAGTACTGAACTGTTCCCACCTCCAGGCATACCCAGCAGATTCCCTGTCCTCAAGCCTGCCAGGTGTCCTTCTTCCCAGTCCTTCCACTGTTCACTGAAAACTCTAGCAAGTCCCCTTTATTGATATGGCCAAAAATAAACCTGCTGTGGACTCCCTGTTGCCTCCTTGGCACACTACTAGAATTTGAACAAATTAAATTTCCTCTTTTGGGGGGGGGGCATCTTTTCAAATGGGATTGAAACCTGGAATTGCTATGATGATTAAATATTTCCAAACTCCACAAGGTTAACCCAGATATATGGACTTAGTCCTTGTTACCTTGTTACCTTCTCAGGCCCCAACAGGAGACCAGGACATTCGCTCCCCACATTTGGAAGTGATCTCCAGATATATTGCTGTGCATGAAAATATATTTTTAAAATATTTGTATACTTATTTGAAAGGCAGAGTTATGACTTGGAGCAAAAGAGAGAGAGAGAGAGAGAGAGAGAGAGAGAGAGATTTTCCATCCAATGTTTCAGTCCCTACATGACCCCAAAGACAAGGTTGGGCCAGGCCGAACCAGGATCCTGAAACTCCATCTGAGTCTCTCAAATGTCTGGCAGGGGCCCAAGCATGAGCCACCTCACACTGTTTTCCAAGGCACATTAACAGGGAACTGGATCAGAAGTGGTGAACCAGGAATACCAATCAGTGATCCTATGGGGTGGTCACCACACATGGCACTTTAACCTGCTATACCACAATGCCAGCCCCAGGTGACAGTATATCATTATATTGGGCTCCAAAGCTCCCATAGCCAACAATAATATGATTGATGGATGTTGACAAGGACAAAGGAAATGGACAATATTTATGAGTCAAAATAGAGGAAGGGACACATGAGGGATGAAAAACAATGTGTTGCACAAATCGACAAATGGACAGTGCCTACACAAGGAGGAACAAGGTGACATTCCTAGTGAGTATTATGGTATACTGAAGGCTCAAAGAAGAGGTCAAAGTTCAGAGATCCTCCAAGTCATTACAAAGGTGAAGCCATCAATCCCAGGAACAGGGGTGCAGAGATGGAGCCCCAAGAGGGTCCCAAGGTTGGCCTATGTCATCCAACCAGCAGCAGGGGTCCAAGTCCTCATCTCAAGTCTAACTCTCCCCTTTCCTTTTCTCTGGCAACCTCATCACTCCCTGCTCCTGTGCACATGGAAGGCTACGTGGTAGTCTCTGAACATTCCATTCGACGTGGCGATCTGGGGGTGTTTTCCTTTTTCATATCCTTCTGATTCTCTGGCTTTTTGCTCAGAAGCTCCTATTCCTTTGTCTCCCTCATTTCCTCCCCACCAGAGTTGATGATTCTCATTGTGAAGAACCTGGTATGATCTAGGCACTTGATATACTTGCACTATGGATGCTGATGCAGTCTCTCTACAGCCCTCCTTTCTCAGTTGATCAAACTTGCCTTCACTCCGGACCTCCAGACTACACTATGAAATGGTGCTGAGCAATCTGGCTGGCCTACAAGGGAACTGGCCAGGGCACAGGCAAGCTGGGCACCAATCTTGATGGGAGGGAGTACTCCAGGGAAGTCTGAATCTGTCATTAGTGTCCACCAAGACAAGTCAGACAGGTCTTCTCTTGCAATTCCTGCCTCAAGAAACATTCTGGTTGCCTTCCAGCTGTCCACATGTTCCCTTGATGTGAATTACACTCAAAGTGTTCAGGACATCGAGGATCTCGACCAAGAAGAACAGGAAATGTGAGTTTGTAGCAGGTAGATGGGGGTCAGGGAAATAAGGTCACATGGACTCCATTGCTCCACATTCTTTGTAACATCTCAGGGATGCCAACCAAATGGAGCCCAGAAGTGGAGAGGCTGCCAATGAGCCTGACCTTGAGAGTGGAGATGAATGGATGTTCAGGATCCACAGAGGTGAAGGATGTGCCCTGACGTGGTCCCATGGAGAACATCCCCATTCCATGGAAGCTCCTAGAGCTGCTAGGAGGAGTTTTGCTTTCATCTGAAGGGAAGGCTGGAGGCGCTAGCAGGATTGGCAGGCAAATGACTTTGGAGGGGACTGTTAATTGTGTTGTGTCTGGGGAGAGCCACCATAGCTGTTGAATATCTCCCTCTACAAGGTGTGCCCCTGCCAACCCAACCTGAAGTCAACAGGAGCCTCATGGGTGTGGGGAGACACTGGGGGTTGTCCCTGACCACCTCCAACTCAGGAAGGTTAGGAAGACAGTGAGACAGAGAGAGGCACCTTTGGTTGCCTTTTCACACCAGGAAGAGAGCCCACTGCACCCATCTTTGTATCCTTGTAGCTACCCATCCCAACCTGACATCACATAAGAGCCAGCACAGAACACAAGAGCTGTGGGGATTTACCCAGGCCTTTTGGGGCTGTCAGCCTCCATTCTCAGAGGCCGATAGATGCTTTTTTACATGTTGATTGTTTATTTTTGCGCATATAAAATTTTCTATTTGCCTGTTAAACTTAATTGTCAGCAATTAAGGCAAAACTCACTTTGAAGAGTGACAGGAGCAGGGTGTCAAGAACTTAGTGTTCTTCTCATTTGTGCACTAATTTTATACTTCAATTACAAATACAAACTGGCTGCATGGCCCTCTCAAAAGAAATGTCTTCCATCACATTTTCCATGCTCAAATATAGCAAGGCGATAATGATTGGGTTAATGTCACAGAATAATTCTTGCCAATAAAATCCCTGAAATGACTTCTACATGGAGGATAGAAAGAACTTCTACACAATTAGGGAAGAAAACCAAAGAGCTCTGTGCAGTTGTCCATAATTAACATGCAGGTCACAGGCCCCAGACTGGTGGGGTAAGGACTGAGTAGGCAGCGTCAGGACTCCCATTATGTGTCATCAAACCTCCTGCTCATAAGACCCAGGGGAGTAGGCCTTTGATTTTTAACCCCAGGGGCCAAGAGATCTCCACTTTCTTGTACATCAGGTTCAATGCCATGTGAAATGTCCTCTGAAGGCTGCCCAAGTGAATGCCTAATGGAATTCACAATTGTAGGAGATCCATGCCCCACACAAATGAGCCTCAGTGACCCACGGCCCTGATTTCTGTGGAGGTCAGGACCTAAGGTTACCCTCCAGGGCACAGGAGCCTTCTGAGTGCTGCACACCCATCCCATTGTCCCTACCTCTACAACATCCTTGTCCTCCCCCACTGATCCCTGTACCTGTTTCATCTTTGCAGAAATTTTTAGCAACTTAGGAGACTGCAGTGTGGAGTCCTGGGGCACAGAGGAGCAGGAGTTTCCCAAGCCATCAGAAACTTGAACCATACAGGAGGAGACAACTTCAGCCACATGCACCTCATCAGTCTTCTGATAGCTTTGACATTAAATTCTTGTCACCCAGTGCTAGTTGATTTTCACATGCTTTTCTGTCAAAGAAAATAAATCGAAAGAAAACACCTTTAGCAAATGTAGTAGAACTTGAAATGATCAGAGAGCAGTCACCCTGGTGAGTACCACCACCATCTCTCCCTCAAGAGGAATCTCATTTGGTCTTCACTGAAGAAAGTCACAGCCAGGTTGGCTGCTTCAATCTGTCCTTACAGTAATGACTTTCTAGGGATTTTGTCTCACATCTGTTCCTTCCTCTGGAAGGGATCATGGGGTCCATCTCACCCAAGATCTCTCTCAAAGACTTGGAAGCCATTGCATTTTTTACCTAATGTCAGCTTGCACAGCACGCAGTTCCTGGCTTAACCTTTTCTTCTTGAACATCTTAAATATAGTCTTTTCCCTCCTAACCCAGATAAGCTGGATCCTTTTCATTCCCTCCTATATTACTCATCCGTTTATTCTAGATGCCTGAGTACTTTTTATTTAATTCCCAGATTTTACTAGAATAGAAATGACTTCAATCACTCTAAGTATGACTCAGTTTTCTTTGAAGATGGACATTGAGAGCATATTGTCATTTTCTGAAATAGTTTGAATTAAAATTATTAGCTTTAGATCATTGCATTGGTATTCCTCTTCCAGGAATCTCATTCATACATATGCAGGTATTCAACTTCTGCTATTTCTCTCTCATCTCCTGAAATCTTTGGTCAAGCACCTATTCTTTACATTTCCCCTTTCACCTTCTATTTCTTGAAAGCCACCATCTGTCTCTGTGTTTCTTCTGGTTTGCATTCCATGGGTGATATTATTTTTTCCTGCTTTCCTTCTTTCCTGAGTTTTGTACATTCATTTCTGAGGTTCCCTGATTCTTAGTATTGATGTCCTTTCATGCTTGGTATCATTGTCTGAACTATTTTTCCCTCATCCTGTAAACTACCCTGCTCAGAACACAAATTGCACAAAGATGGAAGTATTTTCATGTATCAGAGAGTCTTTTCTCTCTTTTTATTACTGATTTCTCCCTTTAGTACTTTTGTATGTAGTTGTGCATAATGCCACCAAGATTTTGGTTTTGTTCTTTTTAATAGAAAATTTGGCTTTGGGAATTGTGAATGAATATAGGATTCAGAAAGATTTGTCTCAATTATATTTGCAATGCTGAAAAAAAAAATGACACCTAATTTCTTGGCTCTGTATTTTATCCTTATTTCATGTGAGTTTCCCCTCTGAAAACCCCTCTTTCAACTTAACCTTATTATCGATACTATTTAGGAAGGCCTCTTATATAAGAGAACAATAGCCCCCAATTTTGCAAATCTATATTTATTTTCCTTTATATTGGGGGTATCAGAATCTTGAGATTATGGAGTTAAATTCTATTATGTCTACAGAATTATTTTCTCTGAGTGACTGATTAGCCTGTTTTTATTGGTCACCATTTTATTCATAGGATTATTAAGTTTTCAAATATTTTGGTTTCTTTGGAGTCACAAAATCTGGAGGTTTTTTCTTATTTACATTTGTGTGATTTAAGTTTAGAACTAAAAATTTTCACTTTATTTTAACATCAATCTTATTTCAGAAAAATTTGGTTTTAGATACCAAAATGTTTTTTAGTTAATTAACGATTGCTATGCATTTTTAATCCCTTAGATTATCAAAGAGGTACAAAAAGTCAGGTCCACCTAGGCCCATGACTCCAGTGGAAATGAGTTTTGCCAAGTTCAAGCATATACATCAGGCTTACCATGGTCTCTTGTGTTTGACACAGAGTGGCCAAGGATCATCCTTACTGATTTACCCTTGTTGTCCTTACATGCACTATCTTGGAAATATATGGTTAAAGCAAAAATATTCTTTGAAATTTCTTTGCTGATGTAAAAATCTTAATGTGAAAGAAAATAAAAATCTCATCCATAGAATGTCATGAATCCCATTCCTGAGCAATTAAAAAATTACACACACATGCACACTACAGGCTGGTTGGCTTAGAAAATAAAATGATGATCTTATACTCACATACCAGGAGTTCATGAATGAAATTCTTTCTGGCTTCTGGTATCCTGAGATGTTCTGCTGCTCACTATCCATGGATTCCCATTGGTGGAATGGATGAACCAGTCCCCCCCCGACAAGCTGCATCTTTCTTTTTCAAGATTTAGTTAGTTATTTGAAAGGCAGAGTTAGAGAAGGAGACACATACATGCATACATACATATACACGTACACACACACACAGATCTCCCATCCACTGGTGGTTCACTCTCCAAATGTCACAACAGCTAGGGCTGAGCCAGGCCAAGGGCTGAAGCCAGTAGCTTCATCCAGATCTCCCAAATGGGCGCAGGGGCTCAGGCACTTGGGCCTTCTCCCACTGCTTTCCCATGTGCATTGGCAAGGTACTGGATCAGAGGTGGAGCAGCCTGGTCATAAACTGGGGCCACCATGCTGGCCTCTAGAGCTGCATCATAACTCCCCACACACACACATACACACTCATGGCATCAATTGTGAGAAAAAGACAAGATTCATGTCACACAAGCTCTACAAGCCTTGGATAGCCTGCAAGCATGAATAGGTGATGTGTCTCCAAACAGTCCAGGCACCCGTTGCAGGATTCATGGATAATGTGGTGCGTACCTGTGACTTCAGAAACACGTTCATGGCATGCAGTGGAGGCTCTGGTCTGGCTTCCTGATGCAAGTGTGTATGGTGTGGATAGTTCAGAGGCAGTAGGTCCAGAAGTGATGATAACAGTGGATGGAGGGGCCAGTGCTGTTGTGCAGTGGGTTAAAGCCCAGGCATGAAACCCCAGCATCCCATATGAGTGCTGGGTCTAGTCTCAGCTGGTCCTCTTCTGATCCAGCTCTCTGCTATGGCCTAGGAGAGCAGTAGAATATGGCCCAAGTCCTTGGGCCCTTGCACCATTGTGGGAGGCCCAGAAGAAGCTCTTGGCTCCTGGCTTTGGATCAGCACAGCTTCTGCTGTTGTAGCCATCTGGAGAGTGAACCAGCAGATGGAAGACCTCTCTCTATGCCTCTCCTTCTCTATCTCTGTAACTCTGACTTTAAGTAAATAAATATTTTTAAAAGCGGATGGAACAGGGGCTACTGCCTTAGACACAGTGAGCAGGAGGGCCAGAGAAGTAACTTCCTTGGAAATACCTGAAAACCACTCACATTAAGCCTCACATACTCTTGGAAGGGCATTATGGACCTGTGGCTGGTTTACTGGCTATTCAAATGGGACACTTGGGAGACAACAAATCCCCACATCAGAGGCTGAGAAGAAAGCATGAAAAACCAGGTAGAAGCATAAGAATGGGTCTAATAAAGGACCTTCTGTGAGTGAGTGGGTTATCTCCCTTGTTGGAGGGCATAGGGATGTTAACTGTCTATGCATAATCTAAGATCAGAAGAGAGGGGCAGATCGAGCATCTAGATCATCCATGAGGCCCTGGGCCTCATGCCAACTAGATTTTTGGATGACTACCAGTTCATCAATGGGAATTTGAGTGCTGCAAGGGATATGTAGCAAAAGTAATCCTCTTGGGACACATTCCTCCCTTGATATATTTAAGGAAATGTGTGAAAATGCTCAGTGAATGTTTAAAGACACACATATATATATATAACTTTATAAATGTCTTAAATACCTCTATACTTTGAAAAATAATGTTGAGGGACTATACTGTGGTGTGGTGGGTAAAGTTGTCACCTGTAGTGCCGGCATCCTATATGGATGCTGGATCAAGTACCCACTGCTCCAGTTTTTTTTTTCTTTTTAAGATTTATTTCTTCATTTGAAAGGCAGGGTTACAGAAAGGCAGAAGGAGAAGGAGAGGCAGAGAGAGAGAGAGAGAGAGAGAGAGATTGATTGATTGATTTTTCCATCTGCTGATTCACTCCCAAATGGCTACAATGGAGCTGTGCCAATCCAAAGCCAGGAGCCAGGAGATTCTTCTGGGTCTGCCACATGGGTGCAGGGGCCCAAGGACTTGGGCATCTCCCATTGCTTTCCCAGGCCATAGCAGGGATCTGGATCAGAAGTGAAGCAGCCAGGTCTAGAATGGGAGCACATGTGGGATGGAGTAACTGCTGATGGTAGCTGTAACTGCTTTGCCACAGCATTGGTGACTGCTCCACTTCTAATGCATCTCCTGGTTAATGTGCTTGGGAAAGCAGCAGAAGATGGCCCAAGTGCTTGGGTTCCTGCACCCTCATGGGAGACCTGAATGAGACTACTTGCTGCTGGCTTCTACCTGACCCTGGCTGTTGTGGTCACCTGGGGATTAAAACAGTGGATGAAGATCTCTCTCCCCCTCCCTACCTCTCTCTCTCTCTCCAGACAGGGTTCCACACTTCTCCTGGCCCATGATTGGCAGGCTCTGCTCTGTATGTTATTCATAGCTAAAATAGTGCTCTTGGAGAAATCTTGACAAAAATACACCTTAAAATGTACATAAACATTGAACAAACTCCTAAAGATGCATGCTCAACTATGTGACTACTTGTACCACTCTATAAACATAGCAAAAATGGTTCCCTTGCCTGTTTAGTTGTATTCTTGCATCCAGGATGCTTCAACTCCTTAGCAGAAAAGAATACATTAATGCCATCATTTCTACAAATGTATACAGACACAAATACATACAAACATGTATACCACAGGAATAAGTAAAATATAAAAGCATCTTATTTTACATGTATAAGAAAGTATACGTATACAAATAAGATACACAGCACATTAAAACACACAGTCTCACACACACACACACACACATTTACTTCCTTTGCTGTCCATTTGGCCCTTCCCTCCAGTATTGGCAATATTGAGGGTATACACACCCAGGAAATCCCTTCATTGCAACAGCCATGGATCCATGGCCACACCAATCACCAGGGACATGTCACTGAACTACCTATGGCAGCAGGTAGCTCATTAGGGAGCTGACCATTCTTTCCAAATATGTCCACTAGAAGGAAAACCATCCTTTGGTTAAGTCAAAGAGCTTAGAATCTCTAGTGCTGATGGGTCTGGCAGGAGCTGGACCTCTACTCTAAGAACATTCTCTCACATTGTGTTCTCACTTCACCATGGAGACAGTACATATAGGTATGGTATAGCATGGCACTAGACTAGATGGACAACCCTCCAGGGTGAGACTTCAAGGAGGATGTTCCAGACTTACAAAAGCCAGGGAAAGCCCCAGGCCCTGAACACTATGCCCTATTATAAAGCTGGCTCTGCCTAAAACTCCCTTTCTTAGAGAGGCCAATGTAGCTACGTGGAGGACTGGCTCACTGACTAAGAAACAACTAGAAGCCATGTGTCCACATTGAAACCCTAGAACTCCCAGCAACAACAAATCCTGGCATTACAGACTGAAGAGGGGCTTTCAGGCATAAAACAAAGCCCAGATGACAAAAAAGAAAATGATGGATGAACATGACCACATGAAATTTAAACATAACACACAAGCAACATGAAAACAGCCAAAGCTATGAGATCATCTCTGTGAATGAGTGTGTGCAACGGATGCTGCCAGCCCATTACACAGTGCCCTAGAAACACATACAATTTCTGTGTTTCTTTAAATGAATGTTTAAAGGATTCTAGTTTAGCATTATTCATTATAATAAGGAATTCTGAGCAGTGGAGATTTCAGGCATTCAGCGAGAGAAGGTACCTTACATACATTCCAATATGTCCATGCCCACAATACTATGGATCTGTAGTTCATTTGTGTTTTAATGAGGAAATCACAGGTGTTGAAATAGTAAATGGAAAAAGCAAGTTACATAACTTCCCCTGGTTTAAAAATGGCATGCACATTTTTAAAATAAAATCACATGTGGACAAGCAAAGACACTAACTGAAACAATTTCAAAAAATGGGAATTAAGTGCCTTCCATGTCAACACTTTTCTATTAACCAATTAAGCCCATATAGTATTGTCAGGATAGATACATTGGTCAATGAAGAACAGACACCCAACCAAATATGACTACACATTTCCACCTATAATCTGCTCACATAACTGCAAACCTGTAATGATGATGGCATATCGCCAAAGTCACATACGATGTATAAGTCCACCATAATCCAAAATCACTTTCAAAGAACATAGACATGTGGCAAAATACACCTTATTCCACTAGAAAGCACATGATAACATAAACACTGAATGCCGTCTAAGTCATGGCTTCACATTTGACTCAAATATGCCCACACTGCCCAAATTTACAATGCCCAAGGCCCCAGATATAACATTTCCTCAAGTAAACAATATGCTTTGTATTATTACTCCCATCATTTCCATTACTACTTGTTTTTCTATAGTAGAAGCTGATAGGGGAACAGGATAGACAGTTTAGCCACCTGCAGCCAATAATCTAGCACATATAGGAGCTTTGGTAAATTTACTATCTTTGCGCTTCACCTAGAAGGCATCTCAACAAATTTTAGAGCCACTAATTTCATCATAATAGTTAATATTAAATCACTTACTATATTCAAATACCCAGCACCACCATTTGTATGATCATTATTATTTATAGTTATAATTCTCCTGGGACCGGCATTGTAGAACACCAGCTTAAAGCCCTGACTTGCAGCACTGGAATCCCATATGGGAGCCAGTTTGAGTCCCAGATGCTCCACTTCTGATCCAGCTTTCTGCTAATGCAGCTGGGAAGGCAGAAGAGGATGGCCCAAGCCCTTGGGTTCCTGTACCCACATGGGAGACCCAGAAGAAACTCCTGAGTCCTGGATTCGGATCATCTCAGCTCTGGCCACTTCAGCCAATTGTCAATTGAACGAGAGGATAGAAAACCTCTCACCCTCTCAGTCACTACTTCTCTCTGTAACTCTGCCTTTCAGATAAATAAAATAAATATTAAAAAAAATAGAGGGGGCCGGCACCGTGTCTCACTTGGTTAATCCTCCACCTGCAGTGCTGGCATCCCATATGGGACTGGGCTCTAGTCCTGGGTGCTTCTCTTCCAGTACAGCTCTCTGCTGTGGCCTGGGAAGGCAGTGGAAGATGGCCCAAGTGCTTGGGCCCCTGCAACCATATGGGAGACCAGGAGGAAGCACTGGGCTCCTGGCTTCGGATTGGCATAGCTCTGGCCATAGTGGCCATTTAGGGGGTGAACAATGGAAGGAAGACCTTTCTCTCTGTCTCCTTCTCTCACTGCCTAATTCTATCTGTAAAATTTTAAAAAATAGAGGGGCAAGCATTGTGGTGAGCCAGTAAAGCTGCTACCTGCAGTGCCAGCATCCCATATGGGTGCCAATTTGAGTCCCAGCTGCTCCATTTCTCATTCAAGTCACTGCTATGGCCTGGGATGGCAGTGGAAGTTGGCTGAGGTCTTGGACCCTTTCACCTGCACTGGAGACCCAGAAGAAGCTCATGACAAGTGGCTTCAGTCTGGTGCAGCTCCAACTTTCGTGACCATTTGGGGAGTGAATCAGAGGATGGAAGATGTTTTTCTCTGTCTCTCCCTCTCTCTGTCCATAACTCTGCCTCTCAAATAAATAAAATCTTGTAAAAATATTTTTTAAAAAGGAATGAATTGAACCCCTTAAAACTCTTCCTTGTTAAAAATATAAGTAAAAATATTACATAACTTTGTCAAGGTTAACTTAGTTTAACATGTTTCTTTTTTTATTTTTGACAGGAAGAGTGGACAGTGAGAGGGAGAGACAGAGAGAAAGGTCTTCCTTTTCCTTTGGTTCACCCTCCAATGGCTGCTGAGGCCAGTGTGCCATGCTGATCCGAAGCCAGGAGCCAGGTGCTTCTCCTGGTCTCCCATGCAGGCACAGGGCCCAAGCACTTGGGCCATCCTCCACTGCACTCCCTGGCCACAGCAGAGAGCTGGACAGGAAGAGGAGCAACTGGGACAGAATCCGGCACCCTGACTGGGACTAGAACCCAGTGTGCCAGCGCCACAGGTGGAGGATTAGCCTATTGAGCCATGGTGAAGGCTCTCCAACAAAAATTCTCTAAATGCAGTTAACCCTCAAACCCACATCAAAATATACTGGATCACCAAAGATGAAATTCCATGAGAAACTGAATGAAAGTTCAGTCACCTTTGTTGTTGTCCTTACAATAACAGGATTCCACATTGTAATTATCATCATATCCACTAACATTTTATTCCCATCTCCCAACTGCCCAGCCAACATTCAATTCATCTACCTTCAACAGTGATGGGTGCAACTCTTTCTTAAATAACAACTGACAGCACTGAAGTACAAACCAGGTCCCTAACACTAACCTCAATCATATTATGTGATTCTACAAATCAACTAGGACAGTTACCTTGTACATGCCCCACACAACCCAAATATCAGTTGTCACAACTAGCTATCATTCTCTGAGCAGAAGCAGTAATTGCTGGCCTCTGCCATAAAACCAAAGCATTTCATCCACTTCCTCCCTTAAGATGCACCTGTCTCATTTATTCCTTTGATAGTAGTTATTGACACTACTAGCCTACTTATTAACCCATACCTCTAGCCATCCAATTAACAGCTAGTATCATAGCTCTTCACTTACTCATACATTGTATTGGTGGGGCCTCTAATCTTGACATGCATCAGTCCTGCAACAGCTGTAATCACATTTATTCTAATTCTAGATGTTCTTGAATTCACTGAAACCCCAACCCAAGCATCTGTATTTCCACTCTCATGGTTAATGACCCACCGAACTCATGCCTATCATACAAATAACACCAGCTCCAACAACAAAAGAGGGCATTGCCAGGTCTGTTGCTTTTTTTAAAGATTTTACTTATTTATTTATTAATTTGAGAGGTGAATTACCGATTGAAAGAGAGAGAGACAGAGAGAAAGTTCTTCCATCTGCTGGTTCACTCCCCAAATGGCAATGGCCAGAGCTGGGCTGAACCAAAGTCAGAAGCCAGGAGCTTCTTCTGGAGCTCCCACACGGGTGTAGAGATAAAAGGATTTGGCCCTCCTTCCATTGCTTTCCCATTTCAGAATCAGAGAGCAGGATTGGAAGCAGAGCAGCCAGGACATGAACTGGCACCCATATGGGATGCCAGCACTGCAGGTAGAGGCTTAGCCTGCTGCATGACAAAACCAGCCCCTTGTTAGCGCTGTTTCTATCATACAGCTTCATGATAGGTTTCCATTTTAATTCTTCTGTTCTATCATTCCTAGCCTAGGAACTAAAATAATAACAACATGCCAAGGATAATGATATAGTCTGAGAGCAATAAAATTAAGAGCCATCATACTCCCATTTTCAAAAAAGGGTTGATATGATCTTTTTCATTCTATCAGCAGTTTTTCACCCTTACAGGATTATTCTGAGCCTTCTATCCATTATGCCTAGTCCTAAAGCTACAACCTACCAAAAAGCATCTGTGCCCTAATCTACTAGAACTATCTCTACTAAATACATCAGAATTATTAACCTCAGGAGTACCAATTACCCAAGCTCACAAAAGTTTCATAGAAGAAAACAAAAATAACATACAAACTCCACTAACTATAATCAAACTTGGAGCTGATTTTACATCTACAAACTTCAGAATATTTCTTTTTTTCATTTATTAAACTTTTATTTAATGAATATAAATTTCCAAAGTACATCTTATGGGTTACAATGGCTTCCCCCCTCCCATAACTTCCCTCCCACCTGCAACCCTCCCTTTTCCTTCTCCCTCTCCCCTTCCATTCACATCAAGATTCATTTTGAATTCTCTTTATATACAGAAGATCAGTTTAGTATATATTAGGTAAAAATTTAGTTACAGAGAAAGAGAAGGAGAGGCAGAGAGAGAGAGAAAGCCCTTCCAAAAGTGGTTCACTCTCCAGTTGGCTGCAATGGCCAGAGATGTGCCAATCTGAAGCCAGGAGAAGAGAGGAGCTTCTTCTGGGACTCCCATGTGGATACAGGGGCCCAAGAACTTGGGCCATCTTCTACTGATTTTGCAGGCCATAGCAGAGAGCTAGATCAGAAGTGGAGCATCCAGAATTCGAACTGGTGCCCATATGAGATGCCATCATTGCTGGTGGCAGCTTTACCTGCTACACTGCAGCACCAGCCCCAGAATATTTCAATATATGTTTTACCATCTCTGAGGTTGTGTATGGTTCAACATTCTTTACAACCACAGGATTCCATGGCCTATTTGTAATTTAGATCTTACTTTCTCATAACAATTAAAATTTCATTTGATATGAAACCATCATTTTGGCCTTGAAACTGATGCCTGATAATACTTTGTGGACAGAGTCTGATTATTCTTACACATCTCTCTTTCCTTATGAGAATCATAAGTATGTTATGTATGTTATTCTTTTAATGTTAACTACTGCTACTGGCTTCCAATGTATTAGCTTCAGTTTTAACCGGAAAAAACATAATGAACCTTATTTGCTCTCTGACAATCCATATATCTTTAGTGCTGTTTCTTGGAACCACCATAATCTGGTCTCAGCAATTAAATATTTACATAAAAAATAAAGTCCATACAATATTTAGATTTGATCCTATAGTCTTTGCCCAACTACCATTATCCATAAAATTCTCTTTTAGCCATTACAGTCTTTCTATTCAGCCTAGATACTACCATCTTACGTCCTCTGCCATGGGTACTGCAAAAAAACCTAACACTTGCTCTTACCATAGAACTAATTATAGTTTCCATTTTAGCCCTAGGTCTAGCCTATGAATGAATTCAAAAAAGACTAGAATGAGTGTAATCATTAAAATTAATTATTGCAACACATTAGGTTAAGGTATTCTATTATCACCAATATGCCTTCAAACCTATAGGAATATTATTTTAGCATATGTTGCATCCTTACAAATACTATCATCAGTATACTGATACATCATCGGTTTTATATTTATGAGGCACAATATTATATGCATTCATTTTAAGAACCCTTATAATCCTAAATGCTCATTTTATCACATCATGTATAATATTCATTGCCTACTAGTATTTGTAGCCTATGAAGCCACTGTGGGCTAAACACAATTAATAATGGCATCCAACACTTATGGTCTAGATAATGTATAAACTTAATCCTTCTCCTAAGATAAAAACTATGTAACTTACAATTACACTTATTCCCATAACGATGTACTCAATACCATGATACTCTGAATGAACATAAATACACACAGCTTATAGACTACTTCATAATCCTATTTATTATAAATTAACCACTTATAAAATAAGCTGTTTCTCACCCACCTTCCTCTCTGATCCTTCCTGATATCACCTCACAGTTTCCCTTAAAAATCAGAGTGAGTATCCGCTTTCTAAAGGACAACTTCCATGAAAGTGATAAAATACTAATCTTTCTATAGATATTCTTAATTATGACATTCACAGGCACAGAAGTAATTATATTCTATATACTTTTTAGTCAACAGTAATTTCAACCCAAGTAGTTATTACCCAATGAGGAAACTAAATAGCATTTAAATGGAAATCCATGCCTAATAACATTGATAGGAGAAAGTAAAAATATTCCTATATGGTCTTCACCATGTAGAGGCCTCTATTACCAGGTCAATATTCCTTGCAGTCATACTGTTAAAACTAGGAGGCCATGGTATAACATCAGTCACTACAATCTTAAATCTCTTAAACAGGCTATATAGCCTATTTACTTCTTAGATGATCCCTATGAGGAAAATCATAACAAGCTCCATTTCTCTCTGACAAACACATCTAAATCACTAAGCATTTTTACATTAGTCCCTCTACTGATGTCATATCTATAAAATACTCTTCACAGCTGTCCTAATGTTTGCATGAACAAAAATATTCTTAAATCCCAAAGCATTAAAATGATTTGGACAGAGGCTGCATGTTGGGCCTGCTGACCCAGGTAGATGCACAAGCAGGGAGTCTAATTTGGTCCCAGCACTTGAGAGTTAAGAGTGTTAGTGCAGCTAAAGGAGGTGGTTGGGGACTGTGCTGCCCATGTACAAGGCCAGGACAGGTTAGGAACCAGAGCCTTGTTCAGTCCAGGTCCTTTCTGAGGTTTCCAGATGTCTCCTGGATCATCAATAACAGGTCACAACCTGTATGGTGGGGCCAGCGTTGTGATACAGTGGGCTAAGCTGCTGCCTGCAATGCCTGCATATCACATGGGTGCTGATTTGAGTCCCAGCTGTTCCACTTCCAAACCAGTTCCCTGCTAATGTGCCTGGGAAAGTAGAAGATGGTCCAAGAAGATGGTCCCTGCATCCATATGGGAGACCCAGATGAAGCTCCTGGCTCCTGGCCTTGGCCTGGCTGCTGGAGCAATGTGGGGAGTGTACCAGCAGATGGTCTCTCTCTCTCACTTTCTCTCACTGGCTTTCCATTTTTCTCTGTCTTTTTTTCTCTCTCACTCCCACTGCCTTGCAAATAAAATAAGTAACTGCTTGAAAAAAAAAAACCTGTATGTTGTCCCTAGTGAAAACAACCCTCTTATGGTAATACTTAGTTATGTGCATTTGTGTAAATGGACAGAAAATTTGAAGGAACCTCTAAGGTACACACATAACTGCATAAACACTCATATGAGTCTAGATATAGAGAAAGTTGGCACTTTACTTGCATGGATATATCCTTGGGTCCAGGATGCTTCAACATCCTAGGAGGAAGGAATTTATTTTACTACCATAATTTCTAGAAATGAATACACACAAAATATGTATACACATTATATAATAATATAGCTAGAAATAAACTTACAATTCCTAAATATATGAGTTTATAACAAGAAACTATACACATATACTAAATACACATGAAAAGCAGAAACACACACAATATCACACTCATCACACATACACACACACAGTAATCTTTATGTCAGGCAATACTGGGCCCACCACTCACCTGATAGAGATCATGGAGGCATAAACACCCAGAGAGTCCCTCTGCTGCCAGACACAAGGGACCCTGGCAGACACCAATCACCAGGTCCACATCACTGAGTCAACTGTCAACAGGTTTGTCACTCTCAGTGTGGAACTGGCTACTCTTCCCAAAACTGTCCACTGGAAGGAAAATGCATCCTCTCAATAACCTATCAAGTGTTCAGGTTCTCAGGTGCCACAAGGGTGGCTGCAGCTGGGCCCCTCCCTGGAGAACATTCCCTCATTCTGTGTTCTGAGGTGACCATGGCAGCAGTGCATGTACACATGAGCTCAGATGGCTAAAGGACAACTCAGCCCGGGTGCCAGTGGAGAGTGGGTGTTTGGAGACTTTACAGAGCTAGGGAAAGGCCCCATTCACTGAAGGCTACACAGGATGAAAGGCCCTTGGAGTCTGTCAGGATTTTTCCCTGAAACAATCCTGATTCCATAACAACTTCGTAGCCTGACCTGATGTCCAGCCATTATATCCTTCATTGATAGATACTTTTGTATAGTAAATTTGGCTAAAATATGAAGTGAGATAGTGAAGAATCACCCGCCTGAGAACATCCTGGAAAACGAGAGCATCTCTGCTGCTATTTCCCTCCTCAGGCATCAGCGCCACAGTCAGGAGCCTCAGGTTGCAAGGAAAGGAACCAAGGGTGTGCTCTTCAGGAGGGACCCACGTGCTGCAGGAACAGCACAGCCAAGGGGCTTTTGGGCACCACCTCCAGGCCGCTTTCCCATTGTGAAGGACGCTCACAGTTGTTGACTTTTTGTCTTCTGCCCCATGCTGGACACCAGAGGAATCGCTGCTCATCAGTAGTCACAGATTTCAGGTCCTGAATTCCCAATTCCCAAAGGAGATGGGGAGCAGTGAGTATTCTGTGCATGTGTCACAGCAGATGGAGACCCAAAGAAGCAAAGACACTGTTAGTGTGCCAGTGCCTCCTGATGTGCTTTACACCTGCAGAGAACAACTGAAATTTAAATGTTACCAAATGCCATTTACTGCACCACACAAAAATAGTCACAGGTCTAACAACATATGTACAAAAGTTATCTCCAAAAAGCTACAAAATACCAGGTAGCTTTTATGATCTGTAAACTGAGTATGAAAACATTTCTGCTTTTCTCCTCAACCTGATCTGTAGGGAATCCCCAGATTCCTCCAGAACTGTTTCATAGATACTGACACACTTACATACACCTAAAATTCCAGACCTTCTGGGGGCATGACAGACAACATCACTGGGTCAGAGGCCAAGGGTTGGGCCTTCCCAAAAGGATGCATGAGGTGTGACTAATGTAAGCTCTCCCACTGTTGGATTGAGATATGTCCTAACCACTGGAGGAAGCTATGGACAAAAACTACCCATGCACAAGGCCAAGGCTGCAGTCAGCCAAAAGTCCCTACAACCTCAGTAGGGCTGTGGTTCACCAATGGGAGGTTAAAGCTTCTATTATGTCCATAGCAAAAATTACAATCTTGGACAAATACTTACCTATATCCACACAGGGAAATGTAAGAAAATATTGAGTGAATCCTTAGACATATATTTAACTGCATAAATACTCAGATATGTCTATAAAATATAAATAAATTTCCTTTACCTAGATAGCTGTAATTTCACATCTGGGAGGCTTCGACATTCTAAGAGGGAAGAAATGTTACTGTCATTATTTGCAGAAATGTCTACTTACACACAACATATATCAATATATTTACTTATATATACAAAGACATATCAAAAATAATACAAACAGAAATAAACCTATGGCTCCCAAATACACAAGTTTATAAGTGTACAAATACAAATGAATTAATAATATACACAACACAGAGACACTTAACCACTGTCTACTGGGCCTTCCCATACCCTGCTGGCAAGCATGGTGTCATAAGCATCAAGGCTTCCTTTGGGAAATGGCATTATGTTCTTAAAGTGTGTGTATGAAATACACAAAATTTGTTCCATTTATATAAATTTTAAAAATTTAGAAGATACTTTAAAAACATACAATCTGCCAGTGCCATGGCTCACTAGGCTAATCTTCCGCCTGCAGCACCGGAACACCGGGTTCTAGTCCAGTCGGGGCACCGGATTCTGTCTCAGTTGCTCCTCTTCCAGTCCAGCTCTCTACTGTGGCCCTGGAGTACAATGGAGGATGGCCCAGGTGCTTGAGCCCTGCACCTGCATGGGAGACCAGGAGAAGTGCACTGGCCACAATGCACCAGCCATAGCAGCCAGTTTGGGGGGTGAACCAACAGAAAAAGGAAGACCTTTCTCTCTGTCTCTCACTGTCTAACTCTGCCTGTCAAAAAAAAAAACATGTAATCTAAAACACACATATTTAATATTTTTGTTCTTGGGCTACTGGATCCTCCAGTCCCCTACAAGCAAGCTTGGTGCATAAACACCCAAGCAGCTCTTAGCTAACACCAATCACTATGACCTTGTCACTGAACCTGCCCTTGCCCTAACAACAGGAACCTCACTCTTAATGAGGAGCTAACCACTTCCATTCATTCCAAAGATGTTCACCAGAGGGAAAATCATTTGAATTACCCTTGGGGCTCAGAGACTTGGGTGCCAATACAGGTGTCTGGAGCTGGCTGACGTCACTCTGGGTTCTGAAGTTACCCTGGAGGCAGTACACATATGCACCAGGTAAGATGGCATCAGTCTTGAAGGGCAGCCCTGTGGGGCTGGACAGCAAGGTGGGAATCTGGAGACTTCCCAGAGACATGGAAAAGCCCATACCTGGAATGTTATATCCTAAATCTTCTCCAGATTCCTCCATCTTGTTGCAAATGACTGGGAAAAACCCTAATCTAAAGCAGACTGGGCTCTCAGTGCTCTACTGGGATGCCCACCTGTCCTGTCAGGCATACTCTTTTCTTTTTTTTTCTTTCTTTTTTTTTTACTTTTATTTAGTAAATATAAATTTCCAAAGTACAGCTTTTGGATTACAATGGCTTTCCCCCCCCATAACTTCCCTCCCACCCACAACCCTCCCATTTCCCGCTCCCTCTCCCATTCCATTCACATCAAGATTCATTTTCAATTATTTTTATATACAGAAGATCAATTTAGTGTATATTAAGTAAAGATTTCAACAGTTTGCACCCACACAGAAACAAAAAGTGTAAAATACTGTTTGAGTATTAGTTATAGCATTAATTCACATTGAACAACACATTAAGGACAGAGATCCTACATGAGGAGTAGGTGCACAGTGACTCCTGTTGTTGACTTAACAAACTGACACTCTTGTTTATGGTGTCAGTAATCTCCCTAGGCTCTTGTCATAAGTTGCCAAGGCTATGGAAGCCTTTTGAGTTTGCGGACATAGATCTTATTTAGACAATGTCATAGTCAAAGTGGAAGTTCATTCCCCCCTTCAGAGAAAGGTACCTCCTTCTTCATTGGCCTGTTCTTTCTACTGGGATCTCACTCGCAGAGATCTTTCATTTAGGTGTTTTTTTTTTCCAGAGTGTCTTGGCTTTCCATGCCTAAAATACTCTCATGGGCTCTTCAGCCAGATCCAAATGCATTAAGGGCTGATTCTGAGGCCAGAGTGCTGTTTAGGACATCTGCCATTCTATGAGTCTGCTGTGTATCCCACTTCCCATGATGGATCATTCTCTCCCTTTTTTATTCTATCAGTTAGTATTAGCAGACACTAGTCTTGTTTATGTGATCCCTTTGACTCTTAGTCCTATTAGTATGATCAATGGTGAACTGAAATTGATCACTTTGACTAGTGAGATGGCATTGGTACATGTCACCTTGATGGGATTGAATTGGAATCCCCTGGCACATTTCTAACTCTACCATTTGGGGCAAGTCAGCGTGAGCATGTGCCGAACTCTTCTAAGTGGACTCATTGTTTTTCCTTGTCTCTGCCTTTTATGTCAGTAGGAATAAGTAGGAGAATGCTAGCGTAAAATTCTTCTTTTGTCTTATGTCTAGAAACTGATAAATTTTGAAGATGCCCTTAATGTATTTATATTCCTGGAGAAAGAAAAAAGCAGTTCAGCTAACAGATTGGGGCCAGAACAAAAACAGTAAAAAAAAAACTACTTCTATTCCTAAACATGTGTTGAAACTCTTCACTCTGCACCCCAAGAGCATGGGCATCATGCTCATTCCATTCTTCTTCTCTCCTTGCACCCTTTTTAAAGACTTACTTATTTCAAGGCACAGTTACAGAGCTGGAGAGGGAGACATATAGAGAAAGAGATCTTCTGTGTGCTGGTTCACACAGGGCCAGCACTGTAGCACAGTCGGTTAATCTGCACCCTGGCTTTCTATATGGGCTCTGGTTCGAGTCCCAGTTGTTCCACTTCTGATCCAGTTCCTTTCTAAGGCACCTGGGAAAGCAGTGGATGATGGTCCAAGTGTTCAGTTCCCTGCACCCACATTGGAGATCCAGAACCTCCTGGCACCTAGCTACAGATTGGCCCAGCTCTGGCCATTGCAGCCATTTGGGGAAACAACCAGCAGATGGAGGACCTTTCTCTGTCTCCTTCTCTCTTTGACCCTCAAATAAATAAATAAGGAAATCTTTTTTAAAAAATTACCAAGTATCAATAAACACCTTGCCTTCTACTTCCTTCATGCTTCTGAGTCCATCCTTTGGGAGGGCTCAGGTGGGCTTGTTTCTCATACAGTGCAATACACACTCACTGGTTTCTATCAAACACTTAGAGCTAAATGGTGTTTGTGGTAGAAGGAATGAATGACTTAAGCTTACCTGTTTGATGAGGGCTACAGGTTTTGAACAATACAGTCAACTCTCCATAGCTGCAGGTTCTGCCTCTGTGGGTTTCTAATATTTATAATATTAGAAAAATAATATTCTAATATTCTGACATAAATACTAACATTTATATATTGTATATTTGTTACTTATATTTAACATATCTTAGAATATGTGATTATATGCATTAGTATCTGTATATTAATCACTAAAACTTCTAAATAAAGAAAATGAATTACAGTAAGCATTATTTTACAAAAGCAAGCCGCACACCCTATCATCCATCCAACCGCCAACTGCGACCATGTACCCGGTCAATCAGCCCCGATTGTAACCGTCTGAGCGTCCGTTGGGCCCTCACTCTCCCACCCCCACCACCCCCTCCAGACCTGCCACTTGGCTAACCTCATTGGACGATATAAAAGTGGACGATGGGGGCGCTTGACAGTTGGCGCTAACGTACATGGGACAGAGCCAACCAGCTGACAGGAGCTCAAAGGTGCACGGACCTGGACCAGCTCCACCTCGCTGAACAAGTAGGGGATATCCCGCGAGGTCCTGGGTCATCTGCCTTGGAGCTCTCTCCTGCGCAACTGCCCCCAACTGCACGAGGACCGGCTCCCTGAGGGGGCACCTCCCTCATGACCTCAGCCACGCGGGCCAGTCCCCAGGTCTGAGGTCCTGGATCTCACCAGAGCAGCCTGTCAGGGGCTCCTAGGGCCGCGTAGCCTCATGGACCAGAAAGTCCTGTGGGCGGGCGGCCTGGGCTGTGGAACTGAGCCCTAAAGGGTCTCACACAATTGACGTGATCCTGTCAGAAGGTATTTCAAGCTTTAGCTCAGAAGAGAGGAAATGACTGATGACCTTGACTACACAAAGTTTAAACAAAATCCACAGGCAAGACAAAAAGACAGCAAAATTGATAGGAGAAACATTCCTTCCAATGACTTGGCATTAAGGATTTTGTTTGCTCATTACATACTGCCTTATAAACATGTACAATTTGCAGGTGGTTTTTATTTTTCTTTTAAAAATTTGTTCATTCGAAAGCCAGAATTAAAAGCAGTACAGTGAGATTTAGTTTCTATCTGCCAGTTCACTCCCAAAATGGCTGCTACAAGTCAAGCCTGGGCCAGTGCAAAGCCAGGAGTTTAATCCAGTGTCCCAAGTGAGTGACAGGGGCCCAAGCACTTGGGCCATCTTCCTCTGCTTTTCTTAGGCCGTTAGCAGAAATCTGGATTGGGAGTGGAGCAGCAAGGATGCTAACCAGCACCAACATGGGATGCCCGCATTGCAGCTGGCAGTTTGACCTGCTGTGCCATACATTTATAGGAAAGAATATTGATTTCAGCATTATATATCATAATAACCAAAAACTGAGGCAAAGGAAAAACAGACATTCCGTAGAGGCAACCACATTAAATAAATTCCAATGCATCTCTACAGCTTATTACTATGACTTCGCAGCTTGTTTTTAGTGAGGTAAATATTGTTAATGCAATGTTGAATAAAAATGAAAATTATAGGGGCTGGAGCAGTGGCATTGTAGACTAAGCCTGTGCCTATGGCGCCAGTTCATGGTCCCACTGATCCTCTTCCAATCCAGTTCCCTGCTTACAAGCTGGGAAAGCAGTGGAAAATAACTGAAGTGCTTAGGTTCCTGCAGCTGCACTGGAGACCAGAAGAAGCTCTTGGCTCCTGGCTGTGGGTAGGCCTAGCTCTGGCCGATTTGGGTATTTGGTGAGTGAGCCAATGGATAAGGTCTTTCTCTCTGTCTCTTCTCTCTCTAATGCTACCTGTCAAATAAACAAAATCTTTTAAAAAATGAAATTATACATTTATCTCTTCAGAAAACAAAGGACTAAAATTACAAAAGCAGCAGAAATTTTATATACATAAAAATTAAATTGCAAGCTACTGAACACTAGCCAATTGAAGAAATAAAACAGGAAATCAGGAAGTGTCTTGAAAGAAATGAGAATGCAAATACAACATATTGAAATCTGTGGAATATAGAGAAAGCAGTGTTAAGAACACAGTTTATAGCAATAGAGCTTATACCAGAAAAACAAAAGAATGTCAAATAAACAATGTAATGATGGAAGTCAAGGACTTAGAAAACAATGACAAACCAAACCCAAAATTACCAGGAAGTAAGATATGACATCAGAGCAGAAATTAATGAAACTGTAACAAAAATAAAATAGCAACAAAATGAAAAGGTATTTTTTTAAAAAAGAAATAAAATAGACAAACCTTTAGACAAACTGACAAAAAGAAAAACTAAAATAATAAGAGATAAAAGATGTTACAACTGACACTACACAAATACAGAGGATCATAAGCAACCACTAGGAACAGCTAAATGCTAACAACCTTGAAGAAGTGGATAAATCCCTGGATATATATGACCTACCAAGATTGTATAAGGAGATATAGAAAATCTGAACACACATATGGCAAGCAATGAGACTGAAGGAAGAATTTAAGAACTTACATGAGTGGAAGTTTCAAGATCTGAAGGCTTTAATACTGAATTCTCCAAAATATTTAAAGAGGGACCAATACAATATACAATATATTTGCAATACAATACAATACAATATATAAAATATTTAAAGAGGGACCAATACAATATTATTCCAAAATACTGAAAAGAAAGGCACTCTGTCAAACCCCTTAAATGAGGCCAATATTATTCTGATACCAGATCTAAACAAAGACACACATAAAAAGCAAACTACAGATCAATATTCTTGATGAACATAGATACAATAAATCCCAACACCATATTAGCAAACTAAATTCATCACTACATATAAAAGATCATCCATGGGGTGGGTGCTGTGGCATAGTGAGTAAAGCTGTTGACTACAGTGCCAGAATCCCATATGGGTGCCAGTTTGAGCCCCAGCTTCTCTAATTTCAATCCAGCTCTGTGCTATGGCCTGGGAAAGCATTAGAAGATAGCTCAGGCCTTGGGCACCTGAACCTGCCCAAGGGGAAGCTCCTGGCTCCTGGCTTCAGATCGGTGCAGCTCTGGCCATTGTGGTCAATTGGGGAGTGGACCAGCACATGGAAGACCTCTCTCTTTCTCTTTCTGTCTCTCTCTGTCTCTCTCTCTCTCTTTCTCTCTGTAATTCTGATTTTCAAATAAATAAATAAATCTTTTTTTAAAAAAAGATCATACATCATATTCAAGAGAGATTATCCAAGAGATCAAAGAGTGGTTCAACATTTGGAAATCAATAAACATCCTAAGTCAGACTAACAGAATGAAGAACAAAAACTATGCACAATCCACTGAAAGAAATGCAGAGAAAGTATTTAATAAGATTCAACGCCCCTTCATAATAAAAATTCTTAACAAATGAAATATACAAGAAACATCCCTGAAAATGATAAAGGCAACAGATTACAGACTAACAGCAAATTTCATATTAGATGTGGAAAACTTGAACGCATTTCTCTAAAATACAGAACAAGACAAGGCCATTCATTTTCACCACTATTAATCACTATAAAAAAATAAAGGCCATAAAAACCATAAAAGAGAAATCAAAATATCCATGTTTGTGGATGGCATGGTATTGTACATAGAAAATGCCAAAAATCAGTTACAACTGAAGAAGCATTACTGTAAAGTCACAGGCTACAAAGTCAACATATAAAAAAAGAGAATTTTTAAAAACCAATAATGATCTTGTTGAAAGAAAAATCAAGGCAAGAATCCCTTTCCTAAAATGTACAAAAAATTATTTAGGATGAAATTTAATGAGAGGTCTTCACAATGAAAAGTACAAGATACTGATGATGAAAAAAATGGTGAAAGAATCTAAAAAATGAAGATATTCTTTTCTCAGAGATTGAGGCATTAATGGCATTATAATGTACACATACCTGAATGAATCTATAGGTTCAATGTAAACCATATGAACATATCAATGGCATTTTATACAGAATTAGAAAAATGTATCCTACACTATGGAACCACAGATTGCAAACAAGTCAGGAAGTCCAGATTCCCCCAAGATCAAGCTGGAATCTCAATACTTGATTTCAAAGCACACTGCAAAGGCATAGTAATTAAAACAGCATGGTACTGGCATAAAAACTGACTCATAGATCAATAGAACAGAAGAGAGAATCCAGAAATTCATCCATGTACATACAGTCAATTGATTTTTGACAAAATTGCCAAGAACATACATTAGTGAAAGGTTGTTTCTTCCAATAAATGGTGCTTGGAAAACTGGACATGAAAATTAGATCCCTACCTCTCATGACATACAAAATAAACTCAAGATAGATCAAGCACCTAAGTGGAAGAAGTTAAACTATAAAATGGATACAAGAAAACCTAGAGGGAGTACTTCAGGACATTGATATAGATGGTGATTTTTCAGATAAGACCTCAAAATCACAGGCAACAGAAGCAAAACTAGACAAATGGTATTGTGTCAAACTCGGGAGCTTCTGCACAGTAAGAAAACAATCAGAATATGCACACAACAGAATGGGAGATAATATCTAAGTTCTTTACCTGACAAAGAATTAACATACAGAATGAAAGATGGTCCTTGATGCATTGTGATTTGGCTTATGCATTTGCAACTTGATGGTTCTGTGACAGTGTAACCACAGAACCAAGCTGATTTTCATTTCAATTTAGTTTTCAATAAATTACACGAATTGGTCAGTGTGTCTGGACTAACCACATTTAGGTTAAGATGATTTTGCCCAGATAAGATACTGGGATGGTTCTGAGGATGTTTCAGGCAAGCTAGACTAAGCTCCAGTTGTTGCCATGTCAGACATATTAAATATATTCATTTTCAGTTTTGATATGCTCATTGGGACATCACTCCATTGTAAGTTGAGGAGCATCTATATGTTGAAAGTGGTCTAGTGCTACTCCAAAGCTGGCTATGTTCATGCTGCTTGCCCAGGCACTGGGGCTTCTGGGCCAGCCAGTTGGGCCTTGCACACTTGGCTGGGAAACTTCTGTGAGTGCATGGCTGGAGCTCAGCACAGCACTGGGGAGGAACAGCAAACTTTGTGGACTAGATCTATTTTTAAAGACTTCTTGATCTATATGGAAGGCAGGGTTACAGAGAGGCAGAGGCAGAGAGAGATAGGTCTTCTATCAGCTGGTTCACTCCCCAGAGGGCTGCAATGTCTGAAGCTGTGCTGATCTGAAGCCAGGAGCCAGGGGCTTCCTGCAGGTCTCCCACATGGGTACAGGGGCCCAAGGATTTGGACTGTTTTCTACTTTCCCAGGGCATAGCAAAAAGCTGGATTGGAAGTGGAACAGCCGGGAATTGAACCGGTGCCCATATGGGATGCCCGCACTGCAGGCAACAGCTTTACCCACTATGCCACAGTGCCGGCCCCATGGACTAGATCTTAATCAGGAACCCAGATGAACTTTAATAAACCAGCCTGACATTTGTAGTCTCAAGATCCATACACATGAATCCTTTAATCAACACCAATTTGTGTCCAGGCTTTTTATGGTTTGTGAAGTCTGAGCAAAGCTCTGATTATGGACATGCAAAGGACTTAATTATTTGCCCCAATTATTTTGTCAACTTAAAAGTGAACCAGGCATAGCACAGTCATGGAAAGAAATTCAAGTTTATGGAAGATCCTCCTATATGAAACCCATTCTGCACAATCTGGAAGCAAGAAGCTGAAGGCACCATTTATCATCTTGCCAGTATTTCATTTGTAGATCAGACTGATAGTTTCTGCATTACATTTTCCCCTTTGAGTTCCTGGATTCTCTGCGTGGTATTCACGGAGACCCACAGAGGAAGACATTTTTCTGGTAATTCTAATGGCAGAACTGACTGTCAATATGTGTCTTGGAGGACAAGGAAATTATATTTGCTCTTTGCTCAGCATCATTACACCTCCTACCCATTTTCAGTTTTAATTGACAGTGACATAGCAGTAGAAGATGGCCCAAGTTCCTGAACCCCTGCACCTGTGTGGCAGACCCGAAAGAAGCTCCTGGCTCCTGGCTTCAGATCAGTTCAGCTCTGGCCATTGCAGTCATTTGGGGAGTGAACCAATGGAATGGAAGACCTCCCTCTTTCTGGCTCTACCTTTCTCTGTAACTCTTTCAAATAAATACAATAAATCTTTTAAAAAAAAGACTCTTGTCATCATACCCCAAGTAAACCACAAAATACAGAAAACTGAGGTAATATTTTTATAAATCAAGTTAAGAGGCAAGATGCCATTGCCAGATGTTTTATGCATCTCACATCCTGGATTGCAAAAAATTATACAAATGTTAGAGTATACAAATGTTAAAGAAAAGAAAAAAGAAAGGAGTCTGTGCTCATGGCTGATTTAAACATGTTTATTGGTGTCTCTCCTCTCTGTGAACCAGAGCTGCTCCTGGGTTTGCTCATGACTGTCACACGGTGTGGAAGGCACTCTGTGGGACTTCCAGAGTTCTGTCTGGAAATGCCATGAGCCTCTGCCAGGTCACTGGTGTCACTCATCTGTGGAGCTCTTGACCAGCAGATCAGCACTTTGCATGTCCCAAAGCTCCCCTGATGTAGGAAACCTAGGTCTCATGGGAAGTTTCATGTAGCCCTCAGCCTGAATCCAAGCTCCACTGCTGGTCTTGAGTGATGCCATCCCCAGATGACTCCAGCTCCTCACTGTGGATCCAGTCCCAGCCACTAACTCTTCCCTCAGACCCCAGACATCAGCAAGCAGATGTGGGCCATCATCACCATGTGACCTATGAATTTCTCTCCCTTTTGGCCATGAGAAAAATAACATGAATATTATATTTATTTTATTTATATATATATTTATACATTATATATGCTTATATTTATATAAGCACATGTATAATTTTATGTATTATACAATACATAATTTATTATATTTATTGTATTTAATGTTATCAAAGTTTATTTGAAAGGAAATTCCATGTTAACAACAAGAGAAACAACATGGGTGTAGTAGAGGTAAAAGGTACAAAACATGGATGAGAAGTCTGCCTTTCCTTCCTTCCCTCTGTCACACCCTGTGAGGCCTGGCTTCTGGAAGAAGCTTCTGTAACACTGCTGCATAACCTTCAATATCGATTCATCCAAATCCATGCAGCACTGACACTGTGGTGGGCTTCGTTCTAGGGCTTGGCCTGCATTTACTCCATTTCCATCCATGTATGCAATGGTGATGAACAAATCAGTTCCTTCAACATTGTCATTAAACATTTGAAACAATCTGAGATGAATCCTTAGAACTGCCAATATTTACTGACTATGGTATGATAGATCAGTACATGTGGACAATAGGTACTTGTCAAATCAAGGTAAAGTTTTCCTCTCTGAAGAGGAAAACTTTGGTCTCTGCTTTCTATTTGCTCACAAAATGAAGATTATTGTGAACTGCAGCAAACTCCACCACGCTGAGCAACACAAGAAATTATTCCTTCTACTCAGGCACTGCCTTTTTCTCTCTCTCTTTATCTCTCTGACCACAATTGCCTTATGCCCCCCAACCTCACACAAAACTTTTTTCTCAAGCTGCAACCCTTACAAGTCTCCATTTTAAACAACAGAATACTGCCCCTTCCTTCCCTCCCCTGTCCACCCACCCACTCTGCTGAGTAACCTCTGAAGAAAAAGCAGTGCCATCTGTGGTGGTGCAGGTTTCTGACACATCGGTATTTCCAAATTCTAGAAAGTTGGGAGGAACAGTGCTATGTGTGATACAGTCTGAGTGTGTTGCAAAAATGTTTCTGGGTTGGAAGCTTGGTCCTAGTCCAGCGATTTTGGGAGGAACAGGAAATTTTAAGAGGCAGAGACCAGCGTGAAGTAATTAGGTCACTGTGGGCTGTCATTGAAGGGGATTAATGTAGCTCTCATAGGACCTAGGAAGTTTTCACAAGAAACCTGTCTTAAAGAGAACTGACCTTCCATGCTCTCAGGGCTCCTGACTCCATGGTTGGCAACATCACATGTGCTCACCAGATGACACCATTCTCCCTGAAGCAATCCGAGCATGGCCTTTTAGGCTGTGGGGTGTGTGTTTGTGTGAGACAGAGAGAGAGACAGAGAGAGAGAGGGAGGGAGGGAAGGAGGAAGGGAGAGAGAGAAAGGCTGTATGTGTGTGTATGTACTAAGTAAGCATCTTAAAATTATTATAGAGGTAGAATGACAGAGAAATGGAGAAGGGAGAAGGGGAGGGGACTGATGGAGAGAGTGACAGAGAGGAGGTAGGGAGGAATGGACAGAGACAGCACTCCCACTGATTCACTACAAAATGCCCACAACAGCTTGCACACAAGCCAAAGCTGGGAGCCAGAAACACAATCCAGATCTCTCAGGAGGGTGGCAGTAATATCATTTTTGAGCCATCCCAGTGGACTCCCAAGGCCTACTCTAGGAGGGTTCTTCAGTCATGAGACACATCCAGGTACCAAATGCAGGAACCTCCAATAAGAGACATGGGTATCTCAACTAGCCTCTGAATTACTTGGCCAAACTTATGCCATGAGCCTCTTTTATATACACTTTTTGAAGTTGTAAAATAGTTGCCCTATTTGTTTCAATGGCCTAGAGACAAGGAGACACAGTCCATCAGACAAGATATAGACAACAATCATATAATTACGTGCCAGTTTAGCCGGACATACATTGTGTTTTGTTTTGTTTTGTTGTACTCTATATATTAACTACAGCCAATCAGAGAAAGCACATGTCTTCAGGGGCATGGCTTCTTTCAGTAAGCATAATCGTCTCCAGTTGCACCCATTTTGTTGCAAAAGACAGAATTTCATTCTTTTTTATGGATGAGTATGTATATATGTATGAGTCACCAGTTGATGGAAATCTGGGTTGATTTCCTACCTTGGCTATTGTGAATTGAGCTGTTATAAACAGGGGGCTACAGATAATTCTTTCATATGCTTATTACATTTCCTTTGGGTATATTCCCAGAAATGGGATGGGTGGATCATACGGTAGATCTATTTTCTGAGGAATCTCTAGACTGGCTTCCACAATGGTTATACTAGCTTACACTCCCACTAGAAGTGTATTTAGGGTACCTTTTTCTTCATATTAGCAGGTCTAGAGATGGATTTTTATTATCAGAAAATGAAAGTATGGACCTGGCTCTGTGGTGTAGTGGATAAAGCTGTTGCCTGAAGTGCCAGTATCCCATATGGGCACTGCTTGGAGTTCCTACTGCTCCATTTCTGATCTAGCTCTTTGCTATGTCCTAGGAAATCAGTGGAAGATGTCCCAAGTGTTTGGGACCCTGCACCCACATGGGAGACCAGGAAGAAGCTCAAGGCTCCTGGCATTGGATTGGTTCAGCTCAGGCTACTGTGGTCATATGGGAAGTAAATCATCAAATGGAAGACCTCTCTGTGTGTGTGTGTCTCTCCATCTCTGTCTCTGTCTCTCTCTTTCTCTCCCTCCCTCCCTTCTTCCCTCTCTGTAGGTCTGACTTTCAAATAAGTAAATAAATCTTTTAAAAATCCATAAAAGTACAAGAGAAGCTGCTTCTGCATGTGGTGAGAAAATGATAATGGTATTGTAAAACAGATGAGAGAAAACTCTGAAAATACAGAATAGCAAAGAAAAATAAGCATTTCAAAATGAAATATAGACTAAATAATCTAAGATTTTGATTACTTGATAGAAAAAAATGATAATCAGCTTTAACACTTTTTTTAAGGTTTATTTATTTAAAAGGCAGAGTTACAGAGAGAGAGACATAGAGAAAGAAATCTTCAGTCTGCTGGCTCTCTACCCAAATGGCTACAACATCCAGGGCTGAGCTAGGCTGAAGCAGGAGCTTCATCCAAGTCTTCCATGGTTCTTGGATCCATGGGTCCCAAGTACTTGGGCAATCTTTCACTGCTTTTTCAGATGCATTGGCAGGCAGCTGGATTGGAAGCAGGGCAGCCAGGATTGGAACTAGCAACCATAACAGATTCTTGCATTTCAGGCCGTGGCACAACCCACTATACCATGTAGCCCCCAAAGGCAAGTGATCAGTACTTAAAATAACTAAGTTTCCCTCTTGAATATGTGAAGTAACTTGATTTAAACAAATTTTACATAGTACTAAATACTAGAAAGTTAAAACCCCAAAACCAACAACATCTCTTACACCAAATGATGAACTTTCTTAAACAAACAAAAGAATTTAGACCAACTGCACTTAGCAATTAGCATAAAAAATAAAAAATAATAGGTAAGTAAATAATTAGGAATAAATTTAACCAAGGAAGTGAAAGATTTATCCCCCAAAATTATAAGCATTAGTAAAAGCAACTGAAGAGGACACAGATAGATGGAAAGATATCCTATGTTCATGCATTACAAGAATATTGCTGAAGTAATATTACTTGAACTAATCTATTAAACAATATCCATCAATTTTCCAAACATCAACTTCCTTTTTTTAATAATTTTTATTTATATAAGGTGAACAAATTTCACGTGTTGCCTACATATGGATTTAGGAGCATAGTGATTTTTCACCCTCCCTCTGACCCACATTCCCACCCTCATCATTTTTCATATATAGAAAAAATCCTAAAATTAATATGGAACAAGAAAAACAAATAGTCTAGTGAAATGAATCATAGGCAAAAAGTACAAAGCTAGAACAACACACTACCTGATTTCAAACTATACTATATGCAATAGTAATTAAAATAACATGGTACTGGCATAAAATTAGACATATTCGTCAGTGCAATATAACAGAAGGTCAAGAAAAGAGCCCATGCAACTATACCAATTGAACATCGATAAACATGACAAGAATATACAGTGTGAATGGATGGTCTCTTCAATATGTGATGTTGGGAAAACTGTATACTCAATTATACAACAATGAACTGGGACATTATCTTGCACTAAATACAAAAATCGACTCAAAATGGATTAAATTAAATGAACTTGTAAAACTACTAAAGCAAACATAGAGAAAAGCTATGCAGTGTTGGTCTAGGCAATATTTTTTTTTAGATTTGACAAAATGCAGACAATAGAAACAAAGACAATGAGATTACATCAAAACTAAAAGCTTCTGTATAGCAAAGAAAGCAATTAACAGAGCAAAGAGATAACCTACAGACTGGGTGGAAATATTGACAATCCACATATGTGATAAGGGCTTAATATATAAAATATGTAAGTATTCAAACAACTCAAGAAATGGGTCTGAATGGACAGTTCTCAAAAGAAGGATTTGAATAGATGTTTTTCAAAAGAAGACAAACTAAAGGCTAACCTTAAAAGGTGCAACATCACTAATCTTTAGGGATATGCAAATTAAAACCTCATACCTGTTAGAGTGGCTATTCTCAGAAAGACAAAGGATAGTCCAGTGTCAGCAAGGATGTGGAGAAAAAGATAACCACCATACACCTTTGGAGGAAACATAAATTAGTACAGCCATCATAAAGTTGCGATAAAATACTAAAACTAAAACCACTATCTGATTCATCAATACTGCCTCAAAGTGTCTTACTGGAAATATTTTAAATTAGTATGTGAAAGAAATGTATTCCTGCCTATTCATTTTGACATTTTTCATAATAGCCAAGATATGAAATCATCCTAAGTGTCCATCAACAGATAAAGAAAATGTGTGTATGTATGTGGGGGTGTGTGTATGTATGTATATATATAACATTTAGCCTTTTAAAAAAGGAAGAGATTCTATCATTGAGGGCAACTTGGATGAACTGGAAAACATTATACCAAAACAAACCATACACAAAAAGACAAATGATCAAGTTCTCACTAATATGTGGAAGCTAAAATAATGGAAGTCATAGAAGTAGATGGTAGAATAGTAATTATCAGAGGTTGGGGAATAGGGGCAAGCAGGAAGATGATAATCTGTGGGTGCAAAGCCCAGATGGCTATTTTAATTTTTGAGATCTAATATACAGTATGGTGATAGAGGTAATCATTGAGTACTATTCATTTCAACTTCACTAGAGAATAATTCTCAGATGTTCTCACCACAAGAAATGTCAATATTTGAGATGATGAATACTTTAATTAGTTTTATTTAAACAATCTACATGGTAGTCACAAACCACATCACTTTATACCCTATAAATATACATGAATATACTTTATAACTACAATAAAAATAGAAAAACATAAGATTAAAAATTATATTGAAATATAATTATAAAATGTTTTAAAATCTGCAATATAAGAAAAACTAATAACAGGAACCATAATATTTTATGTGAGTTTTCTATCTCATAAAATAATCAAAATGGGTAGGCAATATAATTTTCTATAGGTTTTAAAACATCTTTCATTATGAAAAATTCAAGCAGTTCTAGAGACAGAATTCACAGAACTCCATTCTATCCATCAACGTGCTTCATCATCATACAACTCACGCAATATAAACTTCCCAAATGCTGCATTACTTTCAAGCTATTCCTAAAGATCACTTCACCTACATGTTGCAATTGTACCTCTAAAATAAAAACACTCTTCAAAAACATAATTAAAGTTATCACAACACAGCCAAAGAAAATTCCATTAAGTTAATCAAATATATGGTCACCTTTTATATTTCTCTGATTTCCCAAAAATTTTGTGTATTTTGTTCAAGATCCAAGAGATATTTATTGACTATAATTTATTATTGTCTCTTAAGATTTTTTTACTCGGTTCCGGTGCTGCAGGGAGGAGGTGGTTCTCGCCCGTGTTGTGTGCGTGTGTGCGCGTGTGTGGGTGTGTAAGTGAGTGGGGGGGGGCACTTGGCTGGTTGTTGTCAGTGACTTCCCCTCCCCTCCACCCTTCCCCCTTCCCGCACCACCACTGCAGTGGCCTCTCCCTGGGCCTGAGAAAAGAGCGATAACGATGACATCGAGGTGGAGAGCGAGGAAGAGCAACCAAGGTTTCAATCTGCGGCCCACAAACGGGCTCATCACAATGCACTGGAACGGAAACGCAGGGACCCCATCACAGACAGCTTCCACAGTGTGCGGGACTCGGTCCCCTCACTCCAAGGAGAGGAGGCGAGCCGGGCCCAAATCCCAGACAAAGCCACAGAGCACATCCAGTACATGCGAAGGGAAGCCACACACACCAGCACGACGGGGACGACCTCGAGCGGCAGAGCGCTCTTCTGGAGCAGCAAGTCCGTGCCCTGCAGAAGCCGAGGGTGAGCGAGCGCCCAGCTGCAGACCAACTGCCCTCCTCAGACAGCAGCCGAGGGCAGCGCCATCTCCGCCTTGATGGCGGCTCGGACTCCAGCTCCGAGCGGAGCCGGAAGAGCCCCCAACAGGAGGAAGCCCAGTGGAGGCCAACTAACTGCGCGGGGCAGCCGGCAGTAAAACTGTCGGCCTCCTGCCGTTCATCCTAGAGCCCTCACAACCAGTTAAGAGACGCTATTTTCCTCTTTCTCTCTCTCTTTTTTTTTAATTTTTATTTTTACGTAGAAGCTCTTGGACAAAGGCTCGCGTCCTCCTTCCCCGTTTCCATATTTTTAAGAGATGAATTCCCTTCAGGGATTCCCTGTCCCCACCAGGAGTTTTTAAACCAAAACAGGGCTGGCACCGCAGCTCACTAGGCTAATCCTCCACCTAGCGGCGGCGGCACACCGGGTTCTAGTCCCGGTCTGGGCGCCGGATTCTGTCCCGGTTGCTCCTCTTCCAGGCCAGCTCTCTGCTGTGGCCCGGGAGTGCAGTGGAGGATGGCCCAGGTGCTTGGGCCCTGCACCTGCATGGGAGACCGGGAGGAAGCACCTGGCTCCTGGTTTCGGATCGGCAGAGCGCCGGCAGTGGTGGCCATTGGAGGGTGAACCAACGGCAAGAAAGGAAGACCTTTCTCTCTGTCTCTCTCTCTCACTGTCCACTCTGCCTGTCAAAAAAAATAAAAATAAACCAAAACAGCCCAACGTGGAAGCTTTTCCATGGAGGACCGATGGCCGGCCTGACCCCAGCACACGGCGGCCCACCCACTGCGCCCACCCGGCCTCTCCTCCTGGTCCCGCACCCGTATTTGACAGACTTCTTGAATCTGTGAACTGCTCTCCATCCAGATGACCAATCTGGAATAATCAGAATGACGCCCCTCCTTTTTTAGGATTTTTTTCTGAAAAGTTATTTATCACTCCTATCGGAAGATCAGATCCTTGAAGACACTTGTGCCATACGGAAGTGGGGGCAGATTGGCAGCGCAGTGTCTTTGGGCGTTTTTCACTCCTGCTTCTCTCACGAGCTGTGCAAACCCGCGGTGCCAGCCTGTGGGAGGTCCACGTGACAGTCTCGGGGTGTGCATGGGAGACAGCAGCCGTGAAGCCGCGCCACCAGCCAGTGGAGAGGGTTGGTTACTTGGGGGAGGGACAGGGAGGGCGGGTTGGGCTGGGTCGAGGTTTTGTATTGAGGGCCAGTGATGATGTTTTGATATTTATTCCCTGCTACTGAAATTTGAATCCGATTGTCCCTACTTCTGATGCTGTCAGTATTGCAAAGGACAGATTCATAAAGTATTGATCAAATCTTCTTTTCTTTCCTTGTGTATTTCTAAGATATTGAGCCAAATGATTTTTTAATGTAAATACCAAGAGCAATTTACCTGGTACTAAACCTGCACCCCAGTGCGGATCCACCCCCCTTCCCCCAGACCTGGCCCGTTTCCTCCTGTCCAGGAACCTGTCTCCACTGTGTGACCCGGCCCTGGTTCTGGCTGCGGTCAACAGATCCCAGTGAAGGGGTTTGTGTGTTCAGATCTCATTTCTTTGTCTTTTTCCTACTCTGTCCCCAGCATTTGCTGATTTCTAGCGCAAAATCTGTAGTCTCAGTCTGTGTTTGATTCCATTCCATGGAAATAAAAAGTATGTTGTACATACTGCTCAAGAGTTGTCTTGCAAGTTAAGGCTTCCCCCTTTACTATAAGACTATAAATAAAAACTTATTTTATCCTAAAAAAAGATTGTTTTACTCTACAGAATTGTTCCTGTCTCTCCCTTTTTTTGTCTTTCAATGTATTTATCCAATAGAAACTATTCTATTTGCCTTTTGGCTGTCTTCTTGTAAGACTGCAATATGTGGGAAAGAATCAGGAAGAGAGGACAGGAACCCAGATGCCTGATGCGAGTTAGTTGGAAAGACTCTTAACAGGGCAATGGTCTAATGCAATAGATCTGGGCTGTTATAAAGAATTTCACAGATAACAAAGAGACAAAAATAATATCTCCAAAGGGTTAAGGAAAGAGTGAAATGACAAGGAGTTTTGTCACTGCATTACAGAACATAATTAGCTAATTAGAAGCATTCAAATAAAGCATTGGGCCCAGATGAATTACTGAAGACATAATTCCTGACTTCAATAAGATGCCCCAAGGGAAAAAATAAAGCCCTTCGTGAGGGTTTATAATCATGCAGTAGGACAAAGCAACACTGGAGGACTTGAACGAACAATAACTGATGCTGTGCTCATATTTCAAAAAACAGAAAACCAAAACAAGTACTCATCCAAAATTTAAAATGAGCTGATAAAAACTCCCCAGAATATTATTAAACACCAAAATAACTATAATGCCTCACTGTGGTTTATTATTTTAGTCAAGGAAAACTGAAAAATCATGCCAAACCATTAAGTAAAACAATGTGACACAGAATGACAGCAGACACACCAAATTCTTTCTCTCCCTGTGCTAGAGTTTCACCATTCTGCCTATTCAATCACATCTATTTTCTCTCCTTCCTAAGCTCACAGTTGGATTCACTTCCCAGCTTCTTTTTCCATTAGTTGCAGACATGTGATTGAGCACTAACCAACAGAATGAGAGAAGTAATGAGTGACACAAAATCCATTGCACCCCACATCCCTGACATGCACCTGTGCACATACCCCCTTCCAGCTGGAGAGAATGCAAAAGATCACCAGGGAGACCTGAGGCGCTGCCTGTGGACTGCAGTAGTTTTAAAAATATGTCTCAGAGTCAGTGTTTAGCCACAGGTTAAGATGATAGGTAGCACATCCATGTCACCTACTGGAGTGCCTGAGTTTAATACCCAAGTCTGGTTCCTGACTTCAGCTGCCTACAACTACAGTTCCTGGGAGGCAACAGTGATAGTTCAAGTAATCAGGCTCCTGTTCCCCATCTGGGAGACCTGGACTGAGTTCCTGTCTCCTGATTTTGGTCCCCTGCATAGGGTTGTTACAGGTATTCGGAGAGTGACTCAGTGGATGGGAATGATCTCTCCATGTTTCTTTGCCTCTTAAATAAAACACAAACAATGAATTTAGAAGACATCTGCAAGTTCTTTCACACACCTCCCTTCTGAGGGTATAGCATGAAAACAGCACAGCTTCTACTTGGTTGGCTTCCTTTCTTCTGCTGCTCTGCATAGAGCACCTCATGCAGGAGGACACTGTGTCAGTCTCATGTTCACACTCCATGAAGAGGAACCAACGTGATCCTCCAGCCCTACTCAGGCTATCAAATGTCTGCAGGTGCAATACATGCCTCACTGCAGTCTCACGACACACTCCTCAGCCAGACCCTCCCTCCTAAGCTGCTCCCAAATCCATGATCCAAAGAATCTGTGAAGCAATAAGTGCTTATTGTCCTGAGTCACTATGTTTTGGTTGATTTATTATGTAGCAAAAGAGAAGGTTTTGGTACCAGACGCTGGGATACTATTAACAAACAAATTAAACTCCCAGATAAAAGTGTCTATGGGACTAAAGAGAAACCTGAAGGGTTTTCAGGAAAGCACCAGTGAAAGATTCAAGGGCATGAAAGAGACTATTAGAAAGAGACAGTCCTGAAGCAGCCTGCCAGCGAAGACTTAAATGAAAGTGAGAAAAAAAAAATATGGGAAAAATGAATGAAAACAGTTTCTATTATGAAGTCACAGAAAGTCTATCAACAGGGAAACCTCTGGTTAAATAAAAAATAGAAAATACACTAAGAAATTGGGAGATGAAACTATGGAGAGAACCAAGCAGAATGTTGTAGGTGGTGTCTGGTTTATTCTTTTTATAGTAGAATGAAAGAAAAGAAAAATCAAAAGGAAGAACTAGGTGCTAGAACTTGCTTTGGTCCATTGACTGTCCCACTTTACAAAATTAAAATGTCTTAAATGTTGGTATCTTTTAACAGTTTCCTCCAAGCCCAGTTTTTATTTAAATAAAAAACAAATTCCTCAGGGAAGGGGGATTTTATAAGCAATTGCACAGCAGAATTGATTTTGGTGTGTGTCCTTGTGCCACTGCACCCACGTGGGAGACCCAGAAGAACCTCCTGGCTTCAGATTGGCACAGCTCCGGCCATTGCGGCCAATTGGGGAGTAAACCATCGGATGGAAGACCTCTCCCTCTCTCTCTCTACCTCTCCTTTCTCTGTGTAACTCTTTCAAATAAATAAAAATAAAAACCTTTTTCAAAAAACTTTAAAATTTGTGAGTATCTCAGTGAAAATAAAGGTTTACTTGCTGCAGAACAGACAGTTGCAGGGCTCTGATTGGCAGCCTTTTGCTCCTGATCTTTGGAACTGGGGCGCAATAGTACATGGAGGGCAGCACTGTCATGTTACACTGAGCTGCTTATCGGCAGGGTTTGTGCTCTGGACATCTTCTTTGTTTTACATTAGCCAAGTTTGTTATAGATGCTGTGTATATATATATATATATATATATGTGTGTGTGTGTGTGTGTGTGTGTGTGTGTGTGTGTGTGTTAGAATTGACCTTGATAGATCAAACAACATACTTCTTTGGCAACTATATGAAAATAATATTTTTTCTTGAACTCATTATTTCTCACCATTTTAATATAATACAGAATTTTGTCTAATGTTAAAACATTTAAAAATGGCAAAACTTGTTCAGAATACATAACTGAAGCTCTAAATTAGAAATGTTGTAAATTGGGAGTTCCTTGATTTACTTTTGACTTTCAGTTTTTTCAATAATAAAAATGGGAATAGGCCGGCGCCGCGGCTCACTAGGCTAATCCTCCGCCTTGCGGCGCCGGCACACCGGGTTCTAGTCCCGGTCGGGGCACCGATCCTGTCCCGGTTGCCCCTCTTCCAGGCCAGCTCTCTGCTGTGGCCAGGGAGTGCAGTGGAGGATGGCCCAAGTGCTTGGGCCCTGCACCCCATGGGAGACCAGGAGAAGCAACTGGCTCCTGCCATCAGATCAGCGCGGTGCAACAGCTACAGCGTGCCTACCGCGGCGGCCATTGGAGGGTGAACCAACGGCAAAAGGAAGACCTTTCTCTCTGTCTCTCTCTCACTGTCCACTCTGCCTGTCAAAAAAAAATGGGAATAGGCAATTCATTACACTGAGGTAAGGAATAATTAATTGAAATAAATGTAAAACTCCTTGAGGCCAAAAGAAAAGGGGAGGGGTTAGTGGCATAAAAGAATATTAAAATTAGTTGAAGGGGGAGATAACATTTAATACACTGAATATCCAGATCAATTAAATTCAATAACAATGGGGCCAGTACTGTGGCTCAGTGGGTTTTAAAGCCCCCATCTGCAGTGCTGGCATCTCATATGGGTGCCAGTTAGAGTCCTGGCTGCTCCACTTCTGATCCAGCTCCCTGCTAATGGGCCTGGGAATGCAGCAGAAGGTGGCCCAAATGCTTGGGCCCCTGCAACCATATGGGGCACCTAGAAGCAGATCCTGGCTTCTGACTTTGGACAGGCCCAGCTCTGGCCATTGTGGGCATTTGAGAAGTCAATCAGCTGATGGAAGACCTTCCTCTCTGTCTCTATAGCTCTGTCTTTCAAATAAAATAAATAATTAAAAAATCAATAATAATGGCAAAACATATCTCGTAAAGTCAGATAAACTTGTTTAAACTTATACTAGAAGGTTGCTATTAGTACCTTCCTTCTTTTTTGAATATTTATTTATTTACCTGACAGGGAGGGAGGGAAGGAAGAGGGGAGGAGGGGGAGAGAGAGAGAGACAGAGACAGAGAGAGACAGAGACAAAAAGATCTTCCATCTGCTGGTTCACGCCCCAGATGGTGAAACAGTTAGGTCTGTTCCAGTCCGAAGCCAGGAACCAGGAACTCCATACAGTTCTCCCACATGAGTGCAGGGGCCCAAGCCTTTCAAAGGTCATCCTCTGCTGCTTTCACAGCCACATGAACAGGGAGCTGGATTGGGAGCAATGGCTTAATCTGATGGGCCACAACAGCTGCCTTATGTGAGCTTTCCAAAGTACCCATGTCCTATCTCTGTTAAAGCACAAGTTATTCAGAATTTTAAGGTTTTTTTCTCCTGCTTTCTCTATTAGACTTTGGATTTCTTAAAGGTCCATGTGATATTTATCTTCATATCTCCAGTGACTCCTAACCTGAAGATATTAGCATAAATGTTCTGAATGCATTGACAAATGAATCTAGATAAACCCATGACCAAAGAAAACCCTAAATGCTATGGTTATAAAGTCATTAAGAAAATGCCATTGAACTCCAAATAAGCACAGATTACTTATAATTATCTAATTATCAAGGTTAGAAAATACTTCATGGTGACAAACTCAGTCCTTGAAAAATGAATTATCAGGAATCCAACAGAGAGCAGTGGGGGGAAGCAGGGCAGAGTATGGAATATTCCAAAGCACTGAAAAAGGAAAGCATAAAACTTGCTCATGGAATAATGGCAGGATCACTGGTCTAAAAGGGAACTGAGTATGTGTTAGGACTCATGTGTCTACAGGCCATGAGGAGTCACAGAAGGTTCTTGCCAGTAGCAAGATTGTAAATGTGCTGGGAGAAGTGTGATTACAATACATGGAGAGGACTGGATGTGGGAAGATAGTAAACTCAAAGAGAAAAATTAAACAAGAGACTGTATGTAGTGGCAAAAATACTTGAAACAGCAATAAAAATGGAATGAAACTAATGAACACAGGACTGTTACATCTAATGATCCTCTAGTATTTAAAACTATCAGTTTTATAACCATCATTTCTTTACTCCTAGTCTTCAGTTTAAGTCTTGAACACTACTTGGAACACTGCCAATAGGATCCTAGACACTTTTCCAGGCTCTGTTCTCACATTCACCTTCATCCTACTGCAGCAGCCAGAATTATCTTTTTAGGTAAGATACTCCTGCTCAGTATTCTCCAGTAGCTTCCAATTGCTTTGGAAATAAAATTCAAACTTCTCACTGCTGTAAGACTCTGTCTTGCCTTTGCCCTCTTCTCAGATTCCCCACGATAAATCACCTGGCTGTGGTCACACCTGTCTTCTTTTAGTTACTCTCAACACTGAGCTCATTTTCATTGAGAGACTTCACATTCCCAATTCCCTCTGTCAGAAACAATCTCCTCCTACATTTTCACATGTCTAGCTTTTAAAATATTTTCACATTTCAGCTCAAATACCATTTGTTCAGAGATCAAATCAGATCCTGATTCTGATCACAAGTCCTAAGGTAGCCATCCCTCCAGCAGATTCTAAGCATTCCCCTACCCTGCTTTATTCTTTCAGAGTAACCATCACCTTCAACAGTTACCTTTCTCTTTCTGTACATCTCAACCCTGTTTCTCCACCACAGGAAGAGAAGACATATTCTGTGTAGGAGGACCTTGGCCATGTCACTCACCATTCTGTTCCCCTCATGCAAAGAATGAGGCTAGAACATAATAGATAATCAATGTACATTTTACAAAGTCAAAATTCTAATTACAGACTCTAGGGAACAAATAGCACTGTACAAGCTTCTCTGAGCTGTACTTTGCTTCTCCTCTTACTATGTTATGAACTGCTTTACAGACTGGATTGAAAGACATGAACATGAGATCATGTTGCACCGTATAAAGACACAGAGTAGAAAATTATTCAAGCAATTCAGGTTTTGTGATTAAGCAATTTAGTGGCTTTAAAAATAAGACTGACTGGTTTACTTTAGAGGCTAAGTTCTTGGCCAGAACACGTATGGAGAGGAGGCTTGGGGACTAAGTCTAAACATGGATGAGGCCATGGACAGCCTTCAATGATGAAAAGAGAGGGAAGTCCCTAGCAACACATGAACCTATAGCATTTCCTAAGTGCTTTCTCTGAATCTTGGCTTTATAATTTTAATTAAAATATACTAGTGGAGACAAGTTTGAATAGAAAATTATTCACATATAATCTGTATTTGTATCTTTTATTTTTGTAATTTATAGTTTTATGGAGAAAACACACAAAACATAAAAGCAAACAGTTGAAAGAATGCAGTTTTCAAGAATTGACACTTGAGGCTGGTGCTGGAAAACAGTAGGTTAAGTGGTTGTTTGCAACATTGGCATCCCATATCAGAGTGCTGGTCTGAGTCCCAGCTATTCCCTTTCCTAACCAGCTTCCTGCTAACATGCCTAGGAAAGCAGCCAAAGATGGCTCAAGTCCTTGGGCCTCTCTCACCCACGTGGGACACCTGGATGGGGCTCCTGATTCCTTGCTGTGGTCTTCCCCAACCCTGGCCATTGCAGCCACTTAAGGAGTGAATCAGTAGATAAAAGTTCTCATTCTCTCCCTCTCCCTCTCCCTCTCCCTATCCCTATCCCTCTCCCTCTCCCTCTCTGCCTTTCAAAAAAAATAAAATTTTTATTAAAAAAAAACACTTTCTTATTACACTGCGCAACAGAAATGTTTGAGCCAAGTAGTCAAAATGTTGAGCAAGCTCCCAACCTCACTTCCTGTTTGGTGTGGCTATCCCCCTTCCACCTTGGTTGATATTTCTTTTAACTAATCTGGCTCCCACGGCATCTGAGTGTGTGACTGCATAGTTGCCATAGTCCCTCCATTTCCATTATCCATGTGTAGAGAGATTCATTGTAATCCTAATTAGTGGACAGACCAATATGAAGTTGTAAAATTTGTAAAGATAACTTCCTAGTACTTTTTAAAAGAGATACTTTCACTGCTTGATTAACAATCAGTGTTGCACATTCTGATTTTATGAGATCTGCTTTACTGCCTGATTACCCAGATACTTCAATGGTTAATGAGGAAATGTCTCCTTCCGTTTTATTCAAATATTTCTTGTGTGTCTCTTGGGTGACAATACAATGATGATGTACTTTCTGAAACTGTACACTGGGGAGAGGAAACACTGACACCTGACACCTCTGAGAGTAGCTTCTCTACAAAGTGAGCTCACTGGGTAACTCAAGCCAATGAAAATGCTCTCCCTCTGCAAGCCACAATTATCTACAGCTGTGCTTTACTCGGAACTCTCAATTCCTCTGAATGATTTTCATCTCAAAATAGAAAATTTCATCTGTTAAAATGCAATGTAACCTTAACAGCAGACCATATCATCTGAATATTCAGTGTTTGGAACGTGGGAAGAGATGAATGTTGAAATCCAGAGGTCTGGGTATTGTAACAGATAGTAGGAGCTGAAATAGGAGCACACAGGTAAGGCTACAGAAGGATACAAAGGAAGCCACTGGAGGTACTCATGACACTGTACACTGCACCCATGGCTAGTTTCAGATCCTGATGATTAAATTAACCTTACTACTGTCTATGTGATGCCTTACAATTTAAAGCATGAACCTAATTTTCTACCATTACTACATCTGCAAGTTGAACATCTCTAATCCAATCCCAAACTGGATTTTTGGATTAGGGATGATGGTGCTCGGTTCGGCAGCACATATAGTAATATTGGATTGGGGATGATGACTCAGGAACGTCAATGTAACTATTCTTTTTTTTTTAACTTTTATTTAATGAATATAAATTTCCAGTGTACAGCTTATGGATTACAATGGCTTCCCCCTCCCATAACTTCCCTCCCACCCACAACCCTCCCCTCTCCCGCTCCCTCTCCCCTTCCATTCACATCAAGATTCATTTTCAATTCTCTTTATATACAGAAGATCAATTTAGTATAAAGATTTCAACAGTTTGCACCCACATAGAAACACAAAGTGAAACATACTGTTTGAGTACTAGTTATAGCATTAAATCACAATGTACAGCACATTAAGGACAGAGATCCCACATGAGGAGCAAGTGCACAGTGGCTCCTGCTGTTGACCCAACAAATTGACACTCTAGTTTATGGTGCCAGTAACCACCCTAGGCTGTCGTCATGAGTTGCCAAGGCTATGGAAGCCTTCCAAGTTTGCCGACTCTGATCATATTTAGACAAGGTCATAAAAAAGACAGGGTGAGGATAGTAACCAATGATCCTAAGAGTGGCATTTACCAGGTTTGAACAATTATACAGCATTAAGTGGGGAAGAGGACCATCAGTACACACAGGTTGGGAGTAGAGCCATTGGTGGTAGAGTAGAGGTTATGATTACAAAGGAATGAGGCCCAAGTGCGCTAGCAGGGTCTAGAACAAAGGACAGAGTCATTATTAGAGGAGCTAAGAAAGGTGCTGTCTAAGCTACAATTAAGTTTTCTGATTGAAAGGCAAATAGAACCTGATAGAAGGGGCTTAATAATAATCTGGTGGGCTTTAGGCCTTGTAAGTTAAGAGGCCCAGACCTATCTATCTCTTCATATGGGGTACATCCTAAGGGAGGTGTGAACCTCCTAGGGGAAGGCACTCTGTTGACTTTCATTACTTGGCTGGGCTGGGAGGAGAGCTGGCCAGGTAAAGGCAGGTGGCATCTCTAACAAGAAATTTACAGTTCTGCCTGCAATGTTGCTGACCCTACTTGACCATACCCTCAGCTGCAGTGGTCACTTTGGAAGCTGGGCTGAGTGAAGGGCTTTTCAGCTTAGAGCCAATAAGATCTGTAGCTCTGACCTGGGCATCCTTCAACTCCAGGGCAGGTCTATTTCCAGTGATCCAACTCTTGGCAGAGCTGCCAGGGCTCTTCACAAGCTGACTTCTGCTGAAGCCCAGGCTTACCACATTGAAAGCCACTGCAGTGGACTGGCCTGTTGGGTCTCCTTGAGGGCAGATCACTGTACAGATCAGCCATTAATAGGCCTGCCACCCATTGCTTCTGATGCCGAGCTTTCTTTTCCTCCTGGTTTGTGTTAAAGCAGACCAGAGGATGCAAGTCAAGGGAGTGCCCGTGTCCCATCTCTAATCTTCGGTGGCCTGAACTACAAGTCTATAGTCACAGGCATGTTCTGTAGTAGTTTTTCTAAGGTAGACAATGCCCATGAGGAAAATTATATTCTCACTTTTAAACTTTCTTAACCTTTGGTCTGAAAGGGAGGTTTTTTCTACTTACTGTATACTTTGCTGATGGCGATGTGAATCTAGCTATGAGATTATTATTTAAGTTCTTATTTTGGCTATGCTATTACAGAAAAATGTTAGCCATGTCTTTTATAAGGTCTAAAGATTAAATTGTGCATCCTACAGATTCCTTCATAATAGAATTAGTTTCCTACCTTGAAGAGAATAGAGAAATCAAAGAAGAAGTTGGGTTTAGAATAGAGAAATGAGGGAGCAAGTCCTAGGTCGCTTGCTGACAATAGCAATATTACATGAATACTTAGCAAACCGTTTCAACCATTCGATAACAACTTAAGAAAACATTTACCAGAAGGTCCAATGCCTTCTATAAATTTTAAGAATCATGTATTTGAAAACACCTCTTAAATATCTAACATGGTGTAGTTTGTTTAACCAGTAAACTTAAGCACAACCATATAAAATGTTTTTAGTTTCTTTCTACCAACAAGTTTAAAACATGATACACAGATTCAGGTCACACAAATTAAAATGTATCTTTGATTGATTTTAGCAGCTTAAATTTATGGACAATCTTATCTATAAGCCATTTAAAAAAAACTCTTAATAAAATTTCCTATGTGGACATACAATATGTACACACATATAACATAGCATAATAGACCAATATAGCAATTTTAATAATAGCTTTCAAAATCTTTAACTCTTTTTTAGATTGCCAATTGATTTGAATTGCTTTCTGTTTTTAGATTACTTTAACACATTGCTTTAACAGAGCATCAGAGTTTAATTCTATGTCAAAGAGAAATTGAGCTTCCTGTGATCTTTTGCTGTGAGGTTTCCTTCCTTTACCTTCTTTCATATTGGTTACCGTGTTTCTGTGTTTCTGTGTGTAACACATCTTTAAGCATCTTTTGCAGGGCAGGATGAGTGGCAACAAATTCTTTCAGTTTCTGTTTGCTATGAAAAGCCTTAATTTCACCTTCATTCACAAATGAGAGCTTTGCAGGATATAATATTCTGGGCTGGCAGTTTTTCTTAGTACCTGGGCTATGTCTCACCTTTCCCTTCTAGCTTGTAGGGTTTCTGATGAGAAGTCTGCTGTGAGTCTAATTGGAGATCCTCTGAGAGTAATCTGACGTTTCTCTCTTGCACCTTTTAGAATCTTTTCTTTATGTTTCACTGTGGTGAGTTTGATTACAATGTGTCGTGGTGAGGATCTCTTTTGGTCATGTTTATTAGGGGTTCTATAAGCTTCCTGTACTAAGATGCCTCTGTCCTTCTCCAAACCTGGGAAATTTTCTGCTAGTATCTCACTGAAAATGCCTTCTAATCCTTTCTCCCTCTCCATGCCTTCAGGAACTCCTAGAACCCGAATATTAGGTTTTTTAATAGTATCCTGTAGATTCCCGACAATATTTTTTAGATTTCTAATTTCTTCTTCTTTTCTTTGGTTTGCCTGTTTCCTTTCCTGTTCTCTGTCTTCTAAGTCTGATATTCTCTCTTCTACTTCGCCCATTCTGTTTTTAAGGCTCTCTAATGTGTTTGTCATTTGATCTATTGAGTTCTTCATTTCATTGTGGTTTTTTGTCACTATCATAGTTTCATGTTCTACTAGTTGTTTCATTTCATTTTGATTCCTCCTTAATATTTCATTTTCACGAGAGAAATTTTCTATCTTGTCCATTAAGGATTTCTGTAGTTCAAGAATTTGTTTTTGAGAACTTCTTAATGTTCTTATCAATTTTTTGAGATCCGCTTCTTGCATTTATTCTATCTCATCATCATATTCGTAATCTTGAATTGGGGTGTCTTTTTCATTTGGGGGCGTCATAGTGTCTTCCTTGTTCTTGTTACCTCGGTTTTTGCATTTGTTGTATGGCATGTTGGAGATATTTGGTTTCTTCACTGTGGTGTTTTTTCTTGTTACATTATGGCTCTATATTAAGTGGACTATCTGCTTTCGGTGGAGCCTTAGAGGCTTGAGATAAGTGTGGCCTGAGAGCTGTGTTTGGTTCCTCAGTGTTGAGGGTGTTGTCAAAGATGACACTCCCAGGTTAGGCGTGGTAAATCTCTTTTTTTTTTATTCAAAAGGGAAGTAATTCCGCACAGCTGAACGTAATTGGAGGTAGTTAGCAGGCGAATGATATACCCACAGGAGCCAGAGATCAGAAGCTCTTTCCCAAGGACCACACAGGGAATCTCTGCTGCCCTCAGTTTGGGCTCCAATTCTCCTGCAGTCTCCCACTGGATTGCCAAGTTAGATCCTAATCTCCTGTTATTTCACCCCTCCCCCCAGAGTCAGGTTTTTCTGCTAGGCTCAGGGCCGGTGCAGACCTGAGGTCGCCCTGCTTATGACGTATGTCCAAAATGGCACCTGCTCTTTGTCTTGCTTGCCTTTGAGGGGTGAGCAGAGAGAGAGAAACTCGTGTCCGTATCGGTCACTTTTTTTTTTCCTCTCTCTCTTCTCGTTAGCCTGGTGAATTTTTCCCCACGGAGTTTCAAGCCTCGTTCCCTCTAGTCTCCTCTTTCCGCTTGCCCGCTGGTGTCTCGGGCTATTGAGGTTTGGCTCACCTCGCGTTCCGTTCCAGCGCTGGTGTGTTGAGTCTGCCGCTGGTGTCCCGAACTTGGGCTCCCACGCTCTCCACACAGGTCCACTGTGAATCACTAGTTCCAGAAGAGTTTCCGCTGCTGTTTCTTCCCCTACTCTTCCTTGACCCTCCAGTATCTCCACTTTTATTAACCTGTGTGTCTTGCTGAACTATCAATGTGCTCCCTTCCTATTCCACCATCTTGCTGCTCCCCTCCATAAATGTAGCAATGTAACTATTCTTTTTAAATTATTATTATTGATAGAGTTAGACAGTGAGGGAGAGAGACAGAGAGAAAGGTCTTCCTTCCGTTGGTTCACCCCTCAAATGGCCACTATGGCCGGTGCTGTGCCATTGTGAAGCCAGGAGCCAGGTGCTGCTTCTTCTTGGTCTCCCACACAGGTGCAGGGGCCCAAACACTTGGGTCATCCTCCACTGCCCTCCTGGGTCACAGCAGAGAGCTGGACTAGAAGAGGAGCAACCAGGATTAGAACCCGGTGCCCATATGGGATGCCGGTGCTGCAGGTGGAGGATTAACCTTGTGAGCTATGGCGTCGGCCCCAATGTAACTATTCTAAAATCCAAAAATACTGCAAAATCTGGAACATTTCAGAACCGACAACTTTTGGAGAAGGGATACTCGTACTTACTAATCTGTGAAAGTCCTGAGAGGTGGTCACTGATGCCTTCATTGTTGTAGAGTAAATTAGCTGGAAGCCACTTTAGCGTCTTCTGACACAGATCACATGGGCTTCCACTGGATGACCAAGGATGTTGAAGTCCAATATCTAATAGCTACGGACATTACCTACATGCTGAATGAACTTGTCTTTCATGATGGAAGTACTGAGCAGATGGAGAGAAGAGGCTGCTTACACAAATTAATGGCCTCAAGAGGAAGAAAAATGAGAAAGACGAGAATAACAGTTGTTACTTAAAAAGTCACTTGGTAAGAAAGGAATTCAAACACATATAGCAAGAGATAAGTTTTTCTAGAAATATCAAAATAATGACTGCAGTAGAACCTTATCAGATTCACATGACTTCAAATAACTGTTGGAAATTGATAGAACTGATTAAATATTATTTTAAGAACATCAGCATGATAAATATAATTTATTTTTAAAGGGAACATAGAAATCTGTATGCTGGGAATAGAAAATAATATTTATTAGAATTTGGTTAAAAATCTTTATTGTTACCACAAGTAGAATACTGCATTCAGTTAAGTATGACTCCCCTATGGATTTTATATTCTACTAAAATTATAAAGAAGTGATACTAACTTGAATTATTAGAAGTAACTCATAAACAATTCTACATATGTTCTTTTGGCATCTTGTTCAATCGTTGATCGAAGTTCTTTATCTTGAAAGAATTTATTCCAAAGACTGACATAAGAAGAACAATTAATCTTATATAAGATCGCACTTTTGTTGACTTTTATGATTTTAATTTAATATTTTTTTTAAAATTTGAGAAGGAGAGAGAGAAAGAGGCAGGTAATTCACTCCACACATGCCAGCAATGGCCAGAGCTGCCCAGGAGTCAGGGGCTCAATCCAGATCTGTCCTGGGAGGCAGGAACTCAACTACTTGGACCATCACTGCTACCTCCTAGGTTCTGTATTAGCAAGAAGCTGGAGTCAGGAGCCAGATCCAGGAATACAAACTCAAGTAGTCCACTATGGGTCCCAGGTGTATTAAATGGCATAATATACCACTGGGCTAAAACACCTGCCCTGCTCCAATTTACTAATTTAAATGACTAGAGTTACCCTTCCCTGAGTTGTTTTGTATTTCACATAAAAAACTGAGCTTATGATAATTTTTATTAAAACACAGTTTAATCTCAAAAACACATCTTTATTCTAACATCATTTTTTTTAGTTTCTTATTACTGCTTATATTTTTTAAAATGTCTATTATCTTATTAAGTGGACATTATTTTTCACTGGTCTATACTTGCTACTACCCCTAAACAACAGAAAGGAGTACAGTAGGACCCATTGGCCAAGTGGCCCCAGCTTGAATCTGACCTGAATAACCAGTGCACTATGAAAGACATGTACTGTGTTCTATGAAGGTTTTATGATAGGTTTTATGTACATTTTAAAATGTGAATTTAAGGAAAGTTTTAAAAGTTACTTGAGGGGCTGGTGCCATGGTGTAGTGGGTAAAGCTGCCAACTGCAGTGCCGGCATCCCATGAGTCCTGGCTGCTCACTTCTGATCCAGATCTCTGCTATGGCCTGGAAAAGCAGTAAAAGATGGCCCAAGTTTTTGGGCCCTTGCACCTGCGTGGGGAAACCTGGAGGAAGCTCCTGGCTCCTGGCTTCAGATCAGTGCAGCTCTGGCCATTGCAGCCAATTGGGGAGCGAATCAACAGATGGAAGTCCTCTCTCTCTCTCCTCTCTCTATGTAACTCTTTCAAAAAATAAATAAATCTTTTTAAAAAGTTATTTGATATTTTATGCTGCTGTACCAAGGACTGTATTATGCTAATTATATACATAATTGGGGGAAATATATATATTAAAGGCAAACTCCCCCCACCTTTTCAGGTAAATAGAAATTAGAGCAGCAGCAATTGAAGAAGTTACACAATATCTTGAAAGCAGACTCCAGTCTTCACCGGAATATGAGTAGAGGTAGGTCTGATCTTTTTCCTGTATTTTTTCTTCCTGCATATTTGCTTTTTTCTCCCTGGGAGTTAGGCCTTCAAGATGAACCCTTGTCTGTTCTCATGAGGAAGAAAGGCTTTCCTCAGCCTCCCTGTCCCCTGGAGCCTTGGCAACCTGGCTCTGGCATCAACTTTATGCTAAAACCCCAGGGCATCTCTTGGTGCCTTTCCACAGAAAGAGCTCCTACACCTCCTACAGTACACTGTCGGGTAATTTCCATCAGGTTTTAGCATTACAGTATGTGCAGTAAAGAAAACAGCTGACATGAAATACACTGAACAACCAAACAATTGATAACTGGTCACATTGGCCTTTCCTACAGCTAAAAAGAGGCTGAGAGATGAATATAGACAAACTTTACCCCTTTATCCTGTGAAAGGGGATTATCATCAAATCTTGTTAGCCAACAACCTCCCTTGGGTTTGTGGTATGCTGGAAAAGAAAGAAAAAAAAACATGAAGATCAGAGACTCTGACCCATAGAGTATACACAAGAAAAAAATTACATCGATTAAATTTACTATTTACTATTTCTTTAATGTTACTATGCCATGCTCTTAATTCTACTTATACACTGACTTTTATCTTGAGGAAAACACAAAGAAATAGTTGTCAAGAAAAAAAGAAAATCTTCATAAAAATCATAATAAAATGTGAAACTAGGCCAAACTCAATCACCTAAAAATTGAAAAGAGCTATGATATTTATGGTGTCTCATATTCATATCATCAATCTTATTCCCAATAATTTATATTTCAGGATATTTAATAAATACATTATTACAAGATACAAGAAATGAACAATCACGGGCCAAAAAGCGATATTTCAAAAACAACATTACTAAATGGAATCAAAACCCTTTCCATATTTATCTTAATAAAGAAAAATTGACTGAGGTTTGAATCATAGTTGAGTATGACTCCTATCTTAATGGAAGTGGCAGGGGGTCCACTTAGCACAAGGTCCAATTAGACAACTCTACATGTAGGCTCTGTTGTAAAACAAACAGGTAAAGAGTAGAGAAAAACAGTGTGAGGACAGAGGTCACAGTCTGCAAGGTGACGTGATTCCTCTTACAACAACAAAAATGTAATTTATAACTGGAAATCAGCTTAAAAAACAAGCATTCTTGAAAAGAAAAATCTGATTTAATTTATTTAATAAAACATTAAAATAAATCTGGATTTGCATTTATTTTTAGCAAATGAATAGTAAAGTTAAACAACAGGGAACAGGGTGGTATACAGATATTTGTATACAAATATTCTAGCAGTAGGTCTCCTACCTTTACTGTCTGCATATAACAGAAGAAAATGCATTTTAATTATTAGATCTAAGTTATTAAATCTAAAATTGTCTTAGCATTTCATTCTGTCTTTACTTGCACAGACACAGTGTGCTCAATTTATGCAGATAATCCTAAAAACTTTGAGTAGAAGTCATTTTAGAAACCAGTCTAAATCCCAATTAATTCATTTTTGGAGAACAAAAGGGGGTACTATTTCAAAGCAATTTTAAAAATAGCTGCTGATTATCATTACCAGTTTAGGTAACCAAAGGTTCTTTCCTTCCAAAGACACTAACCCAATTTCCTTCTATTTCTCCTTGTTGCCTTGACTTTGGGGCTTTTAAGCAAAAGAATTGTGAAAAATTTTTCTGATTCTCTATTTATAACAAAATGAAGGCACCTGATACAGTAAGAACCTAAAATCTAGTTACCCCTCCCTTTCCTGCCCAACTCAAGAGTTTCTGCAAACATTTTTGGAGAACATAAAAGTGTTGCTCTGATTTTTGCACCATCCAAAGAAGAAAAGATGGTTATTTTATCATCACCAGTTACTCAGGACTAAAGGTGGTTCAATCTCATTAGTAAATGTCCTGTGAAAGATAAACATGAATGGCCAAATGACTAGGAGTGAAGTCTCTTGGAAAATTCAGCGATCCCCTTCATGGGTGATCTTCCAGGGCATCAGGTAATGTGTTGATCCACTGCAATCACGAACTGTAAATAAATATTTTCTTCTTTCCTTCCAGCAAATCCTGCAGAACCGGCTGCTTCTCAGCTGCCCATGAATCCCCTTCTGCCTTATTGTTGCTGAGTAATTGTTGTTTACAAGTAGTTCTTCCCATTCTTTCCTGTAGGAAAGAAACCAAAGCATGGGAATCCCTTTGTTGGAATTGTTCTGCTTAGAGAGGAATTCTACAGAAAATTAATTTTAAACAAGCCTAAAGAACACAACTTTTAAAACATGTATATTCAATTGTGTACTGTTTCTGAATGCATGGCTCTTTTTGGACACAGTTCTTCTATAGATTTAATGAATATGTAGACAGTTATTATTATGCCAGTGACTGGAATTCATAATGTCTAAGGAGGCTATTCCATCTCCACTAAAATGCTGGTAGTGCAGTTCAGTGAGTCAACAAAAAATGAATATTAATATAAAACTTGACTCCAAATAAATACTTGACTGCCAAAGATATATTTCCTCAAAAAATACACACAAAAACGTGAATTGTTGATTACACTGATTTATCACATGAGATATTCATGTAGATAAACCTGTTTCTCTTTAATGTTAGCCTGGGCAGTTATGTGTAGTGAGACTACTTTCTTTAGCTGTTATTGCTATACACTATTGAAATTTCTGCAATTTCTTTCTCAATGATCAGTTTTAAAATTTTAACAGGTACAGGCAAATTTGAAAAAAAAATCAAAAAATTAAAAACCCTCACTCTAAAAACTGCTAAAGGCAAGCCTGAATACCTTGTAGTACCTATTGCTGAGTAGATAAACAACTGAAATACACCTCCCAGGCATGCAGACACCAGGGGCCTAACACCTGTGCCTCATTAATACACAAGTAAATCTGCTCTACTTGGAAACAATTGGAAATTAATTGTACCAAACCATTTACTGAGTTTGAATAAAGGAATTAGACCTATATTCCCTGCACTTTGCACGAAACCAAACATAAAGAATCATTTGTCAACAGTGGAGGCAAGTAAGATTGGCTTTACAAATTTTCTCTCAAATTCCAACATGCCACAAATAAACCTATAATTTAAAATTTATCATTAATGCTGAAACCCTGGCAACAACATTTTGAGAGGCTTGCTGACAAGAAAGCCACTGAAACCTACACAGATGTGCGTGCAGTCATTACCCACCAGACCCTATCATCTGGGGAAAAGACCATCTCGCATACTAGCCTAACAACCATGAATATGACCAACAGAACACTTGAAGCTCAAAAATCTGACCATGGGAAAGACACATCTTCCCCAAAGTGCTCCAGAAGTGCGACCAAAGACAATGGTCATTCCCTACTGGCAGCAAAAGGATTTCCAGCCTTAACCTGGCATCTATCCCCTCAATAATATCCATTCTGCTGACAGGGACACACATTCTAACCCCATGCTGAAACTAATGCATTTTCACCACCACCCCACAAGAATTTCTTATTGTCAACACTCTGTTAGCAAGAAAAAACACTGCATTTTAATTTTAATTTTCATTTATTAGTGAAACTGCAAAATGCTCATGCTTTTGGAGTCATTTTATCTCATTTTTTTTATTTTATTTTGTTTATTTATTTTTTTATTTTTTGACAGGCAGAATGGACAGTAGAGGGAGACAGAGAGAAAGGTCTTCCTTTTTGCCATTGGTTCACCCTCCAATGGCCGCCGCGGTAGGCGCGCTGCGGCCGGCGCACCGCGCTGTTCTGATGGCAGGAGCCAGGTGCTTCTCCTGGTCTCCCATGGGGTGCAGGGCCCAAGGACTTCGGCCATCCTCCACTGCACTCCCTGGCCACAGCAGAGAGCTGGCCTGGAAGAGGAGCAACCAGTACAGAATCTGGCACCCGAACCGGGACTAGAACCCGGTGTGCCGGCGCTGCAAGGCGGAGGATTAGCCTACTGAACCACGGCGCCAGCTTTATCTCATCTTTTGAAAACTTCCTTTCTTGTCCTTTGCTCATTTTAGGCAGTACAGGGTAATGGTTACAATCTTGGAAAACAGAGCCACACTCCAGAATCAACAAAACCATTCCTACAGTTAGGAACAGTACACAATTTACTGGCTGTTGCAGCATAAACACGTTACTTAGCCTCCCATGTGAACTGCAGTAATAACAGCATCTTAATTTCTTCATCTGTGAAATGGAGTGAAAGCATCTATTCAAAGAATTATAATGAAACTTAGAAGAATATATGAAAAATTTGGAGAATATCCATCAAAGAATTTTTTTAAAATTTAATATTGTTGATGGGGGCTGGCATTGTGGTGTAGCAGGTAAAGCCATCACTTGCAATACCAGCATCCCATATGGGTGCCACTTCTTGTCCTGGCTATTCTGTGTCAGATACAGCACCCTGCCGATGGCCTGAGAAAGCAGAAAAGGATGGCCCAAGTGTTTGGGCTGCTGCACCCATGCAAGAGACCTGGAAGAAGCCCCTGGCTCCTGGCTTCAGCCTGGCCCTACCCTGGCCTTGTGGCCATTTGGGGAGTGAACCACCCAATGGAAGATCTCTTTCTCCCTCTCTTTCTCCCTCTCTCTGTAACTCTGCCTTTCAAATAAACAAAATCTTTATAAAAATTAACATTGTTTTTAATAATTGTAATATCACTTTTATTTTAGTATGCCTTATTGATCCTAGAGGAAAGTTTTTAATATATCAAAGACATCAGAAACTCACCAGCCAGAACCTTTTTTTTTCTATCAAACTGTCTAGATTTTCAAAACATTGAAAATTTTTAATTCATGTATAATTTAGTTGTAACTTTATTTTCTCTTGTTGCTTTTTCCATTGTTAAGAAAACCTTAGTCACTCTAAAGTCAAAGAAATATTCACTGAAATCTTGGTTTGTTTTCATTTTAAACCATCTTAATTCATTTGTGTAACTTACAGCACGTTAAATATGTTCTACTTCTAAACAGTTTCATGTACACTCGTGAGGGATCTTGCAGTGCTATGGCCTGAAAACACCAATAATTCTGGATACCACGGGAATATGAAGGACTCTTTCAGTCTTCCAAAATCATTACACATACACAGGTACCAAGAACTGTGGAAGTACATGGAGGCACAGCCGGTGGCTGGATTCATTGCCATCTTGTTAAGGTAAGCAGGCTTTTAAGGTCAAGTTACATACTGCTTATGTAATGAAGGATAATTATTTGTTAGCTTAAATAAGACCCTGTACCTTGATACAGAGAAAAGGAGACTAAGGTATGTGAATTGGAAACATTATCTCTGAAATTTACAATCATTTAAATGTATTCATGGGTACTTACAGTTCTAATTAAGGCATAACATCTCACACTGATGAAGAGCTCTAATAACAGAGGAGCAGAAAGGCCACAAGACAATCTACTCATTGTGTTTCCCTCCCTTGGAATAGTATTTCATCAATAAACTGTGACACATGGTAAATAAATATTAATTAAGTGCCTACTATGCTCTTAGCATTCATAGAGTTTTTTTTCTTTAAGGAAGAAGTGAAGGGAGTGGAACAATGGATGTGTAAACAAATAATAATATGATTGATAGAAAGCACTTTGGTAGGTATAGAGGAGGAAAAAATGGTTTCATACTTCAAAATTAAAACTGAGATTGTAAAATAATTGCAGCACCTTAGGAACTGAAATACTAGTACCAAGCTACTAGAGGTTACGAGAACGCTGGAAAGAAAAATGCTGAAAGGTTTAGCACTTCTAGGGGAGCTAGGCCCTTACATCATCAAATGAACAGTGGGCCTTCTCCTGAACTTAGGTAACACATGGGAAAAAAATGGGGAATTTCAAAGAGTCGGCTGTGGAAATTTTCAGGTTAATTAACAAAATAAAAAGAAAATAAATTGCTAAATTTTGTCTTATATAAAAATGTATATATAAAAGTACTTCAAGAAGTTCATGGAAAATAGTATTAAAAGACAAATTTAGGGACGGGTGTGGTGTAACAAGTAAAGCTGCCACCTGTGACGTGGGCATCCCATATGGGAACTGGTTCATGTCCTGCCTGCTCCACTTCCAATCCAGATCCCTGCTAACATGCCTGGAAAAGCAGCAGATGATGGCCCAAGTACTTGGGCCTCTGTATCCATGTAGGAGACCAGCAAGAAGCTCCTGGCTCCTGGTTACAGCCTGGACCAACAATGGACATTGAAGCCAGCAGATGGAAGATCTCTTTCTCTCCAACTTTTTCAAATAAGTAAATAAATAAATATTTTTTTGTTTTAAAAAGACAAGTTTATTTCAGTGCAAACATTTCAAAATTCATGCATAGTTCTTTCTTAAGACATATTTTTCCTGAATTTTTTGAATACTCACAATAAAGGTATGTGGAAAGAAGGAGTGTGTGGGTGGGAGGGAAAGAAGAAGAGAGACACAGAGAGAGAGAGCACAAATAAATAGCAAAACTCTAACAATGATGTCATTAAAATGTCAAAAAATCTATTTATGAAAACATATTTTCTATAACTCACCTCTACCCTCTACAATAACCCTCTGAGAGAGTGTTTTTAATCTTCCTTTCCAAATGAGGAATCTAAGGTTCAGAAGAAAACTAAATAACTGGTGGAGAGAAAAAAAGAATGAGAATTAGAAAACACACCTCCCTGGAATAAGATGGAAGACAAGAGACACTAAAAGGACACATGATACTCCAGATATTATGGGCAAAATTGCTTCTAGCAACAAGGCAAGGTTGAAATCTGTGGTTTCTTCCCCAAATTTTTCATTTTTGAGTACCACAATTAAGGACATGGAGATGAGTTTTCACCAGTTGCAATCAGAAGGTAGGTTAACAACAGCTGTTGTGAGGGTTCATAACCTGGGTCACTTAGGTGTACAAAAGCCTTGAATGGACTAGTTTAGAGGCATGGGCATTGAAGGATTCCTTTTAAAGGTTGGACTGCCATCTAGTGGTAACTATTCTACCTTGCAGGCACTGGATCCCTGAAAACAATGAGCACCCAAGTTGGGAGAGGCACCCTATCTAGGTTTCATCACTACACTGAGGTTAATGGACCAGAGGCTGTCGTGAGCCACTGTGTTGAGGACTCTGAACCTATCCTTGTCCTCAGAAAAGAACACTGTGCCTGACTAATAACAACGGCCATGAGTGCCATCATCATTTCTCAGGGAATCAAACTTTCACAGGAGCGACTGGTGCCCTCCCCCTTAAGAATTCCTGCTTAGATAGCGCCATGTCCCGCAATAGTTTTCTCTGACATGGAAATGCACTAGACTGTGCAATGAATACACATAAATAATGAGTACATGTAGCTGATGATTACAGAGGAATATCTATCTCTAATTATATTAATGTAATATTTTCCAAAGATATGAACATAAATTGGCATGAGACTAGAATTTTTTTTTTTCTGTTAAAAGGCGTTTAGTTTATTCTCCTACCATGAATACTCTGGGGGCTCACATTTCCCAATGCCGCTCATCCTTTACAGAAGTTCATGTGCAATCTCACCTCCAAGCCGGAGGAGGGGGCGGGGAGGGAGGGCCTTGGCATTTCACGTGGGGCCAGGTGTGGGGGCAGTTGGCCCTGCGTGAAAAGGGGCTTGGGGGCCCGGGTGTGGGTGGCCGGGGGAGGAGGGGGAGCGCAGGTGGGGGAGGACCCTACAGTTTTTTAAAATTTTTTCTTTCAATTTTTTTCAATGTCAGTGAATGATTCTTCCCCGTTTGCGTTCCTTCCCAGGGTGAGCAACCATGGGGCGCAGGGCAGGGCAAGGAGGGACAGCAGCTAGCCACCCAGGGGCCCCTGGGCTAAGGTACAGCCCTGTCTTTGGCTCTGCTGGTGGGGAGTTCCCCCCCTCAGTCCCGGCCACCTCCTGGGGTCCCTGAAGACCACTGGGCTCTGCCACCTGGCCCTGGAGCTACAGAGTGCCCCCACCATGGGAAAAGGTGAGGATGGAGGAGACCCCAGTTCCAGAGAGCCAGTCCCCCCTGCTCAGGCCTGGGAGGCCTGGGCACACCTGGGCACGCCCACTGTCCTCTGAGGGTCTGCCTGCCCCCCAGCCCCAGCTGCTTGCTAAGTATGACCAGGATATTGTGCTTTGGGGTCGGTGCTGGGGTGGGGGAGGTGGGGACTAAGGGGCTTGTGCTTTAGCAGGGGGTGCCGACTCCCCCCACCACATACACACTCGGGGTGTATTTGAACAGCAGAGTTATACAGAGGGGAGGAAGGAACAGAAAGTGATTCTTTCATCTGCTGGTTCATTCCCAAAACAACCACAAAGGGCTAGGGCTAGGCCAGACCAAAGTCAGGAGCCAGGATCTTCTTCTGGGTCTTCCACTCGGGTTCTGGGGTCCAAGCACTTTGGTCATCTTCCACTCCTCTCCCAGGTGCATTTTTTTTTTACCAGCTATGCCACAACACCAGCCTCTCAAATAAACCAATCTTTAAAAAAAGATCAGAGCCAAAACAAATGATAAGAAATTTCAAAAAATATATACAAAATTCAATGAAATGTAACTTGGATTTTGAAGACAAGTTCCATGTGGGAGACTAGGAAGAAGCTCCTGGCTTTGGCCTGGCCTAGGGCCACCTGGGGAGTAAACTAGTAGATGGAAGATCTTGCTCGCTTGCTCGTTCTTCCTCTCTCTCAATAACTTAATCAAAAAATAAATCTTTAAAAAATACAGTTACATGAAAAACCCTCAGTCAACAGCAACTTGAGGGAGAGACGCTAACAGTATTTCCTCTAAGATATGGAATCAGACAAGGACATTCACTCTTCACCATTCATATCCAATATAGTATGGAAAGTTTTAGTCAGTGCCATTATCCAGTAGAACAAAATAAAAGACACATAAGTAGAAAAGGAAGAAGTCACAGTATTCCTGCTTGCAGATGACATAGCTCTTTATACAGAGTAACATAGACTCCACCAAGAGACTATCAACACTGATAAATGAATTCAGTAAAGCTGCAGAAAACAAAATTGAGACCTAAAAATCAGCAGTATTTTTATCATCAATAATGAGCTCATTAAGAAAGAAATTAAGAGCAATCCTATTTGCAATAGTTATAGAAAAATGAAATATCTTAAAATAAGCTTTAATTTTTTAAAATTTATTTGAGAGAGAGAGAGACTGTATGATTTATTAACTAAAGACACAGAGAAGTATTTTGTAATTTTCTTGCATTCAGGAACTTTTTAATTTTTTAAAATTCAGCATCAGGGTCTCTAGCTAAATTATTATAATATAGATTGTTGGCTAAGACTTATAATTGAGTATCATTAGTTTTTATTATTTTGTGTATCTCTTGAAGTCAACATCACATATACAGATTATTATTCAAAAGTACCCAACTGTCAAAACCCAGAGGATAATACATTTTTTCCTAACAGCACAACTTGGGAAAATATACTCCTCAATGCTGCCAAGTGAAATGAATTAGAAAAATAGAGTAAACTTGGTGATCAACCACCATATATAAGAACCTAGAAAAGACTTAACTATAATTTAAAATTTTTTTAAAGCAAGACACAATAATTTGTATCCTATCCTATGTCATTTATGCAATGCCAAGAAGATGTTGAAAATAAAGGAATATTTTGAGTTTCCCAGAAATAGCCAAATAAGTGGTCTGAGTTCAATCTAACTAAGTCGCCTAATACACCAAGTTAACGATGGCTTTTTGGCTATATAAATAGAACTAAATCTATCAATAAATGAGACAAAAATTAAGTTATTTTCTAGATTGGGAAGTATGGTATTATACTTTAAAAACCTTAAAAAAAAAAAAGCATTACATGAATCAAACCAAAGAGACTTCCTAGGAATTTTGTAGAAATTATAATCTAATCAAAAAAATTTTTAGAGACATAGGGTAATAAAAAAAGTTTTAAAATGTTCACTTTCAATTTCACTGTTATACCATCTATTAAGATAACTAAAAGCATGCCAGCAGCTGGTTCTGCAGCTAGACAGATTAATGTAATAGTCTGTAGTCTTCTGTACTGGCAAGGGCTCGCCTCTTTTGGTGAGGAGAAGGTCAGTTACCCTTAGGAAGAGGAGGGGAGGATGGAGAAACAATAGTCCTTCCGCCATGTGGCCATGTGTGCTCCATTCCCTAAGTTAAACATCCACTGCAGCACACACAGGACACTTTCTCTTCCTTCACATCTGGCAGTGTTCTCTCACACATAACTTGACAAAAAAAATTGGTTTGTAAAACCTATAAGATGTATTGCATAAAACTAATAATATATTCTCAATACTTATAAATTTACCATTTTAACACATTACTGCAAATTAGTTGGAAGCCAAATAATTAAATTTAAACCAACACTTCCAAAGCAAGATGTGGCCTAAAAGCATTCAAGCACCATGTAACCCCATACACATGTTTCAGGAGTTAAACCCAGTTGTTTTCTACCTATCTGAATCAATGAAGAAAACCACAAAGAAATACAAATCATAGTAAAACCTTGTAGGCCGTAAAAATAAATCTGTGAGTGTTAGGCCTATGAAGCTATAGTTAGGGTCCATGGATTTTAAATTTCATGATTTACTTGTTATAGTTCCAGATATCACCTCTAAACTTACACTAATAGTAACATATGTTCCCGTTTCATCAAGTACATAAATTTGCTATCTAAGGAAAATTTGAAATAATATATCAGAGGTTTAGACTTTTAATAAAAGCCCCAGGTTAAGCTAATTCTTAGCTGTCTTTCAGGTAACAAAGCTATTTACCTATCAGTCATACTGCTTGTCTTTTCTTGTTAGTGTTTCTAGCCTAGTACATAAAAAATTTCCTACAATATCAGATTGTTAATGATGATGACAATGATGATGATGACGGAACAAACTGTAACATAAAAGCAGTTTATCATTATTTAGCATTTACCAAGTGAACATTATATCATAAACCCCCTCATGTCAACTCTATTTTATTATCCCCACTTCAAAAGTGAGGAAATGGAGGCAGACTGTCCAAAGTCTTCAAAGTATTTTAAGCAACACATTATGTTTAGATATTATTTTCAAACAGTCACAAACCACGCATCCTTAAAACTAGTAATCTAATGCTACATTATAAAAATAATGAAAAAAAAACAGTGATTCCCATAACCAAAACAAGACAGCATTCAAACATTAGTAAAAATTCAACATGTGCTGCAAAAGGGTGCATGTGTTGGAGGGTGAACACCAAGGCATAAATCTTTCTGCTTGCACGGGGTTAGCTCAAACAAATACATAATATGATGGCTTTGCACTTACATTTTCAAGGCTTTTATTTTACTTATTTTACCTCAGTATTTAAAAAAGTTGTGGGAGGGAAGCAGATTAGACAATTTAATACTCTTTTGACAGATGAGAAACTAAAGCAAATCTTTACCCTGGACATAAGCTCTAGTGTGTCAGTGGTAGGCTTAAGGCCTGAGCTGTCTGATTACGAGGAAAGGTTAGGATTTCTGAGGCAGTTTAAATAAAGAGTTGTTACACAAAAGGACTTCTGAACATTGGAAAATTTATGTTTTTTTGAATAACAGTTACTAGTTTAAAAGAGCTATAATGGCAACAGAAAAATAATTTTCATTTTCTAGAGCAAATTGTACTAATTCTGTTGCTATTTTAATGTGACACTGCTACATTTTATAGGTTTTGTCTATTAACATTAATAAGAAAATATACACCAGCTCTGTGCTTCTATGAATTCTACTTTAACCCAGGTGCCAAATTCACAGTTAAGTTATTACATTATAAGAGCTACTGCCTACTGGGTAGAAAAATATTAATTTCACACTTTACATACTATAATACTATTTAACAGCAGTGTTGGCCTGCCAACTATTAAAAGCCTGCTTTTACATAGTATACTGTGTTACCTGAACTTTTTATCTTGCCTTTTTATTACAACACTAAATTAATATGCTAACATCACAACAGTGACAAGCATTGATTAAAAATATGTAGTGAACAACAATAGTATTTATTGTGCAAAGTTACCTTAGGAATTTTTCAAAACATAATCATAACTCAGTAATACTAATTTATCTTAATCTTCAAATATTCAAGGAAAAAATAAACTAAAAAATACCATTCTATCTTCACAATACAACATTTCTCTTTATATTGTGTCTGTTATTTATTATAATTAAACTACAAATGAAACTATAAGCTAGAATTCACCAGGGAAATTTACACACATATGAAGACATTTTTCTGCCTCTGAAATCCATACTCTCCCTCCATTTTGACTTGGTGATTGTTTATTATATTTACCCTTTCTAATAGTATTTCCATCATATATTTTACATATATTATCATATTAACATTCCTCAGTCACATGCTAAATCATTAATTGATTTATTTATTTAACTATCTTTTACATTCATGCTTTTGCTTGCTGTGATCAGCTGTGACAGGTTCAGAGAGGGGAATCTCTCTATTATTTAAGATGTCAAATTCTAGCTTTATATTACCCTTTAGCACTAAAGGTAGGATCTGGAGAACTACAGCATTTATAAAGTAGGACGGGCAGGGCACAGTGAAAAACCACAACAGTATAGGTGCTTCACTGCTGTGAAGCTGCCCTTCCAGAATTCCACAGGCACATAAAGCCTTTCATAGTGTTTGTGACACTTGAACGACTATTTACACTGATTCTGAGTGCTAGAAAATAAAGATGTCAAGTATTTCAGTTATCATCTCATTTCTGGAATTCATAAACAAATTGTAACAATGTTCCCATTTACCACCTTCTGAAGTGCTTCCTGTATACAAGGCACATTCTACATATAAAGCCAGCCTGGGATCTGAGGAAACAAATGACACAGCCCGGGAAGGGAGGTGGAATATGGATACAAATAAGAACACAAACTACCCAAATTCTCCATGTTTACTATAGAAAAATGATAGAGTTTAATATTGAAATGAGTTTCAAGGTACACAGTGATTCTCACATATATCTTATAGAGCTGTTAGACAAGCAGCAGAACTAATGCACCCTAAGGACAATGAACTCAAAGTATTTCTTCCAAAATATACATGGTCCTCTACAGTGGTAAAATGTACTAATATTGAATCTGCACTTTCTTTTCCTAAAAGAAAAAAGTCAAGATCTTATACAACTTGGTTCAGTATAGAAATTCTCAAATACTGAAAATACTTTATACTTTGTTCTTCCTGGGTTTTCTGTTAATAAACATTTACTGTTTATTATGTTATCATAAATGCATCACATGACCAGCACTGTGGCTCACTAGGCTTATCCTCTGCCTGTGGTGCTGGTACACCAGGTTCTAGTCCCGGTAGGGGTGCTGGATTCTGTCCAGGTTGCTCCTCTTCCAGTTCAGCTCTCTGCTGTGGCCCGGAAAGGCAGTGGAGGATGACCCAAGTGCTTGGGCCCTGCAACTGCATGGGAGACCAGGAGGAAGCACCTGGCTCCTGGCTTCGGATAAGCACAGTGCGCGGCCACAACACGCTGGCCATAGCGGCCACTTGCAGGGTGAACCAATGGAAAGAGAAGACCTTTCTCTCTGTCTCTATCTCTCACTGTGTAACTCTGCCTGCCAATAAATAAATAAATAAATAAATGCATTAAAAATGTTATAATAAACATAAAGAAAAATGCAAGTTGTGAAGTGAATGGTAACAAAAATAAATAAAATACATATTTCTTTACTACTGAATCCTTTCAAATAAATACTGTTTGAGCTGTAACTGCCCTGTTTGCTAAGAGCCCTAAAAGGGCATTAACAAACAGCACTTAATTCAATCACATTTACATTTTAACCTTTCGAAGGTACTCTGAAAGAAGTATTTAGTACTGTAAAAGATACATGGAAAAACAAAGAACAGATTATAATGAAGGTTAATACTACATGTACATTTGTTGTAATCAGTGTACTATAGGATAGGCGAGCAACAGATATCTGATGTAAGCTCATTTACAAGCATTTGGGATATTACAGTTTCTGTTACTCATTATTTCTGCAGATAATCACATATCACAGTAATATTTATATATTACCACATTTTAAAAGCACAAGTCATAATTCCTTGCTATTCTAAGATTAGAATCCTCTAAGATATTGGATCTTATACATTATCCTGTAATATTCTATATCTCTGTATTTACTACCTACCTACAAGAACTAAAAGTCTCTTCAGAGTCCAAAGCAGAACTTGGTTCTTCTTCCATTTTTATTGGAATCTCCTGGAAAAAAATTAATAAACACACTAAAATAATGGAGTTTGCAAAGCAACGTTTCAGTTAAGAAACAGCTGTGTAACAGTTCTATGCAGTATATTAGCCAAAAAAAAAAAAATCCCCTTGCCCCTTCCCTAAATTATCTTCTGTACTTCTTTTCGGAAAAATACTCATCTTGAAGCCACACTGTAAACCAACAGCACCCCTAATTTGCATAATAATGCTATCAATGTAATTACTAAGAATAAATGAAATATAATGCAAGTTTTTTTCCTTTCAGATTTATACATTTCAACTTCGTCTGTAGAATAAAAATACTTTTACTAAGGAAACTTAAAATGCTAATCAATGCCAATATAATATATAATATATATTAAGTATAAATATAAGTTCTCAAAATATATATTTCAAAGTTTAGTTATGGAACAATAGTTCCCCATGATTAAACAGATCATTTGTTCTTCAAAAAAATTATAAAACTGATAGAAAATCCTAAAATGCATAAACCATTTAGTTACTCGCTAGCATTTTCATAAAAGGGAGTTTTCTGTTGGTGACCAAGTCTCCATGCTAACAACCGGGACAGCCCAAGACAAACTCAGGAGAGAACAGGCCCGGAAGGTTTTCCAGCTCCCATGTCTCCACCTGCTAGACACTGAGGAGGCGGAGATGAACAGAAAGCAGGTGTGGCAGGCAGTGGCCAGAAACAGATTGTAGGGCGGCAGGGGCGGGCCGGGGCCGCGTCCACAAGCCAAGGGCAGCTGAGGGGCCGGCGGACTGAGCGCGGAGCACCGCGTGGCCCCGGCCGCGCCCTCACCTCCTGTCTGTCACCTGGCAGCGCGTCCTGAGCCCCGAGGCCGGATCCTGCGCCGGCGTGGTGCCCTTCAGGTACAGGATCCCGTAGTCCTCGGGCACCAGGACTCCAGGCTGCTGACTGGGGGTCCCTGCTCGGGCGAGGCGCGGGGCTCGGAGGAGGGGGCACGGGCACTGGGGAGGGGTGGGGGGCTCCGGGGAGGGGGCCGCGGGGCGCTGGCAAGGAGGCTGCCGGGACTCTGGGGAGGGGCGGGGGGCTCTGGAGAGGGGCGGGGGGCTCTGGAGAGGGGCGGGGGGCTCTGAGGAGGACCGGGGGGCTGTGGGAGGGGGCCGCGGGGCGCTGGGGAGGGGGCGGCGGGAACTCTGGGGAGGGGCAGGGGGCTCTGGGGAGGGCCGGGGGACTCTGGGGGGGGCGGGGGGCTCTGGAGAGGGGCGTGCGGCTCTGGGGAGGGGCGGGGTGTTCTGGGGGGTGCCTGGGGGCTGTGGGGAGGGGGCCGTGGGGCTCTGAGGAGGGGCGGGGGGCTCTGAGGAGGGGACCGCGGGCTCTGAGGAGGGTGCTGCTGGCTCTGGGGAGGGGGCCAGGAACTCTGATGAGGGGTGGGGGCTCTGAGGAGGGGGCCGCTGGCTCTGGGGAGGGACCGCGGGGCTCTGGGGAGGGGGCGGGGGACTCAGGAGGGGCCGCTGGCTCTGGGGAGGTTTGGGGGGGCTCCTGGGAGGGGGCCGCGGGATCTGTGGATGGGCGGGGGGCTCTCAAGAGGGGGCCTGGAACTCTGAGGAGGGGCCGCGGGACTCTGGGGAGGGGGCCGCGGGCTCTGGACCAGATTGAGGTTCTATTAAAGTATTTGAACTTTAAAATACTGTAAAAAATTTGTAGTAGGGTCACTTATAGATAACATTAGAGTTTTGATGAAAATGTAATTTGGAAAGGGAAATAATAAGAAAATGGTTAATCTTTCATTGTGATTTGGAGACACTTATTTTAAAAAATTAGTAAGAAAAATACTACTCCTGGAGCCAGCACTGTGGTGCAGCTGGTTAAACTGCTGCCTATAGCGTCGGCATCCCATATGGGCACCAGTTCTAATCCCGGCTGCTCCAACTCTGATCCAGCTTCCAACTAATGCTTCTGGGAAAGATGGTGCAGGAGGAGATGGCTCAAGTGCTAAGGCCCTTTGTACCCATGTTGGAGACCCAGATGAAGTTCCTGGCTCCTGGCTTTAGCTCCTGACCAGCCCCAGCCGATGCAGTTATTTGGAGAGTGAACCAGCATACTCTAACCAACTAGAATATAATCAGAAACTTAGAAAAGAAATAATTGAATGGCTGAAAGGTCTGTTGATTAAAGTATATTTCATCACAGGAAGGCTTTACCAATCAACCCTATTTTCTTCCATTTAGTCTTATTTCTCATTTCTCCCTTTATTTACAATTTAAGAAGATGATAGTTTATGATGTCAAAATAGACTGAAATATGCAATAAGTGTCAAGTCTGAGCAAATGACAAAGGTGTATAGATTTGAGATTTCTAAAAGTTAATGTCCAGTAGTCTCCTCTTATTCCCTAGTACATTCTAAGACCTCAGGAGTGTTGTGTACATCAGTAGATGCATGAAACCACAGAAAATTCACACCTTTGCCCTCCCAACTTAGTCCTTACTATCACACACTATGGCTGAAACTTCTGTAATTTTAGGCACAAGGCTAAACTAGCCTGACATTCTTTTTCTCCCCTCACAAGATCATTGATAAAAATTTCATCCCTGCTAAGTATTCATGTAATATTGCTATTGTCAGCAAGTGATCTAGGACTTGCTCCCTCATCTCTCTATTCTAAGCCCAACTTGTTCTTTCACTTCTCTATTCTCTTCAAGGTAGGGAACTAATTCTATTATGAAGGAATCTGTGGGACGCACAATTTAATCTTTAGACCTTATAAGAGATGGCTGACATTTTTCTGTAATAGCATAGCCAAAATAAGAACTTAACTAATAATCTCATAGCTAGATTCACATCGCCATCAGCGAAGTATACAGTAAGTAGAAAAAAAAACCTCCCTTTCAGACCAAAGGGAAAGAAAGTTTTAAAGTGAGAATATAATTTTCCTCATGGGCATTGTCTACCTTAGAAAAACTACTACAGAACATGCCTGTGACTATAGACTTGTAGTTCAGGCCACCGAAGATTAGAGATGGGACACGGGCACTCCCTTGACTTGCATCCTCTGGTCTGCTTTAACACAAACCAGGAGGAAAAGAAAGCTCGGCATCAGAAGCAATGGGTGGCAGGCCTATTCATGGCTGATCTGTACAGTGATCTGCCCTCAAGGAGACCCAACAGGCCAGTCCACTGCAGTGGCTTTCAATGTGGTAAGCCTGGGCTTCAGCAGAAGTCAGCTTGTGAAGAGCCCTGGCAGCTCTGCCAAGAGTTGGATCACTGGAAATAGACCTGCCCTGGAATCGAAGGATGCCCAGGTCAGAGCCACAGATCTTATTGGCTCCAAGCTGAAAAGCCCTTCACTCAGCCCAACTTCCAAAGTGACCACTGCAGCTGAGGGTATGGTCAAGTAGGGTCAGCAACATTGCAGGCAGAACTGTAAATTTCTTGTTACAGATGCCACCTGCCTTTACCTGGCCAGCTCTCCTCCCAGGCCAGCCAAGTAATGAAAGTCAACAGAGTGCCTTCCCCTAGGAGGTTCACACCTCCCTTAGGATATACCCCATGTGAAGAGATAGATAGGTCTGGGCCTCTTAACTTACAAGGCCTAAAACCCAACAGATTATTATCAAGCCCCTTCTATCAGGTTCTATTTGCCTCTCAATCAGAAAAATTACTTGTAGCTTAGACAGCACCTTTCTTAGCTCCTCTAATAATGACTCTGTCCTTTGTTCTAGACCCTGTCTAGTGCACTTGAGCCTCATTCCTTTGTAATCATAACCTCTACTCTACCACCAATGGCTCTACTCCCAACCTGTGTGTACTGATGGTCCTCTTCCCCACTTAATGCTGTATAATTGTTCAGACCTGGTTAAGGCCACTCTTAGGATCATTGGTTACTATCCTCACCCTGTCTTTTTTATGACCTTGTCTAAATATGATCAGAGTCGGGGAACTTGGAAGGCTTCCATAGCCTTGGCAACTCATGACGACAGCCTAGGGTGGTTACTGGCACCATAAACTAGAGTGTCAATTTGTTGGGTCAACAACAGGAGCCACTGTGCGCTTGCTCCTGATGTGGGATCTCTGTCCTTGATGTACTGTACATTTTGATTTAGTGCTATAACTAGTACTCAAACAGTATGTTTCACTTTGTGTTTCTATGTGGGTGCAAACTGTTGAAGTATTTATACTAAATTGATCTTCTGTATATAAATAGAATTGAAAATGAATCTTGATGTGAATGGAAGGGGAGAGGGAGCGGGAGAGGGGAGGGTTGCGGGTGGGAGGGAAGTTATGGGAAGGGGAAGCCATTGTAATCCATAAGCTGTACACTGGAAATTTATATTCATTAAATAAAAGTTAAAAAAAAAGAAAGAAAAATAAAAAAAAATTCATCCCTAATGTAGGTCAACCTTAGGGTATATATTTTTTCTTTAATAAGTCACCTTATTAGTTACCTTTTTAGTTTGCTTTTCTGTGAGATACCTGAATTGCCACATCACTATTCTTGTGCTTTGGAAAAAATCTGAAGCACTTCTGAATCCTAACCATTTTGGATAAGGATGTTCATCTTGTAATGATTTTTAGTGAGTTTTTATAGGAGGCTTAGGTGGTGATGTACATCTCCAAAAGCCTATGTGAATTGTTTACTCAAGTACATTAATCCCAACAAATTTGAAGTACATATTTGACATTAAACTAAGGCTGATCACATGACCTATTTACTTTCTTTTTAACCTGTCCAATCTTGGTTCTTTTAGACAATCTGGTTATATCCAAATCTAGGTCAGGGTCTTTCCAGCAATGCCACCATTGGTACCTAATAGAACTAACACTGCTGCCACTGAGAATGGACTTTACTCACTTTCACATGTGTATGTGACAAGAGTTTGGTGAGAGGAGACAGTGGCTGAGGGTGGTGGTGGTGACAGAAATACCACACGAAAAGGCAATGAGAGAGATGGGAAAGAAAAAGAAACTGTTACATACTTATCTGATAGTTCTGACTAGTGCCACTATGCATTTAGAATTATGACATACTGTATAAAGGCCTCTTTTCAGGAATTACTTTGATTTATTTGACCACATGTATTAGTTAACTTAAAAAAGTTTTTTAAAATTTAATTGTATTTAGTTACACAGAAATGCACAAATACACACACTCTCAGTGAGAGAGGAGAGAGGAGAGGAGAGGAGAGGAGAGGAGAGGAGAGGAGAGGAGAGAGAAGAGAGAGAGAAGGCTTAGATCCCCTAGTTGGAGGGAGAGGGGAGAGGGGAGAGGGGAAAGGGAAGAGGGCAGAGGGCAGAGGGCAGAGGGGAGAGGAGAGAGGAGAGAGAAAAAGCTTAGATCCCCTAGTTGGCTCTCCAAATGCCACAGTGGCAGTTAGGCCATGCAAACACTGGAGCTGAGAACCAATTCAGGGCCCCTCCTAGGTGGCAGGGACCCAAGTACTTGAGCTATCACCTGCTGCCTCCCAGAGTGTACATTAGCAGGAAGCTAGAAATGGGAGTAGAACTGAGATTCAGATCAGACACTGATATGGGATGTGGGCATGTTAACTGGCTTTTTAACCACCAGGTCAAATGTCTGAACCTTTTTACTTTTAATGTTTGTTTTCTTTCTCCAGTTGTACTACATATGATTATGTATCATGTGTATATTTATCTTTATATTCCTTGAAACTTCACAGTTCTGCTTTAAAACCCATGTGTGTGTGTGTGTGTGTGTATTATCATTGTTAAAACATTTTGGGTTTCACTGTTCATTATGGAAATCATTACCCATATAAAATTTGACTTAAATTAATTAAAATATGTAATTATTAAACTGCATTAGCCTTTTTTTCAACTTCTTAGTTACTATGTGTGATGAGTGGTTACCATTTTGAACAGTTAGTTATAGAACATTTCTGTGTTCTCAGAAAAAAATGTTGTTGGATAGTGGTGGTGTAGAACTTGTACAGTGAATGGTGGATTCACTTAAAATGTAACTTATTTTAATCTTTAAAAAGAAAATATTTAACAGAAACATCTATTTCTATTTTTATAATATTCCATAAGTCCATCTAGTGTTGGAAAACATGCTTTAACAGATAAGATGGAGACCAGCATCATCGCGCAATGGGTTAAGCCACCACCTTTGACAGCAGCACCCTGTACAAGGGCAGGTTTCAGTCCCAGATGCTCTGCCTCCAACCCAGCTCCCTGCTAATGCCCACAGAAAAAGCAGTGGAGGATGGCCCAAGTACTTGGGCCTCTGCCACTCATGTGGGAGAATGGATGGATTTCCAAGCTCCTGGTTTTGGCCTTGCTCAGCCCTGGGTATTGGGTCATTTAGGAGGTGAGCTGGTGGAAAGAGGATCTCTATC